>NW_022631058.1:6275842-6409683 GCF_010015895.1 Lontra canadensis | reverse complement strand
ATTGACTTAAAAGCTTCCCATTAAAAAAAAAAAAAAAAAAAAAAAAAGGCTTCCCATTACATGTCTGTAGTTGATTTTCACTCCAGCCCTATAAGGATAATGGAGCTTGCCTGAGCATCTTCATCAAGCAAAATAGAGAGTTATGCTGTAGTAACAAACAACCCTCAAATCCTAGCGACTTTCCACACCAACACTGATTTCTGGCTCACGCCATATGTCCTTGCAAAACAGTCCTGGTTATGCGGTCTGATTTGGGATACTGCAGTTTCCAGGGACAGGAAGAGAAGCGATATGGCGAACCACCACATCTCAGACATGGCACAACTCAATTCTTCCCATATTTGATTGGTCAGACTCTGGAGTTTTGAGCAAGATGTTTTTAATTTCCACATGAAGGGGCACAAGCAAAGTCCCAAGGCCAAGTCTAGTGTCAGTGACACTGGAAATAGCCATTTTTCCTTAGGGAGTACACTCGAGATATAAGACAACCCACTGCACAAACCCAGATTACTCAGTTGAAGAAACTGGAATTCAGAGAGAGGAGGCCATATCTGGACAGAGTGTGGAATTCAGCTCAAAGTCAGGATCCAAGTCCTGGTGTTCCTGCTACTACAGGGACTACACTGCTGAAGAAGTCAGTCAGGGAACCTGAATATCCCTGAACTCAGGTCAGCCTGGCCAACCGAGAATGAAAAATCAGATTCTGCCTGTGTTCTGTGTGCTGCCACACTAACGTCCCCACCTCCAATCCTATGAGGGAGAGCATGTGAGAAACCTGGCCATCTCGAGGACCTCTAGACTTCCAAAAGAGCAAAGTCTCACAGTTAACATTCTTATTAGAGTTCCATGAGCTTCAGTTTTTATAATAGTCAAGACCAACTGAACAGACAGTTCCCTAAGCTCCTTCCCAACTGCAACCATCAGTGTGAACAAGATTCACTTGGCCTCAGACAATGAATAAAGTATCACTCCTTTGCCATAGTGTTCTTGTGTTGTAAGACATCAACATAAAAGAAAAGAATGTTTCTCAATGGAGAAAAATAAGACATATACCTAATTTGATATAAATAATCTCCTTATTTTTGCTATTTAAAATGATGAATCTTCTAAAAAAAAAAAAGCTACTTTACCTTTTTGTGTTTTTTGCCATAAAACGAAGGAAGTCCAAAGTAGTGTTTGAGTCATTCTTAGCAAAATCCAGACTGTGGGAATTCTGCATCACCAGTGAACTGAGTTTTTCAACAAAGCACAGAGAAACAATGTATACATTTTAAAAAGTCTTAAAAAGCATATGAAATATGAGTTATTCTTTCTGATTTGAGAAAATGAGCTGTAAAAAATTTATGGGATAAACAAGGAATGTTTGTAAAATTGCATGTTTAAAATCATAGAACAGCTATTATTGTTTCTAATTTAATAATATTGTAAGTTTTAAAGAGACATACTGCAATATTTACAGATGAAATGAAATGTCTGGGAAACACATTTCAGGAAGGTAAATGAGCATGTCCCTGAGTTGATAATGGTTAAAGCTGGTGTTGATGAAAACATTAGCATTCATTATACCCTTTTCTCTCCTTTTGTAGATTTGAAATTTATCATATTAAAATAGTTATAGCAATTAATGGTAGCAATCCCTGTCCAATATTCAAGACCACAACACCGACTTTCTTATGCCTTTTTTAATGTATGAAGTTTCATCCATCTTCTAAATCTGATCATCCTAATTATGTATTTATAAGTTGAAACCAGAATACTGAAAAGTGAGGTCAGACCCCAAACTTCTATGTTGTGACCTTTAGATTATTAGAGACATAGAACCACATCAACGCCACTCTATTTCCCAGACTGTAGCCAGACTGAACCAAAATTAACATTTTTCTATTTGGAATATAAGTTTTTAGGACAGTGTTAACTACATTTTAATGTCCCCATTGACATTGAACACAATTTGCTGGTACTTGAAACACATTAAAGAAACAATGTTTCTCTAGCTTCTCAAGTATTCCACTTTATTTGCAATGACATAACATAAGTATTTGGATATGAAGAGGAATATCTTAATACTTAATATCTTCATCAATCACAGTGTAAGAAAACTCAGAACCATAGTAACTCCATTTTTTTTTCTTCTTAACTCCAAGAAGTTCACTCATAGGACATATATTGGTAACTTAGGCTCAGCTTTGGTTTGTGATATCAACATGAGGTTCCTTCTAGTCACCAGTATATCCTGCAAATTCTGTATAACAATATGTAAATTTTATTTTACTTTTTTATAAGATTCTATTTATTTATTTGACAGACAGAGATCACAAGTAGGCAGAGAGGCAGGCAGAGAGAGAGGAAGGGAAGCAGTCTCCCCGCTGAGCAGAGAGCCCAATGCTGGGCTCAATCACAGGACACTGGGATCATGACCTGAGCGGAAAGTAGAGGCTTTAACCCACTGAGTCACCCAGGCGCCTCATAAATTTTATTTTTAAGGCAACATTCACATATCGGGGATGTCAGCTTGCCAGCAAAAATCCAATAGGAAATCTTTGAATAGATTTAATTTGAATCACTTGTGGCTGACCCAGGAAAGATTCAGTACTGGAGTGAATTGAACAAGGGTCTTGAACAAGATGCCATATTACGCTTTGAAGCAGCTTAGTCAGATGCTGGAGAAATCCAGCTCCTTGCAACGTTGAGATGGTTACTTCACTAACTCTGGTAAGACGAGAGGGCTGTACATTTTGTGCAAGCACGTGGTCTTTCCATGTGTGGTATTTTATGACTGTCTGCTCTTGTGGTGTTTGTATGTAAGCCTAACCACAGGAGAGATACACACCAGGCGTGTGAGAAGCCCTGGGATGAGGAATGTTCATTGCAGAATTTCAAGCCACAGCACATAGTTGCATACAGGTTAACGTGGGGAAACCATGCACAACCAAATCAGAAACACTTGGCTTAGATTTCTTTGGTTTCTAGATCTGAACTAAGATAGATTCAAATGGCTTTCTCAGAATCTCCTCAAATTTCATGCACTTTTCCTTTCTGTATCATTTTTCCATTTCTTATTGGGACCTGACCACAACATTATTCCCTTATGATATGGTAGAGAGAATAAATCATTTTAAACAAAATTAAGTAGCATAATTCTTTTCAATATAACAAAGCACAGTTGTTAAGACTGGTCCTGAGCCCACTTTTCCTTGGCTTTTATCGTTGACTTGCTGTGTGACCTTGTACAAATAACTTCTCAAGGCCTCACTTTCCTTACCTGTGAAATGTAACAAAGCATAGAATGTGCTGCATATAGTTGTAATGAAGTTTAAAATATAATTAATGAAAATGTCTGGTTCTCTGACCGGTGTGTAGTAGATGCTCAGAAACTTTTATCCAGACAGAAAAGAAGAAAAGATTTTAGTTTGGTTCAACAAAGCTGTATCATGAGAGATGAGGGGATAAGGATAATAAGAAAAGGGGAAAAATAGATTAAAAAAAAAAAAAAAAGGATATGGGGCACTGGGTGGCTCAGTGGGTTAAGCCTCTGCCTTCCACTCAGGTCATGATCCCAGGGTCCCAGGATCAAGTTCCAGGATCAAGTCCCGCATCGGGCTCTCTACTCAGCAGGAAGCCTGCTTCCTCCTTTCTCTCTCTCTCTGCCTACTTGTGATCTCTCTCTGTGAAATAAATAAATGAAAATCTTAAAAAAAAAAAAAAAGGATAAAAAGCAGAGAGAAAAACCTATACAGCACCCAAGGTGAAAGACAGTGATGCAGAAAAGGCATCAAGGAGAAACATGCTCATGAGGAAAAACAAGCCCTCCATTTTGAATCTCTTTTTAATTCAATTCCATCATCCAAAGCCTACAGTATAATTGGTACTAGATGTGACAGTGGACTTGAATAAACATTGTAATAATCACAATAATGAGATGAAATGCTACTTGCCTGCAGGAGATCACAGTCCAGCGGAGGGGGTGGGACAGACAAGAAAACCAGCCACTACCTCAGCAAACAGTAAGCACCCTCTCTTGGGGCAAGCTTGGTGTCTATTGGAGCTTGAGAGATGGAGAGTAGACCCAGAGAGATTCAGAGGAGGTCTGACTGAGGAGGTGGCTCTTGACAGGCATCTTTGTGTTACTATTTTTTCCCAACCAGCAAGTAGGATTTCTCCAACCAGATTTAATTTGCTCAGTACCAAAAGCAACATCACATAATTCACTCTTACCCCATTGTTCTCTCATCATAGTGTTGGGTATACTTATAATATGTATAATAAATAGGGAACCAAAATTTAATTTTGTAGAATAGAAACCTAGTTCTTGAGCAGGAAAGTCTCTTGTTAGGCTGTCAGTCAACTGAAATACTAAAATAACACATAAAATAAAGGAGACCAGTTACTAATAAATGCCCTCTTGAGTTTCAAGGCTTCAGTTTCAGTTCTAATGGAGTCAGCTAGTTTCCCTGAAAATACAGTATAAGACCCGTATGTCTTAGAGATAAAAATTATTTACAATATCTTAATGCCCAGTGACCTTTCTTTCTTTCTTTTTTTTTTTTTAAACTTCCTTTTCTAGTGATTTTCCACTCAGAGATTAAAGTGTATCACCTGAGAGAGAGGTCTCAAATTCCTCCAGGTTCACTGTTTGCTGCACACCTTCCTTTAGACAACTTTCTGAGCTCTCAGGCTCCTCATGTCCTGGTTTGAACTCTCCCTCCAACATAGCTTATCTCTGCTAATGATACCCATTGTCCCCAGCTACCCAGGTTTAAAAACCCTGAAGGAACCATGACTTCTACTCCCCTCCTGTCTCGTGTCCCATCGTTTGCCAAGTCCCCACACTTCTTCTTACCTTTTAGCCTTGATCATTTTTTTTTCCTTTTTATGTTTCCCACCAACATACTTGCTTTTGCATTGTTTCCTGTCTCATCGGTCAATCTTTTACCCATTACAGATGTACTTGTATGAGTGTCTGCATGCATATCTTCGAAATGCATGAGCTAATTTTATCCCACAAGGAGAGACTATTGAAAGGAAGGGTTATCAACACAGAATGGAGATATAGTGATTCATCAGTTTCTTCTCACTCCAAAGCCTGACACCACAGGATGAACAATTTAGAGGTCACCAACTGCCATTATAATTTCTGACCCTGGTTGTCTGGCTATACTGAAACTCTGAAAGTTGTGTGGATGGAGGTTGTGCAGCAGGGAGAGGCATTGTAACAATCTGCACTTGTTTTGTATTAGCAAGTATTTTTAGAGGATTAAAATGGAAAACTGACTATAATACGTAGCACAGGAGACCTTCTTAGAAACCACAGGGGAGGGGTGCCTGGGTGGCTCAGTGGTTAAAGCCTCTGCCTTCGGCTCGGGTTGTGATCTCAGGGTCCTGGGATCGAGTCCCGCATTGGGCTCTCTGCTCAGCGGGGAGCCTGCCTCCTCCTCCTGTCTCTCTCTGCCTGCCTCTCTGCCTACCTGTGATCTGTCTGTCAAATAAATAAAAAAAAAAAAAAACTTAAAAAAAAAAAAAAAAAGAAAGAAACCACAGGGGAATTCCCTTTTATTTTTATAAGTGGGGAAATAATAAAATGAAGAACACATCTACTCACAAACAAAGTAAACACACACACACACACACACAAGCGCCTTCTGACCTTTTTTGTTTGGAGGAAACGGGTGCAGGAAAGGAGTCATAGAGAAGCACAAAAGTTTAGACCTAAATGAGACCACAGAGATCATTCCTTCCAAAGCCCTCAAATTACAGATGAGGAAACAGGCTAAGGGGTGTGCCATTTTCCCAAGGTCACAGCTAGTTAACTTTTCAGCAGGGACTAGAATTTGAATCTCTTAAATCCCAGTCCAGTCCTCTTAAATCCTAAGAAAAGGTGGGAAACAAGTGCTATTTCCCAAGGAATCACTTATCTTCTTGCAAAAGGAGTCTTTGCCTACCTGAAAAAGACACAGTCTGCGTTACCATATGTTTTAAAATATGAAGCAGTTATCTTGACAATTCTGGAAGGTTCTTTCAGGCAACTTCAGTATCTTCCAGCTGGGTTTCCTGGCTGTCCTAAGAAATGAATCCCAGGGCCCATAGTGACTTCTACAGACTTTTCATACAAGAGACTAAACCAGCAGCTTCTGAATTATGATCCCTGAGCTATTTGGGGTTTGGCATGCCTTGCAGTTTTGCAGAGAAGTAAATTTTCAATTTCCAGAAGAGTGAGTTTGGGAAGGGGGGAAAAAGAAATGTTTTTAACTGAAAAGTGAAACACAAACTGTAGGTTTTATTATGAAAAGTAGACAGTAATTTCATTGTATATTATATATACGTGTGTGTGTGTGTGTGTGTGTGTGTGTGTGTGTCTATAGAGAGAGGGGAGTGGGAAAGGGAACTAGAAAGACCATCAGTGATCATTTTAAAAAACACACACACACACACATGCATAGCATCATGCCTGTGTGCTCTAGCTGGAGGACTGGATACACCACTTGCTAAAATTCTCAGAGCTTTGACAAAAGGCCACTGGGATGAAAGAAAACCCCATCTGTATACAGAGAAATGCAGTCTCTTTTCTGAAATGACTGAGAAATATTTATTCTCAAAGATCCTGTGGTCTTTGCCTTCACTCCTTGCAACAGAAGAAGACAAAGCATAATAGCAGTGACGAGGGAGAAATCCTATATGTCCCTGGCAGTGTGTTGGAACATACCAGAGAAAATTAACAGCTTCAAGTCAGATAGGTTCCCGGATCACAGAAACCTCCTGTTGAGCATTCATCATTTAGGCTTATTTTTTTTTTAACTGGCCATATTTCCAATCAAATACACATACATGCTATCAATAATTATGCATGCATGTGCATCCCATGTGCACACACACACACACACACATGCACACACACAGCCCTAAAGTCGACACATGGCTACAATTTTCTTATTGTCCCAAATTGAATTTGAATATACAGTAAGCCAGCTGGATGATGATAGTTTTACAAGGTCTGGAGATAATTTATCAATTGAACTTCAAAGGTCTCTCAGCCTTTCTGCACTGGTCATTATTAAGTAGGAAAATATGTAATCATTTGGGAAGAAAAATATTAGATTTAAGCTAAGGTCAACTTATCTTGAATCAATGGGAGTTTCCAATGTTTCATCCACCCTCATTTTGTTTTCCTAACCTGCCATTCCTTCAAACACAGTCGTCACCTCTCTCATGTCTTCAGATCTGGGCTCGAGAAGTCTACTGAGGGAAAGAAGAAATGAATTACATTTAGCAAGATGTCCCTCTTCTTAGGCTGACATGGCAGAGAAGAGTTGCGAGTTGGAAAATCTTTGTCTGCTGAGGTTCTAAGGCAAAATGTATCTAAAATTCAGAGATGTGCAGGGCTGAAAAACATGGGTAAGGCAGGGAAGACTTTAAATATTCAACTGTCCCTCATAAACTTTAGAGGCAACTGGATTCTTGTGGAACATTTGATATAGACGGGTAGTATGTAAAGGCATTTGCCAGCATGTACGCATTCAATCTTCATAACAGCCTGGGAAAGAAGAACTCTTTCAACCTCCATCTTACATTTGAAAACAAATTATCTTCAGGTGGTTAAATGATTTTATTTAGCAACCAGTGAAGCTGGCAGACAGCTATAGGTCAGTTTGACCCACAAGTCCATCCTCTTACTAGCATGCTATGGCTGAGAAACCACAGGAACTCTGGAACTGTGCTTTTGAAAGTAACAACAAATGCTATATTTGGCAGATGCTCCATTTCTAGATCATAACTGCAGTACGCAGAGAACACATATAAATGGTAGGTTAAGTAACAGTTCAGAACTTCTCTTGGTTTTATCAACAATTTACAGTAAAGTTGACAATTTAAAGTAAAAACAATTTAAAGTAAAGTTCCAGGTTATCAAATACTTATTAATACCTATATTTCCAAAGACCTCTTTTTCAGGTATCAGAAACACAAGAGATTAAAAGAAGAAGAAGACACAATATCTGCTTCCTGTCATCAGTATTAATAATTTATTAGTAAATGTAACACAGGCACCAAAATAATTTCAATACAAGATAGATGAACATCATATTCTAATGGGAGCATTACAAATGTTCCCAGGAGGGATGATATTTTAATTGAGAACTAAAAATAAAGTGATAGATTTTGAGAGGCTGAGATGGGAACAAAATTTTCTCGGTAGGACCAATGCTAACAGTAAAGGTCCAAGGCATAAAACCTTGGGCCCAATTCAAAGGTCATCGGTTTATTAGTTGATCATTGTGCACAGATAGTAATAGAAATAGAATAGAATAGAAATAGTGGGGAGTAGTAGTAAGATCAAGTCCATGTTGTAGAGAAAACTACATTTGTCTGGATTTTGTTTTGCTTTGGTTTCCTTGTGTTGTGCCAAGTTGATTGTTTGTAATAGTATTGTATGGAAGTATCATAAATCTCCTTGCCAATAATCACTAAAACTGGAAGTCTCCATGAAAATATTCTATTTATGATTTTAATTTGGACACCTTTAATGACTCCTAGCATTATTCAAGACTCAAATACCCTAAGAGAACATCAATATTAAAATTTTGTTTTATTATTCTTTATAAATCAACAGAGTGACCGAGACCATTTCTTTTTTAAACAGTCATTATTGCATAATTACCTGGGGATATTCCCACGACCTATCAAGAAGATTCAAGTCAGTAACTAGTTGGGATAATCACTGCAAATGTCTCACCAAAACAACCCAAAAGAGTTTTTGTTGTTGTTGTTGTGTTTCCATTTGGCTGTACATAAGCAATCACATAGTACTAAATTATCTGCACACATTATGCCAAAGGGCACAAACCTACCAAAGTCTTAAAACCTTGCAAATTTCATTCAGGCTTTGTTGTTGTTGTTTTAATCAGTGTGCTTGGACTTGAGAAATGAAAAGACTGAAATGCAGTTTGCCCTTGGATTCACCACTAAATTATCATCTTTATTTCCACATGTGTTACATGTTTAAAGTCCTTTACAATTCCTGGTTTCTTGTCTGCTCCCATGTCGGGTACCACTTAAGTTTAACCACCGGAAAAGTCAAGGTATTAAAACATCAAGTTGTCTCCAATGTTAAAGACTGTAGGATACAAAAACCTAGTTGGAAATAAACAAGATTGAAAAAGCTACATTAAAAGTTGCCCTTGTCTGGAGAGGTCAATGGAAAGCCCCTAGAAAGTGCAATAGTTAATGGCCCAAAGGGTAAAATAAAACAGATCCCCCAACCAGTGTTTTGCACCTAAAATCAAATTTCTGGTTTGTTAATTAGGAAATAAACTACAATGCAAATACATGATCTAAATCTCAGTCCTTGGCTTGATTTATCATGTGACTAAACTCGGGGTATGAGTAGAATCAATATAAAAATCTTCATACTGATGAACCTGAAAAGATAGGCTTACCTCTTTTTTCTCCCATATTTAGACACATTCACTGGAAGATTTTTTTTAATTTTTCTTTTAACTCACACCTCTGATACTTGCATTAAGGTAATAAAAAATGGAGTTTTTCACAGGAATTTTCTTCATATCAGACTTACTTAAAAATACCTTTATTGTACGTGTACTACAAAGCCAAATTCTGAAGAGTAGGGGTTCAATTTAAGGCTCAGTTTAAATTTGACTACCATCAGACCCAAATCCCCAATGGTGCAGACAATAGTCTTTAAACTCCTTTCTACATTTGGACTTTCTGTTTTCCTTCTAATACATATTTTCTACTTTGCTACATCAGTGGAACAAATATCACTGCCAATTATGATTGTCCAAATATCATTCTTCTGCTCAGAAAGATAAATGTTTTATTTCTCTTACATCAAATCTAAATTCCACATTCCTTGAGTGAATTTGAAAACCTTCCTTAATCTAATCCTTTGCTACCTAGGCAAGCTTGCTACATCCAAATAAAACATTTTCTGCCTCTTTCTCCTCAACCTGTGCCTCCCCCCCCATACATGCATTCTCACTTCTCCCACTTCATCTATTTTGCCTTCGTTTCCATGAAATCCATGTGTTTTGCATCTGTAAATTCAACAAATCTTTCAAGGGCCAACTTCAATTCTCTCTCTTCCAGCCCATCACAGACAGTGACTTTGGTGAAAAGAAATTGCATTTACTGACCGTATGATACAATTTTGCATACTTGAAAATATCATATCTTATGTTTCTCTGGTTTTGTGAAAAGTCATTATCACAGTGCTGTGAGCCCAGTATAAGTTCTTTATAAATATGGATTGATTGACACTTCCAGTTAATTTCCCTCTAGCATTTCTGTAAAGATAGAGATAGTAAATTTTAAGACATCACTATGTATTCTATCCTTGTATGACAGTGAATAAGTCACCTGGCATTTGTGTCCAGTTGTTTCAAAGCTTCACTATACTATTCACTATCATTATACATCAAAAAAGTTTGCAGTTTCAGATCCAATGGTGAGTCACCATTGCAAAAAAGAGCATAATTAGATGTGTTATATACTAGAGTGATCACATGTATTAAGATCCTTCTACTGCAGTCTCTTAAAAACTGAAACACAAGCCAAATAGAGTCAATTATTATAAATAAAACATAATTCTAGTGACACAAGCTTTTCTAAAGCATTATTGATGCACATTAGGTGATGTTCTTTGGAACTAAAAAATAAATAGTAAAATATGACCATTTACAAGGGCTGCACGTTATTAGATTTCTGGGTAAACTACTGTTCTACCTTCATATTTCAGAGAACCACGTCACAGACAAGATGTTTCCATTATGTGATAAGTTTCTGCCTAAAACGTTGTATGTGTATGTGTGTTTTGTACATTTTATTGAGAATTCAACTCTTTTCCTCCACTGATTCATAGTAGATACATATTTCAGATTTTTAATGCCCCTTTTCCCTTCTCAGGAAACTCTTAATTCCAAATGTTAAATATTTCTGCCCTACCCTTCACATTTATTTTTTAAGTTTAATCCACGTTCAAATGATTAAATGCATTCCAAAAGCTATATTTTTTAAAAGTCTGGTAATAAATATTTCACAATAGTTATTTTACCAATTTACGTGCTTTGTCACTTAATCCATATTTTCCTCAACTGCTCATGTACTGACACATGCTTTGGTCAAGTCTTCCTTCTTCTGGACTCCGTTTTTACCACCTCTTTCCTTCTCTTAGTCATGCTTTCTTGTTTGCTTAAAAATTTTGGAAAGTCAAAAAGAACTGTAAACTTGCTAAAATTCCTCAAATATTTAGAAGGTTTAGATCCCTTATCATAACTAGCAAGAAGAAAGAAAGAAAAAAAAGGAACACTTGCGCTTCCCACCATTGTTTTTGCTTTAAAATCCTCTTAATTTTGAATGAAAATTATTGTTTTAACAGCAGGAACCCATGGAGATTGACAGAGAAGGAATTTATGCAGAGTAGGCAGATATGAAATTCTCCAGAGCACATGTCTATCAGTCAGAACTTGTCAAATCAGGTGAAACACTGATAATACAGCACTTATCAGCATGTAGCCATTTTTGTCACGGTGATTGAAGTAAAGACCTGAGCTTTTGCCAAAAATAATTTTCCACAAAGTCTCCTCCACACGTGCTTTTCTGAATATTGAAATAAACTAAAACATTTTTCCATACTTGTGCAGCATAACTGTGGGCACAAAAGCTTAAAGCTGGATTAGGGCTAACCAAGAAGTGTCAATGTAAATCCTCTGGGGGGCAGAATGATAAGGACCCAGAGACAGAAAACCTTATTCTCTAGAACCATAGATAATAGGGATGCTACCCACTTGAGTTTCACATGGTGATTTCTGTAACCAACCATAAAAGAAACTAGGTCAAAGAAACAAAGGAGACCAACAGATCAAAACCGATGACCTTATTTGAACATTCAGATTGAGACATGCCTAAAATCAGCCGCAGTTCCTTGGGCTTCCCAATTTTATGAGCCAATAAATTCACTTCTACTGTTTCAATTTGTATGAACTGACTTTTTATCATGTAAAAGTCCCATTTTTTCTCTCAAATAAACCAGAGTGATTGTATGCTCTGGGCTAGACTTGGCTTATTGCTGTCTTCTGGCCAATTAGCCCCCTTCATATAATGTAAAGGTGTTGAAATTACAAAAAGACTTTCAACAGAATGGCTCCACAGAGTTGGCCCCACCATAATTTTCCTTCAGTTAAGTGTGTGCTTTTTGCCTAGGATGCGGAAGAGCAATCGTTGCCTCTGATGTCAGCCCATCATGAAGCGACATCCCGAGAACTAACATCAGACTCAATGCTTTCCCGGAGTCACATTACCAAACGGTCCAAAATATTATTTGTGTTTTCCTTCCAGCCTTAAATCTTTACCTCAGGGTGCCCTTTGGGTGATTTCCCTCTGCAGCCTCTGAGGCATATTCTTGAAGGGACTTGCTCTCAGCTGGCTATCAGTCCAAATCCTCCTAACTGTGGAATAATCTGTCTTTCATCATGATAGGTACCATGGCAGGCTGTGCAAGCAAGAATCTGGCAGTTGGAGACCACCGAGTATCCTTTAAATTGCATCCTGTAAGGAGCTTGCTAGTCTGTCTTCTCTGAAGTCTGCCTGTGCTAGAAGAGAGACGAGTCTACGTAGAAGGAGGACCCAGGATGCACATAAACCCATGGGGTTTTCCCACTTTTCATTATAAGCAACTTCTTAACATCTAAGGCTAATGCTTTGTTCTAACCATCAGGTTCAAAAACCTGTTGCAGTGTTTTACTTTCTGAAAAGAAAAAAAAAATCTAATTTTTGTCTTTGCATGGGTTGTTCTAGATGATACTGATTTGCGTTCCTTAACTAGACGTAAACTTTCAAGTCTCACTTCATTTGGTTAACAACAAAAAATATTTCTCTTCTCCATGGTTTCCTTTCACTTTGATAAATGGTGTTTCTTTCAAATTTAAGAAAGTATTGCAATCCAAGGAATAAAAGACTAGATACCTGAAGTATCTAACTAATCTTAAAATAGCCTACAAAACTCATTTACACACAGAAACACACACACACACATTCACATATTCCCCTAAATCCTAAATAAATAACAAGGAATAAAAACTTACCAAGGAAATGGAAAAGGACCTCTCATGGCTTAAATGGTTTTGAGAATATGCCTGTTAAATAAATTTTACACGTGATCTGAGGTGCGAGCCAAGGAAGTACATATGGTGAAACTTTAGCAAATACTTACTGGGGGAGTAACCCACAAAGGAATTAAAGATCCTAGCCACATATTTAATTTTTTCACCCAAACTGTTAAAAGTTATGTCATTTTTCACTGGAGAATGTAGTTTGGTTAATGGATTTAACACTACCATTTGGTCTAATTTCCTGATGTCTGCTCCAATCATTGTATAAGCCTCTTTATGGAGGGGAAAAAAAATCTTAGAGCTTTATCTCCTTGTTTTTTTGTGTTCTCACATAGGCACTCTGTTATTTTTTTTACCCACTGATAGCTGAGGTTGATTGAAAAAGAGACAATACAGGACAGAGGCGAGTTTTAATGTGCTCTACCTATCCCTGAAACCAAAACGACTAAGATAAAAACATTTTCCAACATAAACCATACTTTGTAGGTCAGGATGGAAAATCTGGAAGAAAAAAGTAAGTGCTTTACTCTATTTATATAAAATGTGTTTTCTGGTTTTCATAATTTTCATTCCCTCCTATCGGAATGTAGTTGTATCTTCTCAAGTTTATGTTCCTCTTCCTAGCAAAGCTTCTATGCTGATGATCAGTCTAGCAACAGCAATTACCCTTTGCATGTTGTGGGCTGCCCCTTCTTCCTTTGCCTTTTCCAGAAGAGAGCACCCTGTATTTGAGGTAAATTTGTTTGTCTTGCAAAGATTTTTAAATAAGGCTTTGAAGGTCCCCTTTAGAAGGTTTGGGATCCTGCTCTTTAGCTAACTGTATACAACATCTAGCAATTTGATTACAATGTTTCATAACATTCATTACTAATCCAAACAGCCATTAAAGATAAATGAAAGTTTAGAAAAGATAAATGAAAATTTAGAGATGGAACCTGAGTTCCCATTGCAACCCTACCATTGATGAGTTGTGTGACCTTAGATTATTTCCATACCTTCTCTAAGTTTACTTTCTTATCTAAAATAGAGATAGAAATTGCTTCCACTGCATATTGTTATGATAAATAAGTAACATAATGCACACTTTCATAGGATGTTTAATAAATAATGAATGACCCAAATAAATCAATGACTCAATTATTATTATTATTAATCCTAAATATTAAAATTAATTAAGTATTAAAATTGTCATTCAGTACTAATCCCCTCACATCATAGAGACACTAGAAATGTAGAAAAATACTTTGGGTTTGGCCATGTTAGAATTGTTCTTCATAAACTCTAAATGCTTCTTCATATACTTTCACAAAAACAGGCAAACCCTTGTTTCAGAGTTCCAGTTTCTTTATTGTTGTATTGTTAGTCACTAAAACGTATACTTTCCTAAGCACAGAGCTCATCCTCAAGTTCATTTTTTATAATATTTCTTACACATAAATATTTAGAAAAGAAATGCTAGACTTTAAACATCTCAGACTGAAACCAGTTCTACCAAAGCAGAAAAAGCAAATATGACTTCATTATTAGTACATTTATTTGCTTGTTTTTTAAATTTATGATTTATTCTTTACTATATCCCAAAAGAACTTGATAGATGAATAATCGTGCACAAAACGGAAACAAGATTATGATATCAATCTTAGGGTAGTGATTCCTGAAAAGTAGTCCTTTATTTTGTTTGGTGTTTCCTAGAAGTAGAGGGAAAGAGTAATCAAGAGGGACCATGAAGCCACAACAAAGCTGAGTGTGCAATGGACTTAGTTAAACGAAATGCCATTGATGAAAACATACAAGATACTCAAAACTGGTAGATACTTCAATCAGTCCTCATAGCAACTTTTTAAAATATGTGTTACTGTACCCATTTTAGACATCGATCACTGGTGGTCATAGCTACACAGAAACAAAATGACAGACTTAAGATTCACACTCGAAACGGCCTGAATTCACTTCTTAGTATTTCAAGAAAAGTTGTGAAATAATTCTAGTAGAATTACATAGACCCTGGATTTTCTGTTCCAATGCAAATTACAGAAAGGAAGAAATAAGTAGTGCATATGTTGCTAATAATTGGGACTCACGATGGTCTCTTTCCAGAGAAGTAAAGGTGACCCAAATTATTTGCAAATTCCTATTTGTAAATGCCCACTAGCTAAAATTTATTTGTAACCCTGAATCTATATTTACTGTGTTTTCATGATTATTCATGAGTAGATGCAGAGCAGTGAAAAATTGAGTCAGCATTGTCTGAAGTGCGAGCTCCTGTATGAGTTGGAAAAAAGGTGATGCCCTGATTTTTTGTGTCAGCTTTCATTTTGTAAACAAGTATCCCTTTCATGATCTATTTAGAGCTATGTTTCGTGGGGGTTTTTTGTTTGCACTTTTATCTAAAGGAGACCCACTATGCCAATGAGAGCTTCTACGTTTACCTTTGCTCTTTGGAAGATTCCTTAATAAATCCTAGCATTGTACCATATAAGCTGTATAGATGTGTTTGACATACGTGGAATCCAACCACCTCCCACTCTCCACTGCTACCTCCCTGGTTCAAATGACTCTTCAAATACCACAGCCTGGCCTCAAGTAGAAATGATTCTCCCCAGAGCTAATGGAAGAATCCTTTCAAAATCTTAGTCCAATCACTCTTGCACTCAAAATTCTCTATGGGCTATCTTCTCAGTAACAGTTAAGTTCAAAATCCCTGACCAACTAAGACCTCCATACCCAATCCTTCCTCCCTCTCTCCCTCTGACATCATCTCCTATCACATTCCTCTCTCCTCACTATATCCACACCTGTCTCCAGCTGCTTCTGGAATATTCTAGACATTGTCACTTCTTTCTAGAGAAATCCATAGAACTCACATTCTTCATTCAGATCTCCATTCACACATGACCTCCTTAAAGACACCTGACGTAGCGAGCTCCTCTAAAATTGTTCCCTCTCCCATCAATGCTACATTTACTTCATCATTAGCCAATCCCTGCTGAAACATAAAATCCACGAAAGCAAATTTGTTGTTGTTGTGTTCTTTGCCATATATCCAGAGCTTCAATCAGTGCCTGGCATATAGAAGATACTCAATAAATATTGTTGAATAAGTAAGCTCGCAAGACTAAAATATGTTGATTTGATTAAATTGATTCTGTGACAAAGGACCATTGAGAACCATCATTTCTAGTTTATATTTTATTTCTGGCTCATGTGACTCAAATGCAGCAGTACTGCAGTCACTTATCTATTCATTTCCATCATATCTGCTACTGCAAGGAAAGGAGGGGAGCAAGTTACTGTTCACACACTCTTGATTCAAGAAAATATTAAAAATTCAGGGAAAAAAATCCAAAGCCCAGTTTCAGAAGAGTAACCATTTCCTCCTTTACATTTATCTTTCCATCTTTCCATATCATTCTAACATGCATGTAGAGCACCTGTGATGATTAATTTTCTGTCAGGTTGGTTGGTTAGGCTATGGCACCAGTTGTTTAGACGCCCTTCTAAATGTTGTCATGAAGATGTTTTTCACAGATGATTAATTAAGTCATTCAACTTTGAGTAAAGAAGATTCCCTTCTACAATGTTGGGGCCTCATCCAATCCATAACAGTAAAGACTAGTATCTCCTGAGTGAGAAGCCATGGCCAATGTGGCCTTGAGATGGCAGAGTAGAAATCCTGCCAGAGTTTTAAGCTTGTTCATGTCAAACTCAAGACTCAACTTCAGCTCTTACACGAATTTCCAGCCTGGCAACCTTCTCTCTAGATTTTAGGATTGCCAGCCCCCGTGGTGTAAGCCAATTCCATTAAATGATCTCTCCTGATATACATATATCCTATTGATTATGTTTCTCTGGAGAATCCTGACAATTACAGCACATGAGTGTTGACCTGATCAGTAATATTAATCATGAGATCTCTTAAAAGGCCACCTCAGGACTATGGGCATCACAGATAACAGAAAGTCTCCTCGCAGCAATGTCCACAGAAGGAAACCATATATAATCCACAGGATGCTGAATCGTGAATCCGTGACACTAGAAGGCAAGAGTATTGTACTCTTGTAAATTCTTTCATTGATCCAATGTGGGAAAGAAACCATAATTATTCTAGAAGGCTGGCTATTCACATCAGTTTTCAGAATTCAGAGAGAGATAACTGAGCTAATTCAGTATTCAGTGATTTTTGCTGCCACTGAGGTCTTAGTAAAGAACTTAGAATTTAGCAAGCCTAAGGGCTATTTCCCAAATAGATCTGGAGTCCTTTCAGTTCTGTGTCGACCTCAGTTGCCTAGACTTCCTGGCATCATCCTTTTCATGGCTTCTGTCTGAAGTCCCAGAGCAGGATCCAGGATTCATGTAACAACCTCACCTTTATCACTGGGCAGTCATCATAATCCTAGCATTTATAACTCAATATAAGACTGTTTTGAAGACACCACTGTGGCAATCTTTTCTCAGAATATGTGAGGTAAGAGCAAGCATGACTCATTATAAATTCTAAACACTAAGATGGTAAAAGCAACAAACACATCTCTTGCAATTCCCACCAAGATATGATCTTATAATAAAAAAAGAAAACAAACAAACAGACAAAAAACTCTTTTAGCAACCCATACAAATCCCTGAATTTAGCATATTTTAGAATGAATAAAAGAGTGATAAGTAAGTCCAACAGCAAATGGGGGAGAAATGAAATGGTTAATGGTATTCTGACCTTCTAAAGGAGAGACAGGAGAAGATAAGCTTATCTGCTTGCAGCCTAAAACAGAAGGCATCAGAAATATACTGATTCATTTCCAAACTTAGACCCAAAATATAGAAAAGATACTGATTAAATATACTTCTTTGCCTGCTCCTCCCAATATACAGGCTTCTGTGCTGCTTGCGTGTGGGTGTGTGGGTGTGTGTGTTCCATGAGTCTTTACCTTGACAAGCCCATGTGAATGGGTTTCAGAAGACTGGGGCATACTATCTTCTGAGCCCATTTTTTCCTCAGTAAATCTGAAGACTTCTGAAACCATTTCTCTGTGCCTTCAAGCCACACTCCTAGTTGCCTTTGGAGTATTGACTAGATCCCTGTTGTGAAGCCATATGACAGAGTATAAAAAACTTAGATTCAGTGTAGAGCAGAGAGGCATGCTTAGGCAATTAGTCAACCTCTCTAAAGATTCATTTCCTGAAGAAGAGAGGAAATGGCACTATTTACTTCAGAGAATGAAATAAATTAATACATTCCAGGCACAGAAAAAGTGATCAAACTTGAATTAATTATGCCTTGGAAGGTCCTGGTATTACTGACCAGGATAAGAATGGTGAGAAATGAGAGGCTGAAGTGTGCTTGAATGCTTAGAAATGTCCTCATGGCCAACACTTTTACTTGAAAGTGGTATTTTGGAGAGTTAAAAAAGAAATGTGAGGGACAGTTAGCTGAGATAAGTCACGTATTCAAAGACAAAATGGAAATGGTCAGAGTGTGTGCCAGCACCTACCCATGCTAATGGAAGTGAATGCACCTTGGAAATGTGGAAAAAACAATATGGGGGGGTAAGTTGAGGCCAGTTATCACCAATTCCTTTTCTAATATAAAATTACAAAAATTTTCCTTAGCGACATTAAAAATTTAAAACTCAGTCTACTTATTTATATTTTGATGATATATTTTCAAAGTATTCAAAATATTAGTTTGGAAGTTTCAGAAAGTTAACTTGTTTTCTTATCCATTTATTGATTGTTTGCAGTTAGAAGAAAGAAGGAAAAAAAAAACCTGCTTACAGCATCCACTTTAGAGAGAAAAAAGAAATCCAATAATACTGTGTGAAGTAATCATGAGATTTATTAAAAACTGGAGATTACTTTGACCAAGTGTTGACAGTCTAAGTCTTGGATTTAAAATTACTTTAATAGCTTAACCAAATGCATCTTAGGCTTTAATTAATGTGAAATGTTGAAAAATAAAGTTTGGGATCAAAATATCTCTTAATTTCCTAGCCCTAATCTAGTATTTACCAAATCTGGAAATAATAAAGAAGTTTCTAGGATTTATTTATTCATAAGTAAATAGCATAACAGTCAAAATATTTCTTTAGCTCATCAAGCATAAGCAACATTTCCTCATTAAAAAAAAAAAAAATGTGGACAGGCAGCAGGTGTCAAAGGAAAATTTCATCAGACACCAGCATGACCTACATGCCTCCTATGATCCTTTCTACACCCACAAAATATATTGGAAAAATTAATCTTGTACAAGATTGCAGGACCCACCAATGACCTTAGCCGAGTTTCATAACTTCTCAAAACACAAACAGTGCCATCATCATGTAAAGAATATCTTGGGTCAGAGTGCCATTTCACTCTCTGAATCATAAAGAAGACGGAATTACTGCTTTGTTAAGTATTCTCCCTAGATAAACAGACTCTATACAGAAATATGCTTTATTTGATTATTTTCCTGAAGTGTGAGGTATTTTGTTGTGTTTCATCAGAAAGAGAATACTCACCCTGGGACGATGCTTGGTAAAGTAATACAGGAAACTACTCTTTCTAATTAGCTGCTCAAGCATTTAAAACATTTTTAATAGTGTTATCAAAATGTATCTGACATTAATTACTACTTTGCTAGGATGGGGTCAAAAGTTCAGATTCTGTTACAAATTTTTGAGGCAACAGATAATAGAGCTAATGCTTCAGTAGTTAACTGATCAAAAGGTTGCATTAGCAAAGTCTAAACTAGGTAAGCTGAGTGCAAGGAAAATATGCAAAAACATTCTGTAACACAATATTGTGAATATTTTTAATCTTAAGGTAAAAAGATGCTAAGGCAGATTTGAACTAATTTGATTGCTAAAGCACTTCAACACTGATATAAATCTGACAGTAAATAGGTTATGAAAACTGAGTTTGCAGATTTTTGTGTCAGGACAGAGTGCCTGTTTTGTCAATGCAGAATTACCCCAAATGCACCAAGTACCAATCCAGCAGAACATTTTACAGCTAAACCTCAGAAAGTCCTCCTGCCATATCATTAAATGCAAAGACTTCTAAAACAGCTCAGAGCTTCAGGATTGGGGAAGCCCCTTAATTTAGATTAGAGGTGAAGTTATTTTTATATTTGAGCAACCTGACTTTTCCTATCCCATTCTTCTCTCATTTGGACAGTTCTGAAGATACTACAGACATAATTTTTCAAATGTTTTCTGTATTCCTTTTATTGGACTTGAGTGGAAAAATCTGGAGTCGGGGGAAGGGATTATCCTTCAGACTTCTATAAAGCAGAATATGAAGAAATCATCCTATCAACCAACCTTGAAACAAAAGAAGTATTCCCAAGGTCAGGGCACTACCTTGAAGAGAAATTTCTCACTAAGCACTGAAACAACTATTTAGGAAGGGAAATAGCCATTTGCAGGATGGTCTGAAACTTAAATCCAATATACTTGAACCATTGATAGATAAATGATGATGGGAAACTTCTATTTTTAAGGCTCAAAACATTTTTCTATGTCTTTAGGGGAAGATTTCAATTCCTTAAGCTGGATTGATTCTTAATTTGATTATTTTGCCTATTCAAAAAAATTTTAAGTGACCAGTTCTAGGAGGGAGACTCTGAGTTAGTTAAGATTGCCAGAGAATATACAGAATGCCTGGTTAAATGAGAGACTATGGACTCTGAAAAACAATCTGAGGGGTTTGAAGCAGCAGGGGGTGGGAGGCTGGGGGAACCAGGTGGTGGGTATTGGAGAGGGCACAGATTGCATGCAGCACTGGGTGTGGTGCAAAAACAAGGAATACTGTTACGCTGAAAAAATAAAATAAAATAAAATAAAAAAAAGAATGCCTGGTTAAGTTGAAATTTCAGAAAAAGAACAAATAATTATTATATAAGGATAAAGTATATATAGCACTTCTGTTGCTAAATCTGACAACCCTCAGTATAGTGAATTAACTTTATGACATAAAATGTTACAGGGACACCTGGGTGGCTCAGTGGGTTAAGCCTCTGCCTTCAGCTCAGGTCATGATCTCAGGGTGCTGGGATCGAGCCCCATATAAGGCTCTCTGCTCAGCAGGGAACCTGATTCCCTCCCTCTCTCTCTCTGCCTGCCTCTCTGCTTACTTGTGATCTCTCTCTCTCTGTTAAATAAATAAAATAAAATAAATGTTATAAAAACATAAAAATGTAAAATATCTTCATGAAGAGTCACGGTCTATCTCTGCAAATTATAATTATATGGCCTGGGAAATGGATTGACAATTGGGAACAAGAATTAAACAGTTTTGTTCTTTTCCCTTCCTCTTGCTCTACAGATTTGGGGTAGTAAGAGCGAGATCAAAGTCATCCTCATGGATGAAAAATGGCCCCTGCAACATCTGTGCTGGAAGTCCAGGACAGAAGAAGACAGGTGGTTAGTTAGAGTTACTTTGGGGATATCATAGCCTATAGACATAAGAGCTGGGACAAGTGACAACCAGGAAAAATTTATGAAACAAATAAACATTATTCAGAATCACCCAGAAATCTTCGGGGAGTGGAATCTTACAAAAGACTGAAGATTTTGTAGTTAAGCAAGATGGGGTATAGACCATCGTCTATGGGTCTATAGGTCTAAAGGGTCATTTTAATGAGAAATGGATTGCTGAAGGTTAAAACACAAATGCATTTATTTAGCCCAACACCCCAAATTTGATACCACTATGTCACCTCAACTCATATGTGAGAGAAATATTCACAAGTATGTTCCACTGACTCAAAGTCTGGATTATATTTAGATATAGCCTTACACACATTTTAGATTTTCAAAAGTTAAGACATATTTATTTGTCCATTATTTGTCTAGGTGGGGCCCCAAAAGGCCCTTATCTTATATACCATTGGGTCTAACTTGACTGCCAATGTGTAATATGTCAATGTAAGTGGGACTCACTCCTACAAAAGACTAATTCTATAAAGACCATTAGGAAAACTCCTTCTAACTTAAAACCATACTTATGGATGGCTTTTGATGCTACATTTAAGTATTCATACCTCGCAGACAAAAGAGAGTGACCAAAATTGATTTCCCAAGTCCCCAGAAACAGTTCCTAAGGTATACTAAATTAATTTCTATCTTTACTTCTTACACCAACTTAATTCACTTTATTAATTAGCAATTTCAAAATATAACAATAAAACATCTCATCACTATGTAGTATCTTTTAATGTTTTCAGGCACTTTCTGATAATCTGCTTTTAGAAGATGTTTATGACCTTTCTATCAGTTTATATTTATGCAATATTGCCAGAATAAATGCTCATATAAGTGGCCACTTAGAGAACTCTGTGAAAGATTTAATCAAGAATAGAGGAGTGCTATTACTATCTTTTAAGCTCCTTGAGGTTTTGTTTTTTTTTTTTTTCCTTTAGCTGTGTCTAAAACAGTGAGTGAATGCATGGATGAAGAAAGAATGAATGAATGACATAGATGGATGAAAGATACATAGATTTTAAATGTCCATTTTAATTTTTTTTAAGATTTTATTTATTTATTTGACAGACAGAGATCACAAGTAGGCAGAGAGGCAGGCAAAGAGAGAGAGAGGAGGAAGCAGGCTCCCTGCCGAGCAGAGAGCCCGATGCGGGGCTCGATCCCAGGACCCTGAGATCAGGACCTGAGCCGAAGGAAGAGGCTTTAACCCACTGAGCCACCCAGGTGCCCCTAAATGTCCATTTTAAACTGTAGTGAAAATGAGTGACAAAGTGTTCTGTAACATGGATAACTTCTTTAAAGAATTACTTTTTCAAATGATTATCAATACGTTTGGAAAAGAAAGAAATTTAGATTAAAAACGAACATGTGAACAGTAACTACGCAAGCATTCTTTGGGGGAAAAGTCCTGAACCTCCAGCAAAGGTTGTACTACTGCTCTTCTTAAACCCATAGGGAACAAATTGTTTGCTTTGGTTGCTTCTTCCCATATTTTCCATTGAACTGAGATTCCAGAAGATGCCGCTAGCTCAGAGAAAGTGGTAAAGATGATTTTATATCTTTATGCTTGAGCAAGTTTCATAGGTAAAGAGAAAGTGATGGTAAGAAGCACAATACACAAATGAAATTGCTCCACACACATAAAATTTCCATCACAGATTCCCTAATGTTGGGTCATCTCCATGTCCAAAATCTTGTGGACTTCAGTTAATGTAGCCTTTTCCAGTGGGGTTTTTTTTTTACCCCCTGAAAGCAAGGAGAATAAATCCATAAAATGCTGCAACCACAAAGCATAAAGTCTGATGGTAAAGCTATTGCTTAGCTTAGGGTTTAATAATATTATTTAAAGCCATTTTACCTCAACATTGAAAAAAACAAATCTACTTTAATAAGGTTAGAGAACAAAAGTTATTGCCTTGTGATAGCTGCTCATAAGCGAGTTTTGGGCTCTGTCACTAAAAAGAACATAAATTGGTTGAAAAACTCCAAATTTTGGTCAACCGACCACTTTGTTTTTCTTACCACAAAGCTAAACTTATTGTTCAAATGACTTCTAAAATAAATCAAAAGAAAGCAGTTATTGATCAAAAATGGACAACAATAATTCCAAATAAAATATTTCTTCATCATTAATCAGGAAAACAACCAGTTGAATTAAGCAGTTACCTGGAGCAAATTACTAGAATGTGTGCCAGGGGGATAAAGTAGAATACAAGATATAGCCCTTTTCCTCCAGTCCCTGTAATATAATGATAGCAAGTAAAATGTTTAAGAAAAATCTAAGATTTGGTTGACTAGATTCTAAGGTTGTCATTCTAAACTATTTTGGACCACTTACTCCATTAAGAAACACAGTTTACACCATAAACTAGTACACATAGAACAGTCACCAACACAGACACATAAAACACACAAAATAGGTAACACTTACACCTATTACATGTAAAGAATTCTGACATTTTTCATTCTTTTTTTTTTTTAATTTAAATGATGACTTATACCCAACAATTTCAACATTGGTCTAGGGGACAAGACTGTGACATCATTAAGAGCAGGAAGCTTGTCTTAAATCTCTCCATTCCAAGGAGTTAGTTCAGTGTCTCAAGTTGAATGAACAGGTAGTACATTTTTAATGAGTAACGGAATGAATGGATAAATATATGCATCGCATTAAAAATAAAAGAGTGGCAGTTTTAGGAGTAGTTATTACAATATAACCTACAGCCTATCCCTACTATTGTTCACAAAGTAGGTGGATTTGAGAGATGGGAAGATGAATCGGTAGACAGATAATTGATAGATGATAGACAAATAGATAGATTGATAGAGTGAGTGAACTAGAGCAAGTCTTCCCAGCTAATCAAACAGGCTTTAAAGTCTTTCATCTCTCTCTAGATTAGGGGTTTTCAACTAATAAATACTGTATTATTGTATTTGGTTAAGAACATGGGTTTAGGAGCACCTGGGGGGCTCAGTCAGTTAAGTGGCTTCCTTCACCTCAAGTCATGATCCCTGGGTCCTGGGACTGAGCCCCGCTGGAGTCTTCCTGCTCAGCGGGGAGTCTGCTTCTCCCTCTCTCTCTGCCTGCCACTCTGCCTACTTGTTATCTCTCTCTCTGTCTCTCTGTCAAATAAATAAATATAATCTTTAAAAAAAATGGATTTAAGAACCAGACTAGCTGGATTCCAATTCCTAGCTCTGCCAATTTCTTTGTGACGCTTACCTTGTGCAAGTTACCTCAATTATAAAATGCAGATGATACTAGATATAGCTTCATAAGCTTGAGTAGAGTATTAAATGTTTATATACATGTAAAAAAACTTAGAACACTTCCTTTTACATAAATAAATAATTAAATAAATGTCTCTCAGATTGCCTTGGTCAGTCCAGAATAGCAGACATCTATTTTGTTCCAGCTCATCCTTAAACACAGGAGACATACTGATCAAGATCTGTCAATAACCAAAACATGTGACTTGGGTTGTTTGTAGTATGTTTCTGATGACCAAAAATATTCACACTCTGATAATACACCAAAAATGCCTTTTTTTAATTTTTAGGATTTTTTTAGTATTTTACATATGGTCTTTGTGGAAGACATTGCAATTTTTGCCACTGAACAACAACAGTGTTGACTGAGTAAGATTAACTTCAGCCCCACTCAAAGATAGGTCAGAAGAACATAAGTAAATTCACTACCACATGCTATCTTTTGTACCACTGGTTGATTCAACCATTTAATCCCAGATTATATCTCAGGATAAACCATCACTTTGATTAGAATGGATGGGCATGTGATCTCAGGTGGTGCTATCCAAGGAAAGGAAAGGGCATTTTTTTTTATTTTTATGTGGAAGAAAGTCTCATATTTTAGATGGTGAAATACATAGTTGTAAACCCAGGACTTGTTAAAGCCATTTTGTTACCTTGAGTGAAGTCAGCATGAAGATGAAACCAATACATGGAAGAGGGTGGAGTCTAACAGATTCTTGAGAAATGGAGCTCATCAACCACTTGAGACCTTCCCTACCACTGGGCATCTCAGTTATGTGAATCTGTAAATGTCTGCATAAGTCAGTAGGAAGGTAATTCCCTGCTGAATCAAGTTTCAAGCATCTGATGAGAGGGTCATTTGTATGACTTATAACATCACATCCAAAGCTCCAAACAAACTGGGACTCCCTTTTTCTTCAAAAATGGAGGCAAGTTTTTGTTAATAGATTAATTTTGTTTAAATATTTATTATTTTTAAACAAAAATATACTAAGAATTTAAAAATCGAGTGTTCACTATACAATAATAACAGTGCTAAGAAATTTGCAAACATTCTTTTATTCAATTTCATGACAACCCTATGAGGTTGATATTATAATTATCATTTATTTCAGATGAAGAAAATTAGGCTACTAGAAATTAATAACTTTGCATTTAAGCCACATAATTAGTCAATTAGGAACTAAAATTCAAGTATTATTTTATCTAGCTGTTAAGTCTTTAGCCATTATACTCTGCTGCTTTAAATTAATTAGGTAAAAGGTGCTGTGTTAGGTAGGTTCAGGAAGCACAACTCAGTCTGGTTCAACAAAAAAATTTTGAGAGAATATTATGCATGAGGTAAGATATACAATTGAATAATTAAATCAGATGAACTTGAAAGGGCACAATTAGAGGTTTTTTTCCCCCTCACCAATGCCTTCAAGTGTAGTCTGAAATATTTACATTTTTTTCCTCACTGTGTCTCTGTGGGCAGATTATGGTAAATTTTAGCTCTAAGGACAGTGAACTTTCACGTAATAAAACTCTAGACCATCCAAAGTCATAGGATGTACAACTTCAGGGATGAACTTTAAGGTAAACTATGAATTTAGGAGGGATTACAGTGTGCTAATATACACTCATCAACTGTAACAAAAATGTCATTCTCGGGGAAATATTTAAAATGGAGGAGACTATACATATATAGAGGCAGGAAGTATATGGGAATTCTTTGTACATTTCTCTCAATTTTGCTGCAAACCTAAAATTGCTCTAAAAAATTAAATCCTTAAACAAAAATTTAAACAAAAAACAAAAAAACAAAAACTAAACCAATGTTTCTGTTTTCAGGCATACTGTGGTAACTACTTAGAACCTCCCCTCCCAACTGTAAACAACTGGAAAACTAAGAAAAATATTTTTAAAAGGTGTTTTCAGGTATTGAATAAAAACCCATGCAGGACATGATACTTCAAAAAAGAATAAATGAGGCTAATCTACAACAATCCTAGTGTTCCAACTGGAAGCAATTATTAGCAGGAAGTGGAAATCCAAACAAAAACCTAAAGTCATGCTGAGTTCAGGAGAGCAAGATCAGAGATTTAGGACACTAAAGCAGGTGAAATCTGTGGGGCAGAATTCCATAACAAGAGAGAGCTACAAAGGAAATGAACTCAAGAAATTTACAAAGACATCCCTTATAGGATTTGATAAATATTACAGATCAGCAAGGGTTAAACTACAGAAGCAGAATGAATAAGATGGAGATGTACATGGACATGTAATATATTGTATTATACTAGTTTAGTTTAGTATAGATAATATATAGGTAAATACATATATTTTTAAAGATTTTAATTATTTATTTAAGAAAGAGACAGAGAGAGCACAAGTAGACAAAGGGGTCAAGGGAGAAGGACTAGCAGACTCCCCGCTGAGCAGATTCTCCCCCACCTTCACCCCAGTGCAGGGCTCAGTCCCAGGACCATGAGATCATGACTGAGCTGAAGTCAGGTGCTTAACCAACTGAGTCACCCAGGACCCCCAATAAGCATATATGTGTTTAAATATATATATTTATATGTATATATAATCACTATAATGAATTGGCTTATGCAATTTTGGGGCTGGTGAAATGAGGCTGTAACAAGGCATATATATGTGTATATATATGCAACATATACTTATGTATAATTAATATAAATAATATGTATACATGATTAATTATATAGAATTATTACAAGGAATTGGCTTATTAAGTTTAGGGGGACTGGTAAAGTTAACCTGAAGCAAGGTAGGCAGTTAAGAAGAGAAGATCATGGTCAGGCTGGAACCTATGACCTTGAGCTGAAGGCTGGATCCACAAGCAGGCAGTTAGGAAGAGGGGATCCAGGGGAAAGGGAAAGCACTATGAGGCCTAGAGGACTTGGAGTCCTCTCCTCAGGGGACACCTACACATTCTTTCAAAGGCTTCTATGTGATTAAATCAGGTCCACCTAAGATAACTGTCTTTTGATTAACTCAAAGTTAACTGATACGATTTTAATTCCATCTGGGAAATTTCTTTACAGCAACAGTCAGCTTACCATCTAATTAATAAACTGGGAGAAGATGGGCACATGTTATAAGATAGCTACTGCATCCCTTGTTGCCCATTCTAACTGGAAATACAGTAGAGAGGAGATTCTAAGGAGTCTTGTTTAGTCTAGAAAATTTGGCATCTCAAGAAGTGATCACAGATGTGAAAATTAAACTTCAAAAGGCAAGCAGAGAAGGAGTAGAAACTCATAAGTTGAGCAATCTCTGTATTCACGTAAGAAGGGGAAATATTTGAGTTTCCACAAGCCAGAGCTAAGAAACCAGTGTATCTCTGGATAAAAGGCTACTCATGCCATGCCCTAGCAAAGTTTCAAAATAGGATTAAAGAGATTAAATTGATATACCAGGAACAAGACTGGTTGCCAAAACAAACCTCAGTGATCCTTAAAGAAAGAAAACAAAATCCAGACACTCAACAACATAATGTCAAAATGTCTAACAAATATCCAAAAATTAATAGACATGCAAAGAAAAAGGAGAATCTTACCCATGAGCAGAAGAAATGTGAATTGGTTTGAATTATTATTATTATTTTTTAGTTGGTTTCATATTATTTGGGGATAACTATGGTCAGCTTTCATTAATGTGAACGTTGACTGATTAATGTTAAAAATCCAAGAGTAGAATAAAGCCAATACTCATATTCAACATCGTAGTTTGCTTTTAGCTATATTTTTCTTTAGAATTTCTTCTCCTCAAACATCCACAGCAGAAGTATTCACTTTACTTTCCTATTTCACCTCGAGATACCACAAGAGTTACTGTTGGTAACTGTGGTAACAGAAATGAAAGAGATGATGGAATTAGCCAACAAGAACATGAAAACAGCTATTATAACTACATTCAAGTATCCAAAGGAGCTTTTATGAAACATAAAATATTTTTAATTTTATATTTTTAATTTTAATTTTATGAAACATAAAATATCTGAAATGAAAATATTACAGAATGACTAACTACAGATTAAATAAACACTGCAAAAGGGGGCTTCTCAGTAGCTCAGTCAGTTAAACATTTTACTCTTGATCTCTGGGTCATGAGTTCAAGCCTCATATTGCACTCCAAGCTGGACCCGGAATCTATTTAAGGGAAAAAAAAAAGCTGCAAAAGAAGATTCCATTGGTATTAAAAACAGCAATAGAATCTGTGAATAATGAGCACAGTAAGAAAAATCAAAAACTGAAAAAAAAATAAACAGAACCTAAAAAAATTAGTAGAAAAATATCAAGTAGCCTAAAATATGTGACTTTGGGGTTCCAAAGGAAAAAAAGGAAGCAAAAATTCAAATGCCAAAAGCAATTGCAATAATAGCAACAAGAAATAGCAATAAAATATTCGACATATGTGAAGAAATAACAAATATTTTTTTCAAATTTGATTTAAAATATATACACACATAAGTCAAAGAAGCTCAAAGAACTCAAAGCAGAATAAATACAGACCCAGATATACACACTCCAAAGTATATCAAAATCGAGTTATTAAAAATCAATGATAAAGAAAAAATCATAAAGGCATCCAGGAAAAGTAAGGAACACGTGAAAAAAACAAAGGTAAGTATAATCACAAACTTTTCATCAGAAACTATGCAAACGAAAATAGATATTATGACATCATTCAGCTGATGAAAGACAAAGACCATGAAACTAGAATTTTTTACTAAGCAAAATATCATTCACTAGCATGGTCAAATTAAAGAATTTTTCTGAAAAACAGACATTGAGATAATTTATCACCAACAGTTTGACAATATAAAAAATGTTTGAAAAATTCTTCAGCTGAAAGACAAATAACATGAGATGGAAATTTGTTACACAGTGGGGTGAAAAATGCTAAATTGGTAAGTATATGTGGCTGAATTTAAAAGTTTTTGCTTATTTTAAGTTTTTCTCCAGGATAACTTACTGTTTAACACAAAAATAATAGTAATGCATTTGGGAGAAAGGGAAATGGAAGCATTTGGTTAAGATCTATGAAGTTACGGGGCACCTGGGTGGCTCAGTGGGTTAAGCCTCTGCCTTCGGCTAAGGTCATGATCTCAGGGTCCTGGGATCGATCCCCGCATTGGGCTCTCTGCTTGGCAGGGAGCCTGCTTCCTCCTCTCTCTCTCTGCCTACTTGTGATCTCTGTCTGTCAAATAAATAAAATCTTTAAAAAAAAAAAAAAAAGATCTACTAAGTTACATGAAATGGTAAAGTTTAATATTAAAATAGAATGCACAAAGTTAATGGTGATATTACAAACCTGAGGACAACAATGGGAAAACACAGAAGTATAGCTAAGAATTAAACAGTGGAAATAACACTGAATGGTGAAATACACTTCACAAATACCAAAGAAATCAGGAAAATGGAAAAAAAAGGAATAAAAAATGGGTGTTATAAATGGAACACAACTAGCAATGTGATAAAGTTAAGTACAGCCTTCTTAATAAATTTTATATTAAATGCAATTGTTGTACACACACAATTAAAAAACAAAGATTGTCAGAATAAGTCAAAATGGAACCTGCTGCCCCTAAGAAATTCATTTTACAGTGAAGACAGAGAATGATTAAAATTACAGAATAGAAAATACATGCATGCAAATTCTAAGCATAGGAGAGCTGGGGTTCTTGTATTAATATTGGACTTAGGCTCAAAAGAAATCATATTACAAAAATAAAGATAAACATTTTGCAATAATAAGAACGTTAATTTGTAAAGAAGACACAACAATAATAAATGTGTATCTTAAAATAGACCTTCAAAATACAAAAAGGAAAAATAGTAAGTAAAAAGAAGTAGACTAATCTAAAATTGAGTATTTCTGCATTCCTCTCTCAATAACCGGTACAGTTAGTAGATAGAAAAGGAGTAAGGGTGCGATAGATTGAAATGACATCCATCAGCATTACCCAACCAACATTTCCATAACACCCCCTCAATACATATTTACAGGTGCACAAAAAATTTCCAAGATAGAAAAGTATTGGGAACATAGAATATTCTGTACCTGTAAAAACAATTAAACGAGAAGTCAGTAGCAAAAAGACATTTGGAAATCCCCCAAATGTTTGGAAACTCAAACAATACATGTCCAATGCATAAACATGAGTTAAAAAAAATCCCAAGCAAAATTAGAAAATATTTTAAGCCACATAAAATGAAAACCACAACATATCAAAAATATGGACTGTAATTAAACCCATGTCTAATGGAAGACTTACTATCTTTAAAGATTTATACCAGAAAAGAAGCAATGCTTAAAACCGATGATGTAAGCTTCCACCTCAAAAATAAATAAATAAAATTATTAAATCCAAAGTATTTTAAAAAAAGAAGTGATAAGGTAAGAGCATAAATCGAAGAAGTCAAAACCTGAAAAAAGATAGAGACAAAAGTAATGAAACCAAAATGAAAAATTAAAAATGAGAAAACTTCAGCTAGATGGATCAAGAGAGTCACAACCTAAAATTATCAAAAATGAAAGAGAAAAATTACCAGAGGTCAAACAGTGAAAAAATAAGAAGGAATATTGCAAATAGTAAGACATTAATATCAAAATTTTAGTTCACATGGACAAACACCTTAAAAGATCCCAACTACATAAACAAGCAAAAGAAGAAACAGAAAAGAGAATTACCTATATGTCTAGCACATAAATGAAAATCATAATCAAAAGCTTTCTCTGTTGGTTTGCAAACTCAGAGCTTCAGGGGTGAAATCTGAAATTGGCCCCATTCTGGGAGGGCAAGCAGAGAGAGAAGGAGGCAGGCCAATCCAGATGGCTAGTTGGCGGGTTCCACAAGCAAGAGAACTTACCTACGAGGCTTGTCTTGGTAACTGCAAGCCCAGCAGATCTCTACATCCACCCACCGGAATCTTAGAAGTTTATATGAAAGCCTTACCTGGGTTTAGTGCCCCCACAGACCCTTGGGATGGCTCAACAACACATTGCTTTTTTAAGGCTGCATCCTTGAAAAAGACTCTCACTGTGGGAACAATGGGCAGAACATTCCTTCCAGAGAGGTGGGGGTGAAGGGAAGAATTTCTGATTCTTGAGATTTCCTGGGGTTTAGCTCACATGTCAGTTGGTGGTCAGGTCATCTGAATGACCTCTTACATTTCACCCCTCTGTAACTGGCTCTTAGGATCTCACATGCCCTCTCTTCTGCAATGTGCCCTGAGCAATCAGCGAGGGTTTTCCCTGGTTCTTTTGGAGACTCTCTGGTTGTCCTTGGGACAGATACCACAGCAACAGCAGCAGAACATGCAAAAGAAGACACAGATCAAGGTAATGATTTCCAAAATAAATAACAATACTTTTCCACCAAGAGCCCCATGATCCAAACCACTGATTTAAGTCCCTTAGGCTCTGGTGGGATAACTCAGGTTCCTCACTTGTGATTCATGTGACTTTAGAAAGTGCATACATTAGCAGACTTCTCAGATATGAATATACGACATTCTGGATTAAGGCATAGGTGCCTCCTTACCAGGTGTTAATAATGTTCAAGGCCATTCTGTTTTGGAGAACAGCTTTTATCCTTAGAGACATTTCATTGTTCAGTACAGACAGGTTTTGCTGGTTATCATTTAAGCCTTGTTGGGTGAATTTAATAAGGACTTCTTTGTATGCCATAACGTCCTTCAGGTCAACGGAGGGGACAGAGATGGCAGCCAAATGATCATATAGTGGAATTGGAACATGCCCATCTGGCATTGAGGAGAGGGAGGTTAAATACTGTTGTTACTATGGGGTGAATTCTCCTCTATGTCAGGGAAAACCCAAGGCCCAACCACCCTAGTAGAAACCATGGTCAAAGATTTATGCCACACAACAACTGGGTATCATTTGGGGGTTACCCCATAAACACACAGGAGACAACACCAAACCAGCTGCTTTCCTTTACTGTGACAGAATGATTGCATGGTTCTGACAAGACACATCCTATATCCTTGATATAATTGGGTTGATTCTGTTTAGAGTGATTTTTCTGTTCCCAACATAAGGGGGCCCAGGTTCTCAAATGTCCGTAACACAGGGTGAGCCACAGGAACTCATGCCAATCTAAGTATAACCACCCATGGCTCTAATGGTTGTATTTTTAGGACACTTCTCGGTTAGCAATGTGGTGAATGGCCTATGTAGTTTGACTGACAGAAGAACAATACCCATGCCCAGTGTTACTGATAGTGTGTGCCCCAGGGCGGGTTTCTAGATCAGTGTTGGTAACAGCAGGTGAATTGAGAGTACTAATCCTAGCTTATTCTCACTTAACATACTGTTTTATGGCCTTCCAACACTTACCCTGGTGGGGCAATTCCCACCATGGCAATCCTGACAAATTAGAGGGGACAGCTGCCAACATCTGGAGTGGTTTCTTTGTCAGGCATAAAAGTAGACCCACTATGGAAAGGTATTTCCATCAGGAATCCATCACGTGACTGGACATCACAGGAACAGCGGAAGTTCAATTTCAAAAAGACAGATATTTTGTAGGAAATTGTATGGTAAGTTCTTCTCCTTTTATAAGAATTGCACTTGTGGTCTGATCTTTAGATGTTAATGTGACTGTAACTTTATGAATTTGACCTAGTTGTGCATACCACACATGTTTGCTGAGGGAAGCAGCGCTGTCAGATGTGAGGAGATGGGCTGGGGGTTGGATATGCCAGAACACAACTCTCATGTTCTCCCCTCTTCCAATGGTGTATGCTCAATTGCACATTTAATGCATATGAACAGGCCCTGCTTATGGCAGGACAATAGTATTCTAACGGAGATTGAATCGTTTCCCTTCACCCAGGGGTGCAGAGTTACTTACCTATTTTGGTGGAACATCCTCTTGCATATTCCAGTAGATGAGTCCTTTCCCAGGTGGGATGGGACTTGGTTTATTCAGTGGCATAGCACGTGACCCAAGGTGAGGGGCAGGGCAATGGCTGTCTCCTGTGACTCCATGCTTTTAAGGGGTTGGGTATTTTGGCAGGGTTCCTCAATCTGGCATATGAAGGAACAGACTCTACGGTTAATCATCCATATGTGTAAAAACTTGGGATAGTACTTTAGTTTACCAGGTCAAAGCAGTTTTACCTTTAAATTAATCTCCTACTTAATTTAGGGTGATAGGGATGATAGAACCTCTGTTCAATACCATGTTCCTTTGCTTAGTTTTGCACATCATGACCTTGGGAAAATGACCTCCAATAATTGTCTAGTCAATGAGGATATCTGCTTCTCCAATCTCCTATTGGTGGCTGCCTGGTTACATGGTGACAGGGGAAAGCTTGAGTTAGGCCAGACATCTCCACCCAAACCAAGGCATATTTAGAATCTACACTCAGAGGGAGGAGTTGCCTTTGGCAACTCATTTGGCAGTTGCCTTGTTACATTGTTTAAAACACAAAGGACATGTTGTTACTTTTATGGGCACTATCAGGCTACTGAAAGGGCTCTGGGCTGAGAACACAATATCCATTTGGTGCAGTTCTTAAATGGTGTCTGTCTCCTACTTGTTTATGCCTTCCAGGCACCAGTCTTTCTAGGAGCAAGAAACTTAACCTGCTCCCAGTTGGTGTTTCCCTTCAGCACCGGTCTGTTTACTCTAACCTGGAGGTGGAACTCACTGAGAGTTTGCAGGGTTTGACCTTGTAGGATATCAGCACCCAATATGTTCTCTGATATTGGAGAGATACCTTAGTATTCTCAGGGCCAGGGGAGAACACCCAATTTCCAATGTTGAAGGACCTTCCTTGGTAACCATTTGCCTTCCATAATTACTAATGATGATGAAAGGCCCCCAAATTTCTAAAAAATTACCATGTATTAGAATACATTTAGCTCTAGCACCCACCAGAGCTGTCACCTTTGTTTATTTCTGGGGGACCTGTGAGTAGTGAGCTCAGCATGGGCCTCCAGTCCCCTGCAGCAGCCCTCACCTGAAGGTGAACTTGGCCTGCCTCTTACACCTGGGGCAAGACAGGCACTCCTCCTGAATAGGACTGGATCCTGAGGTCTTTGCGGGAGCAGGCAGGACATCAGGGATGGTGAGGGCAGGAAGGGCAGATTTGAATTGTTGAGGTTTTAAGGCTTTCCACAGGCTGACAAACAGTGACAAATTGCCAGCCTGTCTTTTCAGGTTGGGTCCCAGTAGCAATGAGTTCAAACCACATTTGTCTCTTGGTTACTTTCACTGGGCCCTTGAAGACTAACTGGACTACCCTTTTGGCTTCTGAGCTCCCTGTCTATATCAGGTCCCAGAGCCTGTACACATTCCCAGAATTTGTCAGTTTCTTTCAGAGCAGCAGTGAATTGCCCAACATCATAAATGTTGTGTCCCATGACTGGGCTCAGCCTGAATATCAGTGTCTCATACCAGGATTGGAATATCTTGGCTTTCATTCCTGTAATGAATATACCCTGATCAGGTTCTTCAAGGGGCATAGAAAGCCTGCCTTATTCTTAACTCCCTAGGATTTGTTGTACTTCCTCTATGATTTCTGGGGTTCCATGTGCCTAGGGAGATGAAGATGAGCCTCCATGCAGGCTTGAGTAATTCAATCTATAAGGGAGTGAACACCAGGAACCCCGGAATTCCGCACAGGCAATGCCCTAGGGCAGGGTGTATGATGGTGTTACTCATTTCCCCCCCTCCTGCCTGGTCAGAGAAATGCTTCCCCACCCCATCCCACAGCCACTAACCATACCTGGTTACTTCCCTGAGCTCTTGCTGGAACTTGGCACTATATCAATAAGCTGTCATCCTGGAAAATTTCTTTTATCAATTGTCTCAAACATTTAAGGAAGAAAAAAATTGATGTTCCTACCCCAACTCTTTTATGATATAAAGGAGTTATCATTTCCTAACTCATTTCATAAGGGCAGTATTACACTGATAACAAATCATAAAGATATTTCAGGAAAACTAGAAATTAATATCCTTTATAAAATTCTTAGCAATGTATTAGCTAATTAAACCCAATTTTATTTAAAATATTATACCATATACAAATGGGATTTGTCCCAGAAATACAAGGATTATTTTATATTAAAAAATCAATTGAATACACATTAGCTGGTAAAAAATAAAATCCACTGTAATTAATCAATGGATATAAAAGAAACACTTGACAAAACTCAATACTGATTTATGATAATAACTCTCAACAATTAAGAATAAATAGAGAGTTCCTCAACCTTTAATGGAAATCTATATAAGAATTACAAGTTAATATTGTAGATGGGAAACAAGTATTCTTACTACTTCTAGTCAGTTAGAGGTAGAAGTCCTGCTAGTGAAATGAGTCAAGAAAAAAAAAAAGGTAGACTAGAGATTACAAAGGAAACAGTGGGGGACAAACCATGAGAGACACTTGAAAAAAACTGAGCGTTGCAGATAGGTTGATGGGTGAAAGGATGGGGTAACTGGGTGATGAGCATTAAGGAGGACACATGATGTGATGAGCACAGGGTTATATATGCAACTAATGAATCATTGAACAGTGTATCAAAAACAAATGATGGACTATATGTTGGCTAATCTAATTTAAGTTAAAAATAAGAATGAATGAGTAAATAAATAAATAAATCTTTGATTAAAGTTAAAAAAAAAAAAAAACACTTTAATAATGGAACTACCCAGGTGCCTGGGTGGCTCAGTGTTTTAAAGCCTCTGCCTTCGGCTCAGGTCATGATCTCAGGGTCCTGGGATCGAGTCCTGCATCGGGCTCTCTGCTCAGCGGGGAGCCTGCTTCCTCCTCTCTCTGCCTGCCTCTCTGCCTACTTGTGATCTGCCTCTGTCAAAGAAATAAATAAAATTAAACAATAAATAAATAAAAATAAATAAATAAAAATAGAACTACCTTATGATCCAGTAATTGCGATACTGGGTATTTACTTCCAAAACACAAAAATACTAATTCAAGGGGATGCATGCACCCTTATGTTTATAGTAGCATTATTTATAATAGTCAAATTATGGAAGCAGCCCAGTGTCCACTGATAGATGGAAGGATAAAGAAGAAAAAGTAATATATACATATATATATGTATACACACACACACACATATATATGTGTGTATATATATATGGAATATGTATGTATGTATGTATGTATGTATAATTGGATGTTATCCAGCCATAAAAAAAGAATGAAATCTTAGCAATGGATGGAGCTAGAGAGTATAATGCTAAGCAAAATAAGTAGGTCAAAGAAAGATAAATGCCCTATGATTTCACTCTCATGTGGAATTTAAGAAACAAAACAAGTGAGCAAAGGAAAAAGAGAGAGAAAGAGACCAAGAAACAAACTCTTATCCATAGAAAACGAATGGATGGTTACCAGAGGGGAGTGGGTAGGGGGATGGGTGAAATAGGTGATGGGAATTAAGGAGCATTTTCCTGATGAGCGTTCTTTTCCATTGTTCTTGGCCCACTCTTGGGACTTTGTCTTCCAATGCTCAGGCCCTTCTAGATTTAGAATAGAATTATAAACAAAGGAATAAAATGTTGGGTGCAAAGTCAGGTGATTTGTATCCTCTGCTGTGGTAATTGTAAAAATACCAACCATTGATCGTAGAGTTCCTGTGTGTGTGTGTGTGTGTGTGTGTGTGTGTGTGTTTTGTTTTTTTGTTTCTTTTCCCCAGACACTGCCTATGCCACTTCCCCTCCAATGACTGAATCAATGTAATAGACTGGTTGATGTTGTGTGACTTTCTCAGATCCTGACCCAGACAAAGCATACAGACACCCTTTCTGTTAAAGTTCTTTGGCCCACTGGGGAATCAAAGTTCAAGTCCATTTCCAAAGTATCCTTGGTCACCAGTGAAAAGGTCTTCTCACTCCTAAAAGTAATAAAAATAATGGTTGCACCTAATGCAGAACTATCCTCTTGCCCAGCTTTCCAGGACCAGATTTTCTCCTTCCTTCTGGCTTTTCCAGGCAAAAAGCAAGCGCAAGTCTTTTTGTAGATACATGTCAGATTCTGAGAACACTCCCATTCTTTGTCTGCTGCTATATCAGTATGGGATAAGCCTGTATTTCAGCCAGAGTCTAAACGGGAACAAAAAGTTCCCTCGCCATTTGGGGAGAAAACAAAACAAAACAAAACAAAACAAAACAAAAACTCAAGTGTTCATGAGTGTTTTTTTCTAGTTTTCCCTCTCATTTTGCATGTTGGGAACAGGAGAAGGTGAAGGAAGAAGTATCTGGTTCTTTCCCTCACCTCTAGATGAAGGCGAAGCACTTTCTCCTTCTCTGTATTTTCATTTAAAAAAGAAAGAAAAATCCACTCTTCAAAATGTCTAGCCTTTTTGTATAAGTAGTGGAAGTGGGTAAGGGTGTTGGTGGTCAGAGGACCAGTTTGCCCGACTATTACTAAATCTTACAGGGATGTGTAGCAGCTGTCATTATAGCACAGAATTTCTTGTCACCTGCTATCTGCAGCTTTGGGTCCTTAGACACATTGAGACATGAAGACAAGTTCCACTTGACATTCTGTGATACATAGTGGACTTGAGGTAATAAGCTGGGTAGAGGGCAGGAGCACTTTAAAGCTTCCAGGAGATCACAGACAAGTGGATAATGCAGTCAGGTAAACAAATCATTTCAATACAATGTAGTGAAGACCAAGGATAGTCACATATAGATTCATAACTTAAGGAACCCACAAGTGATCAGAAAATAGGTCAAGATAATGAACATTTAGAAAACAGAGTGTGAAAGATGAAATGAAATGAAAGAAGCAGCTGGTTGGGAGGACTTTATGGAGAAGCAGAGAAGGAGCCCCTAACTCCTTACTCATTATATTTGTCCCTACTCCTTTAAATATTTGTTTTGCATAGTGTTTACTAGTCACTTTATTTCATTTCATGCCTTTGCAATTGTTTATTATCTGTTTTTCTGTTTTTTTAAGGCAATCAGCATTTGATGTCTCTCTAGAAATTAGATATACACATAGTTTTTTGAAAACACTTATGTTTCTCTATCTATGGATTGCTGAATTTTACTTGAACATGATTGACATAACTAAAACACTCAATGCCAGTATTATATACAGAGAAGAAATTGTATATATTTATGTATATATCCATATTTATATGACTGTACACAATAACTCTAATCTGCCAGTATAATTGAAAGTTCTAAGGATATATATTGCCCATACATAATTGTAAAAATTGGACTTTCCTACCTATATATTCATTCAAGTTAAAGAATATATTATCAGATTAATATAATTAAACTTCTTTGACATTAATTATAAAGAGTTGAATGAAAGAGAAATGAGTTGGATCCCGTGATTTGGAATCATATTGACATGTAACATGTCTGCCTTTTCTGTTGTTTGTTTGTTCCCATGCTCCTACCTCTCTCCCCTAAGCAGTGATTCAAATATAAAGTAGTATATTAATACTCAAGGGAAAAAAGTACACAACAAATGCATTGGTTAAAATTTGACCAAGTATCACTTCATTGTCATTCGGTAGTATTAGATTTGCAAACCAATAATAAATTAGGTGACTTAAAAAAGAAAAAAAAGATAGAGAACCAAAATTATTGGGCTTCTCCCCATCGGAGAGCTGTCTCTCATGAGCCAATCCTGGATTAGCAGGTCTGTGCTTTGATCAACCAAGAGCTGGTTTCACCCACATACTTTATCCCTATAGTATGAAACCAAATTATTTTCAAACTCACACATTACTTAGGTTAGAAAGATAAACAACATATAAATTTGCTACTTCTCTTTAGGTGTCAATGGGCTGAAAAGAGCAAAAAAATAAAAGTAAAAAGAGTATAGCATGAGAAAATTGGTTTTCGTAATGGCTATTCTGTACTAGATACTATTCTAAGCGATACATTAGTAAATAATTTTGTTTAACAAATATTTCTCTAGCACTTACTATGTATAGTGCAATGTTTTAAGCCACCTTAAACATAGTAATGTATTTAATACTCATTACTAAATAGGAGTAGGATAATACAGTTCCTACTTTACTACTTGGGAAAGGAAGAGATACTGAGATGTGATGGGACTGTAATTTAACCCTAAGGCCTTCAGGTTTCATCAAGGAACTTTTTTTTTTTTTTAAGATATTATGTATGTATGTATGTGTGTATATATGTATGTATGTATGTATGTATGTATGTATTGAGAGAGAGAGAGTGAGCACACGAGTGGGGGAAGGGACAGAGGGACAACCAGATTTCCCACTGAGCACAGAGCTCAAAGCAGAGCACAATCCCGGGACCGGGAGATCATAACCTGAGCTGAAGTCAGATGCTAAACCCACTGAGCCACTCAGATGCTCCTCAAGTAACTTCTATCATGAAAGAAGTGCAAACAATTATCACTTCAGTCTTTGGACTTGGTTCTATTCACTATCCATGTTCATGATCTCTATCATACAACACTGAATGGGGCAATTCAGATCAACCAGCCAGATGCAGGAAAAGAGAGTATGTCCAAAGTTTAAATTCAGTAAAAACTAATGTGTGTCAAGCTCCAAGTACACGCATGCTAGCTTTGAGGATTGTAACAAAGAAAATGAAAGGCTCCCCAGTTTTTCCAGCCATGAACATAAGGACATCGACTTGGTGGGTGTTTCCTCCATGAATAAATGATCAATCAGTTTAAAAATTACATCTCCTCAGGGAACTGAATTTGTGGAAGGAGGACTTAGAAAGGAGAATGAGGATCTAATCCACCTTGAGCAAGGCTAGAGGCAGAGGCTTTAAGAGGAAATGACAACTGATCTGAGATTCAAAGAATAAAAACATGCACAAAAAATGAGAAAAACTAGATGACCATTCTAGCATATAAAGTAGTATGCTTCTATTTTTGAATCAAGTTTTGTTCAGTTATTTTTTCTGCTTAAGAGACATTCCCACAAATTAATACCTTAAAACAATAATTTGTTACTAGCTCTCGTAATTGTCCAGTTGACAGGTAGTTGGAAAACTTTTCTTGCTCCAGGTGTCACCTGGGTGACATTCAGCAGGTGGATAGGCTGGTTCAGAGGATACAAACTATTTCTGGCATCTTCAGAACCCCATCTTGAGAGACCCATCTCTGGAGGACCCAAATGCTAGACTCAGTTGAGACTGTTGATCTATAAACCCACACATTGATGTTATCTTGGTGTGGGGCAGGGACAGTTTGTCGAATTTCTTATATGGCAGCTCAGGGTTAACAAAGTAAGCATTTCAAGAGACCTGGGAGCATTTCAAGAGACAAAATGGCCGGACTTCTTACAATCTAAACTTAGAATATCCAACTGCCACTCCCTTCACATCCTAGCAGTGGAATAAGTCATGTGGGCCAATCCAAGGGGAGTAGAATTAGACTTCATCCATAAAAGAGTTTGCATCTTTAATCTATCACACTCTTGTAGCACCTTGAACTTCAAATCACAGCATGGATAAAAACCCAACTGACGCTTCCTGCACTAAAATTCTGATTAAGACAGAAGACTTAGTACCATCCTTACAAACCCCCATGCAAAGCCAGGCACAGCCTGGAACAGAAGTTAAACAGATCTTATCTCTTCACTTCCACTGATCAGGCAACTGCTATAGATTGTAATTACCGTAACAAAGAAGATGGTAAAAATAAAGAGGTAGATGATAGATGGCTGTTACCCACCAACCTGAAGATAAGGCACCCTCTGGATTCAGCTCTCACCACACTCAAACGCAAATGCAGAAACTGGAGAATTTGATACATGTAAGAAAGATTCCTACATTGGTGTTTTTCTCCTGTTAGTGGAACATGGGTGGAAACATATTGTTCCAGTTACATGAGAAAGAATATTCTGAGAAGTCCCCTCCTCCTTTATCCCCCATCCCTCCCCACCACCTCAAACCCCACTAAATTAAAGCCATATTTGTGGATCCTAAAAGGAAATTTCTCTTAGTAGCCAATAAATAGTATTAGGTTTTGATTCTTGTGCGTGTGCGATGTGCCCTGCTGAGAGGTTCACTTCATTTGGCATTGCTGGGAGACTGGTAATGAATTTCCCTGACAGGTACATCCCTGGTCAGATCAGATCAGGGAAATGAGCTCTTTGGGGCACAGGCTTGCGAGAATTATAGCAGTATGTGTTCACTGACCCCAAGTTGAAAGAATGTTTCATTCCAATACTCTGAAATGGAAACTGATAGTCTCTGTTGTTTTCATTGCTTAAACTGCACATTATTATGAGGGGCTTTATTACCTTGAGTGGTAGCATAGCTTTCCACGAAAAAAAAAAATTAAATCAAATGATCTATATTTTGCTAGCAGCACATTGGTTACCTGAAAATAATTTCTTTATGGACTTCTAGAAAAGGGAACAAAATCCTGGATTTAAAATGAACTAACAGTAATGATTCTTTCTTTCTCTCTGAAACACACACACACACACACACACACACACACATAATCTACAGTTCGTCTATGTACTTGAATAAAAGTAATAAATTCTCTCACTTGTCTCTCTGGCCCAACACCTCTGGAAAGAGACTGTGAAAACTTAGCTTGGACTGAATTTGTGTTAACTGTCAGAGATTTCTGCCTGAAGTTGGATCTCTTTGAATTTTAGTTTCCCTTGGATGCAGTACTTGCAACCAATGTAGTCTCCAGAATCAGTCCAAGGACTGGCCAGCCTGTGTCTGACCTTTTCAACAGATGTTCGTAAATGGGATAGATTGCTTTCCCCAACCCAAACTGCGTAATCTTTGGTTGGGGTTGTTTTTTATGGAAATATTCAGACAGGCTGTGGTTTGTGCCGCTTGGCGTTGGTAATAGGATATACACAGAGCCGAGGTCACTGACTAAATCAGCTGAATCAGGAACGATCAGTTTTAATCTTGAGATGAAAGTCTGATACATTAGGGAAATTAGTTGATCTGGTCAGCAAGATTTTTTTTTTTCTTTTCTTGCTCAAGCCCAAGTTATGATCTGGACAACCACTTGTCTTGGAGAGTAGAAGAAATACAGAGAAATAACTCAAATCTGATTTGGCCAAAATACCAACTGGCCAACATAAGTACAGATATGTCTCACTGAGTGGTACTGATGATGTGACAAGGTGAACCCATGTATGGCTAGTTAATGGGCATCATCTATCACTAAGTAGAAAGAAGATATGGGGATAGTACCCTCTTAAGGCACCCTTTAGCCCAGCAGTTGCATACAAATGAGAAACCCAGGGAAACAGGACCTCATCACAGAATGCAGAAAGCACTGGTCAGGGGCTGAGCACACTCTACTTATTTTAAGACACATACCAGGGTTTCTGAAGGGTGCATTAGCTGACCTCCCACAAGGAAGAAATGAGAGCTCAGTTTATGAGGGAGCACACAGAACTGCTGACTGGCAGATAGCCTCTTGAGAAGAAGACTTGCAGCTGTGACTCCCCAGATGCCAGGGAAAACCACATTCAAGGGTGTTCCTCTTGAGAGGCGAAGAGACCCAGTGGCCATTTTGGCTCACAGACAACTGGGGCCTCTTAATGGTGCAGAAGGTTTAGTGCAATGAAAGGGGCAGAGATTGTATGGATCAGTATTTGACTTCATTTCTGCAAATTTCAGCTGTGTGGCCTTAGGCAAGTCATTTAACTTGCCTCTGCCTACCTTGCAAGTAATACCATTGGTTTTGTAGTAAGGCTTAGTGAAAATGTTTGTAGAACACTTAACATTATGCCTGGTACTTGGTAGGGCTTTATAAATGGTAATGTCTATGATCACTCAAGTTTTATGTGACAGTATCATTTGGCGAATGAGACAGAGCCAGGTTGGAATGCCAGATTTACCTCTTCATAGCTGTATGAGTTAGAACAAATGTATTTCCCTCATTGAACTTTATTTTCCTTACTTTTATAGTGGGGGAAACAATAATGACATCATAGGGATCATTTGATCATTAAATCAATGAAAAAATGAAGTGCCTAGGAGAATCTCTAGCATTTAATAGTATCTGACTACTATGGCATTACTTTCCCCAAAATTTATTTTATTTTTCCCAGATTGGGGCAGAAATGAAGGAGACCTGTTAGGAGCCTTTGCTCACTTTCCAGGGATTGCACATCCAAACCTGAGCTCTGCTCGAAAATAGAGCAGAAGAAAAAGTGGCAATAAATTCAGGGCAATTTGTCACAATTTGGGATGATAGAGCACATCCATGGAGAAGCAGCACTTAGGGAAATCAGAATTAGACATAGATAGTCACCAAAAAGATTCCAGACACAGACGCCTTGTAACGGCAAAAAGATTCAAGGAGTAGGGGAGGGTGAGCGACACTTGCTTTGCAGTTGATGGACAGACTTTTGGGGACTTCTATTGTGATGATAGGCAGTTACAGGCTCAAATTTCAGGCACACATCTTCTCTTTCTTTATAACTCTTCGGCCAAGTTTTCAATGACTTACTCTTCTAATTTTATTTCATTTTGGTATTTCTTCATATTTCCTCTTCTACAGCACTCCAGGTCTTGTTTCATACCTCACTTTAAAGGTATAAAGCAAGCCAGGAGCTACAGAGAGTCCAAGGGTTTCTATTTATGCTGCCGTACTGAAACTTTCCCCCCAAAACTCACACCCAAGAACTTGTCTATAGGCCAATTAGCATTTTGGCTACATTTTCGGGATTTGGCTACAACAGCCACTGTGCAAACTCACACCACATGTGGTACTAATTGGCGCTGTTGGCAGTTTAAGAAAAGCTGGTGATTGCACAGGGCAGGGAAACCTAACAATGCCCTCCCACAGTGGCTCTCAACAGGAGTTAGAAATTAGAACTGGGAGGGAAGGATGGGTCTGTGCAGCAAGGTTAATGAGCTGAATCTCTCAACACTGAAAAAGCAACCCCCCCCCCCATAAAAAAAGCAACTCTATTTTGTACCAAACTTCGAACATAGATCAAGGCCAGGTTCGTTGTTCATTAGATATGCTCAGTCAAGAAGCATGAAAGTGCAGATGTGGAGGAAGTTTGAACAAAAGGGCATCTTAGTCTATATGGAGACTCCCACATTGCTTGAAACCAATGAAATCACCCCCCCTTGTCAGTTTCTTCATCCGCAACATTGTCATAGGCTTCCATAGTATTTACTTCCTATCAGCTGAAGGGAAGGGGGGAAGATTTGTAGTTTGTTAAGTGTTTTAATGTTTCAAACTTCGAACCCAAACCAAGGAATCTACCTCTCCTAATGTCTCTGCTGTGGGTCTCTGGAGGTATGAGGAAAGTGGCAGTGGTGTTGGGTTAATTATTCCCCTAGTCCAGCTATAGGAGGTGCAAGAAGCAGAAAGGAACCTCAGGGAATTGGAGTTAATTGTAAGGATACACTGGGGAGAATGGAAACAGAGAGCTGCCTCAGTAGCTACATCTACAGGCTCAGGCAACTGGAGAGTTTTGTTTTTTAAGATACAACAGAGGCTTTGGTTTCCCTGGAGCAATTATAATCATCTTAACATTCATTTTCTCTTTTCTTTCACTGTGCTATGTGTACTTTCTTCCTATCAGAACACAATTAAGCCAAAGAAAGCTCCCTCAACTGACCCTATCAAGTTCTTTACAGAGGATTCAGTTCTATTTTCCCTAAGAAACAGAAATGCAATTTCAAGGACCTGAAATTACAAGTGCACTTACTGCATTTCCTTACCTCTCACCTGCCCCACTTTTCTCTCCCTCCCTGTAAGGCCCACCCCTTAAAATTTGTTATGCCCAAGGCAAAAAGAAGACCAGAGATCCTGGACCTTATACCTTCCCTTCCCACCTCGGGTTCTGTTACTCAACATGAAGGGCCTCCTGCATATGTGGTGAACACTTTTCTGCTAAAGCCTAAACTTTAGGCTAAACTAAAGCCTAAGTCTGGGCTCATGCACCTGCACCTCCCAGATTCTGACAATGACCTTTCCTCAGGGCCTTCAGGAGGCCAACAAGGGAAGAAAACCACAGGACTAAAGGCAGATTCAGGGGCATCTGGTCAGGGAATTCCAAGGCCCCAAGCAATCTAATATGACCTTAAAGAGACCCCTTGTTGCCATACACTTTTGTTCTATGGGACTAAGCTAAGGACCAGAGAACAAGGATGTCTAAAGTGCAGGATCCTGATGGGCCTTCTTTTTTCTGGGTCTAAGGCCACCTGTTTGGATTCCCTACTCCCTTCCCGATTACTACTACTGGGACTGCTGCTGGTATTATTACCATATGAGGAATGAAGGGGGACTAGCATTTGATACAAGATATCTCCTCAAATGAAAAAGAATGAGGTTGTTTCTCTCTACACAGTTCTGGAGGCTGAGACGTCCAAGATCAGGACTTCAGCAGCTTTGTGTCTGGTAAGACACTGCCTCCAGCCTTGTGGATGGATTCTTTCTTGCTGTATCCTCCCATAGCAAGGGGATAGAAAGAGAAGGAAACTCTTTCTTGTCCTTTCTTATAAGGCATTAAGCCATTAGTGAGAGTTCCACCTGCGTGGTGATCAAAGCACCTTCCAAAGGCCCCACCTCTAAATACCATCGCATTCGGATTAGGTTTCAACATGCGAGTTTAGGGGGAAACAAATTTTCAACCCATAGTACAGGCCAAGTAGAGTTTGCACAGCCCGCACAGGAAATACACAGGAGGCAGTGGTCTTTAGTACTGAGAGTAGCAAGTTAGCAGTAGCAGAAATCATCACTTAAGAAATTTTAATATTGCCCTTCTATTTGAGATCCATGTAGGAAACATTTTTTTTTTCCTTTGCAGATTCACATAAAGATTTATAAGACATTTCAAACTCTAGAAACTGATGAAAGAAAAACACTCATTTGTCCCCCTGCCATTTTGTAATAGTACATTGCTCTAGGGAACAGTGTTCTCTCTTTTTTTTTTTTTTTTTCTCCTTAAAGCCATCAAGACTGTGAGGGAGTTATCTGTTACTGAGACATAAGGCATCCCCAAAGCTAACTATTCTACTGAATGTTGACCACTCCCCTTACAGCTTAGGCTGACTATGTGAGCTCCTTCAGGCCAGAAAGACCCTAGGCAAGAGTTTACTGGATTTGGGGTAAGGTGGTAGGCATTCTGGGAAATCTATGTCTTCCTTAAAACAAGGACATATATGGCTGACACAGATTTTTAAGGCTTCTTCCATAAGTTTCTCCCATTTTCCTACTTGGAACTGAAACATGACCATAAAATGATAAGCATAAGGACAAAATGTATCCCATTATAAATGAAGAAGAGAAACAAAGAAAAAATACAGGAGCCCTGATAGCATCATTAAACTATATATTGGGGGCGCCTGTGGCTCAGTGGTTTAAAGCCTCTGCTTTCAGCTCAGGTCATGATCCCAGGGTCCTGGGATAGAGCCCAGCATTGGGCTCTGCTCAGCAGGGAGCCTGCTTCCTTCTCTCTGCCTGCTTCTCTGTCTACTTGTGATCTCTGTCTGTAAAATAAATTAATTAATTTAAAAAAAACTGTATCTTGTATCCTAGTAATGGCTTACCTCTAAATTTCTTGTTATGTGAACAAGAAACTTACTTGTTTGAGTCGCTTTGAGTTTCTTTCTATTTGCTTTTGATTTCATCCATAACTGTACAAGCCTCATGTTCAATCCAACTATGTCAGTCAGGGTGGACCCCTCACTGTCCCCAACCACAACTTGCTCATCCATGTGCCTTTGCTCCAGTGATGAGATGCTGCCCCCCCCTTTTTTTTTTGACTTAGAGAAATTCATAAGAGCCCGTGCTCATCTTCCCCATAGGAGATAAGTGGTTAATTTCTAGGCTCCAGAGTCAAAAGTCCTGGATTCAAATCCATAAACTCCTTGCTGTAGAACTATGAGCAATTCACTTAAACTATATGGACATTAGTATACCTACCCCCAAAATGGGGAGGTCACTTAAATTTTACAAGACTTCTGTGCATATTGAACAACATTACTTATAGAACCTAAGATTTCAAATGTAGAAGAAATACTCCTGTCAGTTAAAGTTTGTAATTAAGACTTTTCCACAATCTATTCATTTTTCTCGTTGCTGATAACCTGGTAGTTTTCCTATGGCTTAGTGCCATGTCACCAGATGCAGGATACTTACATCTAATTTGGTATTTCAAATGGGTGTCATGTCTTTATCAAAATACTCTCCTTGCCTTTGACCCAGGAACTTTTAAAAACATTTTTCTACTTGTAACATTACATGGAATCTGCAGTTCTAAACCCACAGTGCATGTTTAGTAATAATAGTTCAGGCAGTGACCTTAGTGATTTATACTTACTGTTCCATTACTCCTCACACTCCAGCAGGGAGGTATGATTATTATCCTGCTGTTGCAATGCAGTCGTACGGCACTGGGGTCCTCATCTCTCACCGGAGGTCACAGAGTTAAGAAGTAAGGGCAAGGCTGGGGTTCACACTCAGCCCATGTGACTGTGGAGCCCGCAATGTCTTGCTCTCTCATCAGTGATAATAACTCATGCATGCTCAGCCAAACACCAAAGAGCTACAAACCAATACAAGTTGACTAAACAGGATTAACTGCCAGTGAGTGAGCCATCCTTCTTTCTCATTTCCAAGTCAGCATAAAAAGTAGATTAAAGCAGTGTGTCTTAGCAGATCGTTCTACCGCCTTCATTTAGTTCCTATTAGAGTGCACTATTTTCCACCATTGGTCTGAGTACCAGGTGCATGCTATTTATCTCTGAATGCCCAGGACATAGCACCATTTCTGGAACACAAAATATCTCGAAAATTGCTAACTAAAGTAGTACTTGAGGTAGAAGTTTCATGTTAAAAAAAAAAAGTACAAAGACAAGAATATATCAATTTATCTCCTGAAACAAAGTTGATATTGAAAATATGTAACCTAAACAGAAAGATAACAAATTTATATTTTGATATTATTAATTTGACATAAATTCAGCTTTGTTTTCTAAGTTATCGATTTGATTTAAATGTTTTTGTTTCTTTTTTAAGTTGCAATGACTACTCTTTCATTTCTGTGTTTAATAAACAAGATACCAAACTACCCATTAAGTCCAACAGAAACCATTGTGCTTTATTTGAAGCAGAAAATAAATATAATTCCCTTTTCTTTGTAGAAATGTTATCTTAAGACAATGTCACAATAAAACTAATGCTAAAAATAAATATGTAAATGCAAGTGAAGTTTTATACAAGGGAGAATTGTACTAAGATTGAACATAATCATTAATTAAAAGGAAGAGTTTTTCAAATTAGGATTGCTCCCTAGAGTTTTTGCCAAATCTTAGCAATTGCAGCTGAGGAACCCAAAGTTGGAAGACCATGGGCAACCTCTTTCTACACATGACAAGGCTCTGCTCTAATAACTCTACAGACTTCCCACAGGCAGCTGGACCTGCTATGAACAGGAAACAGTGGGGAATTGGTGCTTTTTCTCTGCTACAAATTCAAGCCAAAAAATAAATGAATCTGGATGCATAGGAATGCTTTCCTTTTCAACTGCCCAAGGTGACCTGCAGCAGAAACAGAAACAAAAATGTTTCTCTCCTCCTAAAGGAGATCACGTCTTCTTGAAATAACATATATGGAAGCACTTGGAAACTCGAGTATTCATTATATTAAGAAATGTTTTTCATGAGTGTGAGACAGTAGTATTTATTCGTAACGAGAAGTGCCTGAAAGAGCAATACATTTAGAAATTAATTTAAAAATAACAAATCCAGGAAATGTCACCCATGCCCCTTGCCACCATCAGGTTCTTTGAAGCAACTGCCCTGTAATCCTAGGACATGCCTACATTAGTTATCTAGAAGACAGTCCTTCCAAAGTGGAATTTTCTAATAATGTGACTGATCACTTACTCCATTCATCAGATAAAAGTATAAACACACAACCTAAAAATTCATCTAAGTGGTTAAGAATTTTCATTGTTTATATATATATATATATATATATATATATACACACACACACACACAACCTCCAGTGCTCGATAAAATTAAAAAAAAAAGTTTCCTGTATGTGAGAAAGATTCAGACATCAAATATTCGTAATAAGTTACATGTCAAAATTGGTTGAGAGCTATTCCCCCCAAATAAAAACCCTCTTGCCCATCGTTCTTTTTTTCTGAATTACCATAGTCTCCGTACCTCTACAAGGGAGATTTTATCAAACATTCACTTAAAGTTTAATTATTTATGAGATAGCATTGTCTCACCCACTTTATTGAAAAAAATGTGAAGGCAGAGACTTTGTCTTACTATCTGACAGTTTTTCTCAGTGACCAGTAATGTTGTATTACCAAAAACTCCTTAGAGTCACCTCCTCCATAAACCAATACACATGTAAATACTTAGTTGTATTTCTGAATATGAAAGACTGTTATCTATCCTGCCAGATCAGAATTTTCCAAACTAAAGCCAACAAGATTTTCTTGGGGTTTAAGGAAATGGTGTAGAAAGAACCTGAGCTTATTTCCTCTCAAGAACACAGTGAGAATTTCTTTATTCCACCAAATTGAACCCCTAGCTCTTTATTTTTTATTCTGTTATAATACAGCACTGCCAACAAGACTGGGCATTTAAGAATGAATGAAACTGAGGTCCAGTGGAAAAGAGAGAAAGAAAAAAGCAACTCTATTTATGGAAAGCAAAATAGAAATGTAATTTTAAGTATCTGAAAGTCTGTAGATTTTGTTATAATTCAATTTAAGTACACATTAAACTGTGGTATAGGGGAATAAATAGAAGACATTTTATCAAACACACATAGGTACAGGCTTAGAAAGTTTGCAATTCATGTTATCATATTACATATTGTCATCACTGACAAGCAAATCTGGCTTCTTATCATTAACTACAGATTCAGGTGGTATATCTGCATAGTTCCAAAACATACAAATAAAAGCAAATTCAAATCAGTCAGCCATCCAGAATGTTAGTTTATTCAACACTAAACATCTGTATATTTGAAGCTCTCCAAGTCATTGATTTTCTTTCCTGTTTTTATCCAGATGGTGATACATTTTATACCCAAGAAACAAATGAATTACACAGTTTAGTGAGTATACAAGAGAAAAATGATAAAATAGATTTAGAGGATGAGAATCATAATATAAAATTTACATAAAAGATACTATGAGTCAAATAAGGAGACACATATAAAACACCATCATCAGATTATCAGAAACAGTAAATTCAGAATTTTATTAGTATTCATCGAGTTCTTATTTGCCCTGATAGCAAAGAACACGTCTCATGCCCTAAATCCTTGTCTTTGCTCAGCAATCATTTTTACCTTCCCTAGCACTTATGTATCAGTGTTCTATGCTGTGTAATAAATTACTACAAATTTATGAGTTTAAAACAGCATGTATTTATTATCCCGCAGGTTCTGTAGGTCAGGAGTCTGGGCATACCTGACTTGGGTTTACTACTCAGGGTCTCACACACTGAAATCAAGATGTTGGCTGAGCTGTGTTGTCATCTGGAGACTTGATTAGGAAAAGATCAGCTTGCAAGCTTTCTCAATCTGTTAGCAGAATTCATTTCACTGCGGCTTTCAGGGCTGTTTCTTTAAAGTCAGAAATAAAGAGAGTGTCTGAGTTCAGGGAAGGACTTGACTGATTAGGTCAGGCCCACCCAGAAAAATCACCCTTAGACTGATTCAAAATCAAATGTTTAAGGACCTTAGTCACATCTAAATACATCCTCTTCACCTTTGCAATATTCTACTGGTTAGAACCAGGTTCCTCCCAACCTCAAGGGGAAGGAATTACATACAAGTTTGTGTACACCAGAGAAGTAACAATCTTGGAAGTCATCCCCAAATACTGCCCATCATATCTTGTCCAGTCAGGGACTGCCACTCTCTTAACCATGGCCAACTACCTCCCCATGAACAGGGTGATAGAAACAAGGAAGCAAAATTTAAATTGTTAAATTCTTGCAGCCAAAGGGCCGCACACCTAGGAGTGCTCTTTGGTTGGCAGTGGTGTTAGAGTATGGGTAGAGCCCTTCTCAAACCTACTGTGGAGAGATGGCTTCTCACTGGGGCATATTTATTGCCAGATGTGAGACATGGGCTGGGTGGGTTACCACCCATTCTCATCACCCTGCAGAAGACTCGATGTGACTGTAATTAATGAGCTTATTGATTCTGTTAATGTAAAGAAAATTGGTTTTATTTCTGATTTCCAAATAAGAAAACATAATGGGAGATTGTGCCATCATGTAGCCGTTCCTATTACAGTTGACAAATATCCCACTATAAACAATGCTTTCCAAGGACTGATCCTCAAGATGCTGCATTTCTGTATGTGTATGCGTGTGTCTTCGTCATCTGCATATGGCTGACTGTGGATCCTCATATTACTGAAATCAGGATTTCATTATGGACTCAAAGGGGAATATTTACACATTACATCAATTAAATTTGATATGTTTCTGACAATAAAAACAACAAAAAACGCATTCATTTTCTCCCTTGGAATTTCTATCACATTCAGAATATACCACGGTGATTTCTAGCACTTGATAATCTGGTCAGCTTCGCTGAGAGTTTGCCAGTTAATCTTGAAGCTTGAGGAATTAATTTTGTTCCCTGCAGCTGATCAAAACATGGGGAACAGCAAAAATGATAGCACAACCCTGGGTATTGCAGTTATTTCTAGAAATTTTAAAAGAGGTTATTGACTGAATGTGAACTCACAGTGACTTCTTCCTCATAGAATCACAGACGCATGCAACAGGTTTTCAGGCACACTGAAACGTTCCTTCAAATCAGGAAAAAACAGTTTTAGTTTTCATCTCTACCTTTTGCATCATAACCTCTCCCTGGAGACAGGCAGTGGAGTGAGCTCATACTTCTCTCTTCTCTTTCCAGTTTTATTGTAATGCTGTAAACTACACCCAACTTCCCTCAGGATTATGTGGATGCTGTACACACTTTCTAAAAACTTGTGAGTACTTGTATTGTCCACATCAAAAATAAGAAGGAAAAAAAAACCCACAATTACTTGAAATTACACCAAGATGTAAAGCATCAAATAATATTCTTTTTGGCTTAATAGTGTGGTGACTCATTCAGTAACTCAGAAAATGTTTATTGAGCCACTATGAGCACATAGTAAGTGGTGTTTTGAAAACCAGAATCACAGCAAGGAGTAACAAAAACTTTCTTGACCTCCTGCCCTCAGAGAGTGTACATTCTAGTGCATAATAGCGTATAAGGTGGTGATAAGTAAAGAGCCACAGAGTGGAAAGTAAAAGAAGGACTAGGATTTAGCCAGGGTAGTCAGAAAAAGCCTCTCCTTCAGAGGTGACCTCATGCTATATGTTCAATTGTTTATTCATTACTTCTGCCCCTGGGAGAAAGCAAGGTTCATGAGTGACACATCAGAAAGGTTTCATGAAAGGCAGAGAGGAATAGAAAGAAAGAGACATGAGAGGCATGGGAGGCTTTGGACAGGAGAGTGAAAGGATCTGATTTATGTTTGTGGGAAAAAAGCATATGTGGAAGCAGGGAAATCTGAAAGGAGTCTATCGCAGGAGGCCTCAGGTGGGAGGCAGGTGGGCAGAAGGACGAACATGATCAAACCCGGTGTGGACTTTGAGGATGGAGCCCAGAGCATTACTGGCTGACTGGAGTAATGCTGATGCCTTCACTGACTGAGATGTGGAGGACTGTGGAGGAGAAGAGTCAAGGTGGGGTGATGACACGGGACTGAATGCTTATGTTTTCCAAAATGCATAGATTGAAGCCCTACCTCCCCGTGTGTCCTAATTCGTAGATATAATTAAAAGGAAGAAGTTAAGGTTAAAAAAGGTCATAAGGGTAGGGCCCTGAACTCAAGGATTAGTGTCCTTACAGGAAAGGAATTCCCTTCATAATAAAACCTGCTTTATCTTTTCTCCATACCCAAAGTTTCAGAATCTTAAGCAGGGAGGTGATGGGCTAACTTGTGTCCTTCTAAAATTTGTATGTTGAAGCTTTCACCCCCAATGCAACTATGATTGGGGATAGGACTTTCAGGAGGTCATTAAGGTTAAATAAGGTCATGAGGGGGTTCCTAATCTGATGGCATTGGTGTCTTGGGAAGACAGAGAGAGAGTCTTCTCCCTCCCCACACAAATGCATCAGGGAAACACCAGGTGAGGAAGCAAGAGGGAGGCCTTCTATACCTCACGTGAAGCACCCTCACCATACACAACCTAGCCAACACCCTGAACCTGCACTTCCAGTCTCCAGAACTATGAGAACATACATTTCTGCTGTTTAAGCCATGCAATCTGTATCATCTTGTTATGGCAGCACAAGGTGACTAATACAGGAGATGTATCAAGAATTTGGTCTTTAAATTCAAGATCTGCTCTATTCTGAGCCACAATGGCTGGTATTCAAAGAGTCTGGAGTTCACAGAGGTCAGAGCCAGGAGTATAAAATCAAGTTATCTGCTGTTAGATGGTATTTGTGTGGATTAACACACTATTTAATCTGGAAGATAGAATGAGATCTCTAGGGGTGAGAGAAGGAAGAAAAGAGCCCAGCATAGATGTGTAGGAACTCCAACATTCAGAGGTTGGTGAAAAAAAATGGAAAAGCCAAGAGGAAAAAAAAAAAATTCTGTGAAGTGGCTGGTGAGAGAAAAGGATAACAGGATAACAGAGCAGAAACCAGGCTTGGGGTAGGAGTGGGGAAAAGTGAGGAGGAAGGACAGAAACAGGACCGGAAGTTAGGATACAGAAGACTCCAGAGAGTCTCTTACTGCAATCAGACTGCTTTCTCAAATCCCCCATCAAAAAGAAATTTTGAGCCATAACTGTGAGCAGAAGTAATTCCAAATACTTACTTTCTTTTAGTTCAACCCAGAACTAAGTTGAAACCACATTGTTTTTGTAATAAATAAATAGGGCCATTTCTACAATACTGTGTCACTATCTGTAATTTAACCATGTGAAATTAATTCACCAAACTCCAAATGTCAAAATTAACTATTAAACATAGAGTGCATCCCAGGGTTATAATCAAAATAGTTAACTAGTCTGACATTCTGTAAAAAAAATAAATAAATAAACAACCAAAAAAACAAAACCAAAAAACCATGACCATAAAACCACTCCAATTAGCTTGACTATATCCCAGCCAAGGAGACAGCTTTTAATTAACTGATTGTTTTGCTTTTAATTAAATAGCCAGGCCACCTGAAGAATTACTTGGAGGATTATTATATCTATGTTTTCAGCACAATCTTATTTCCGAACTCTAGATCTATATCCCCAAATTCTGTTGGATTATCTCCATCTGGATGACTGATGGCAAGACATAAACAAAACCCTGATCAAGCAGAGTATGCAGTCTTCCCTAACAAAGTAGGTCCTCTTTCACATTCTTTATCTCTCTGTGACTGGGATATTTTGCATATGTCATGTCTTCCAGTGTATCTTACATTATTAACAAATCCATTTCCACCTGTGATCGCTCATGATTATAGCTGCTGGAAAAGGGGCAGGATGAACACCTGCTCAGGAATGATGAGGATCCGATGCTACAGGGGAGTTCCTTACCCCGGACTAGTAGAAAATGTGTAACTGCCTTGCTTTCCTTGGGGTATGAGAAAAAGAAGGGGAATTGTAAAAGAAGAGCCTGGTAAGGCCTCTGTTTCTCCCACACTCTGGGTTATAAAAATGAAGAACTTGAGGACATTATAGCATGATTCTCTGGAGAAAGCCTCAGAAAGGAGCTCAGTATTTGGCTGGGATCTAGAGAAAGTGCCTCAGAGGAACAGGTGTAGAGCATGCGTAGGAGAAGAAGTCTGGATGGAGGGCTGGGTCCATGATCAACACAGGATGCACGGGACAACAGAAATTGCCACCTGTCTTGCTGACGGAACCAAAAAGTGCTGAGAGGGCAGCTGGACCAACAAAGCCTGCATCGGAAAAAGGAGAACATGGTAAATACAAACATTGGTAACCATGGATAATCGCAGATAGCAGCCACAGAGAGAGTGGCACCTGAGGCCGCACACAAGGGAGGATGACACCTGTCACACCTCAGTAGGTTCAACCTGTCATCCTCTGGCAATGCCACTGATACTCAGAGACCCCTGGGACATGATACCCCCCATTGCTTCTCAAATAGCAAAATGACATCTTTCTGGAAGCACAAAAGAGGATATATAAGATAGTGAGCATTGACCAGAGAAAAGGTAGAGCTTCCTGAAATAGACTTTTTATTCTGCTCTAATCGTTTATTTCCATGAACTGGCAGTTTAAAGTTCCAGTCACCCCTTGAGACTTGGTGAGTGAGGGCTTAGGAGTAAAGTTACATCACTTGTAGAAAATAAATAACCATATTATTCTGCAAAGTTGAATACATTTTCACTGTAACGCCACTGAAGAGAGACTTAGCTCTCCAAGATAAAATAGTCTATATATCACTGGCATTCCCCCCTTCTTTTTCCTGACTTCCAAGTTGTCATCAATCACTTCCAATTAGACATCTGGCTCCTAAAATATGCATCTTACTTCCCTTTTTCTGGAACACCATAACATTCTTTTCATTGTTCTTCCACTATCTTCCCATTCATAATCATCTTCCAAATATTGACAAGGTATTATTATTTTTATTATATCGATGACTTCCTTAAATGTGTCTCTTAGTTGCTTATTGTGTGAGCATCAATTTTCACCTGTTTCTGTGGATACCTAAAGAGTGGCTCTCAGAATATGGCTCCCTACTTGCACCATCAGCATTCCAGGGACAACTTAGGGACAACTTAGAGTGTACATTCCTGGTTCTCACCAGAGACCAACTGAGAATCTGAAACCCTGGGGGTGAGGTCCAGGAGTCTGTCTTCTAACAAGCCTTCCAGGTAGTACTGATGCACGTGTACTTTGAGGAACCATGGAGGTAACTCAGGAGTGACATCGGCTTGTGATGGAGTCCTGTCAGGAGGCTCTGGGCAAGGAGAGAAAGACTCTACACCTGCCAGCTCTGCTCCAGACAAGGACGATCTGTAGCCAATTTTCTTGCAAGAACTTCCACCTGATATATCATTCATGTAAGTGTGAGTTTCAGACAAGATTTTTTCCCCCATGGATGTCCAACTGCTCCATCACAATTTATTGAAAAAGCCATCTACTCCATTGAATTGATTTTGTATCTTTGTTGGAAATCAGCTGGTCATTCCTATCTGGGTCTATTCATGATCCTCTTCAATTTGATTGGTCTAAGTTCCAATCCCTCCACCATCACCACAGTCTTGGTTACTATGAGAATGCAGCAGTGCTTAATATTGCTTGGAACAAATATTCCATTCCAAGTCTTTTGCAAGGTTGTTCTAGTTGCTCTGATGGCCGTGCCTTTCCTTATGCATTTGAGAATGTTTGACTATGTCTATGAACATCTTGTTAGGGTTTTGATGGAAATTGCATTAAGCCTATAGATAAATTTGGAAAAAAAAAAATTGACATCTCTACCAGAAGAGTCTTTCCATCCATGAGTGTAACTTGTCCTTTCATTTATTTAGTTAGCTCTTTTTTGTTCTCTTTCTTTGGTATTTTATGATTTTAAGCATACAGATTTCATACATATTTTGTTAAGTTTATATGTAAGGTATATCATTTCTCTGGAATGACTGTATATGACATTATGTTTTTAAATATTGGTTTCCACATATTCATTGTTAGCATATAGAAATGTGATTGATTTTTGCTTGTTGATTGTGTATCCTGAAACCTGGCTGAACTCACTTATTAGTTCTTAGAGTTTTTGTTTTATTTTGTTTTGTTTTGTAAATTCCTCAGGCTAATATATTATCTGAAAAAAGAATTTTACATTCTTCAAAACACTTAAGTCCCATGACAACACACTACCATTTACCTTTCCAGCCTCATTCCCAATCATTGTTTTCAACTGACATACTTTCCCAGTGTTTTCTTTCTGGGAAAAAAAAAAAAAAAAGTTAAATTGATTGAGGACCTCCCACATCATCCTCTGGGATGGTTTAAAAATCTAGTTTCCCAAAACTCACCCTAAAGTCTGTGGAGTCAGCCTGAAAGTTTGCACTTTTAACATGATATCCCTGATGATTCTTATATACACATAGGTTTGGGAACAACAGGCTTCTGCGTCAACCAAAAGGAAATTCTCATTTTTCCTGAACTTACCACCCACTTCTAAGGCTTCAAGACCTCATGGTTCATTACTTCAGATCTCACATAAGGTCACCTCAACATTTCTTGCACAGATGCTTCAATTGTATTCAACCTAAAATTCCTCAAGTCTGCTTTGAGCTGTCCCATTACCTTTCTTTTTATTTCTGCACCTGGGAGAAAAATCACCCAATTCTTAATAAAGGTACCATTAAAACTTTATAGTATCTGCCTTTATATGGGCCCTGAAAACCACACAGACATCCTCCATGTGCACTTGGTCAAGTCCTTATGCACTTGACAAGTGAGTCAAGTGAGTGATTATCTCAATTATGTATCCGTTTCTTCAAAGACCCCTTCTCTTCCCCATATCATAGTAGATGACCTAGTTTCCTAATCCATGGGGGAGGAGGGTCCTGAGTGTCTCACTTTTTCATCTATTCTTGCCTTTGTCCATACACCGTTCAAAGACAATTCCATCACCTTCCTTCTAGTATGTGTAACTCATCTTAACTCAACTTCTATCAAATATCCACTTTCTCAAGAGAGTTATTTATTGCTCTCCATTGGATCATTCCCCTAGGAATATAGTTCTACTTGAGATCTCTCACCAATAAAACAAGAACAGAAATAAAATATTCAACAATACAGTTTCTTTTTGGTTATTGCCCTATCACGTACTTTTTCTTCATTTCTCACCTTATCAAAACAGAACCCAATACATGATGTCTTCACCTCTCCACTTCCAAGTTGCTGAAAACTGGCTTTGCCCCCATTGCAAATGACTTGATGAAGACTTCAAGGATCTCAAATTCCCAAATTCAATGGACAATATTTTGTTATTAGCTTGCTAGCATATGACAGCATTGAAAACTTCCTCCTTTTTCATCTTCCATTACTCCAGACTCCTCTGAAAACTCCTCTTCATCTTTTATTTCTACCAATCATAAGCTTCCCTTGGCTCCTTACATGTTCAAAGTTTTTAGTGCTCTCTGATCCTTTTTACTCTGTAATCTTACCCTGGATACTCCATTGCTTGCCTCCACTTTAATTACCTGTGTTCTTCCAAGTCCTAAATCAACACCTTCATACTCTCTTGAGCTCTTCAACTTTATTCCATCTTCTAAACTGACAGCTCAAGGTGAAAATTGTAAATGTACCTCAGACTCAGCCTGTCCCAAAACAACCTCATTCTTTTGCTTCTTTTACTAGCCTTTTCCCTATTCCCTGTGTTGGTGAATGGACTGCCTGCTTCTCTAGTTGCCCTGTCCCAAACCAAGGAATGGTTTCAACTCCACATCTCTCTTTTTTCTATAGTCAGCTAGCCACTAAACCCTGCCATTAATAACGGCTACCTCTCTTTGTCCTCAAATCTGGTTCCCTTCTCCAAGATCAAGGACACTGTCATGGTCCATTATTTAATCATGTCTCACTTGAGCCGCAGAAGCAATCCTATAATTTTACTCCCTTTCTCAAGTTTAATTTACTTGAAGCCATTCTCTTTCTGCACCACAGCCTGGACAGAGTTTCAGATATACAAATCTCTGCTCAGCTCAGAATTTTTTTTAGTTCTCCCTTATCCTTTCTGACCTTTGTAAGACACAAAAGACTTTTTATGACCTGACTTCTACTGCATTTCCTCTATAAGCACCCTGAATCTAACTTTACTTAATCCTTTTTCCCATCTCACAATCTAATTTTTCCTAATTTATCTGTTTATTTTCTAGGAGTCTTGCCTCATTTTTGTCTGAATTTTCTCTTCATCTGTAAAGACTGAGTCATTAATCTGTTACTAATGAAGCATTCCCTTACTCTCACAAGCAGACTTTGATAGTATTTCTTCTCTTTTTATATAACATTTTATATATTCTTTTATAAGTAGTTATATCAGATTGTTTTGTAATCATTTGTTTAGTTGTTGAGCCACTGAATTGAAAATAATAACTTTCTTAGCATGAAGATTCTGTTGTATTCTACTTTGTTTCCAAACTCTTAGTTAAATAACATGGCCTACAGTAGATACATACTAAATGTTTTTTAAGTAAAGTCTTTGACCAGTGAGAGAGAGAGATGTCCATAAATTATCATAACAGAACCAAGAATAACACGTGTTTTATTGGAATGTAAATGGAACATGAATACATAGAAAAGGAAAAGATCATGACCAGAAGATTTAACTTTGGCATAAAAGGACAGACATTACACAAGCAAGAGAGGGGAGATGTCATTATAGGGACCAAGTACAAAATGACAAAATGCATGATGATGCAAAATACAAAGCTTATTCAATAACAACTACAAATTCTTATCGGCAAGCTTATGTGGTCAATGGAGATATGGGCGTCCTGAGAAACAAATAAACAAACAAAAAATGTAAAAGAGAGTTTAAATGTCATTGTGAAAATTTCTAATGTCATGTTAAGGAATTAAAACAAGAGGTATTCAAGAGTTGTTTAAGCATTTTTGACAGATTGGGTGGGCAAATTTGCTTTATCATATGTAGGAAATACCAGGGTTTTATACTTTACAAGCACTTTAGAGGGGAGAGGGGTGGGAAGAGCCTCCAGTAACTGAGACACTGGTAATCACGTGGACCTGAACAAAGTCAACAAGTGTTAATAAAGAATGAGCATCAGAATCTGATTGCTGACTTTGGTAGTTGCACATTTTCCAAGGATGTCCCCAGATACAAAAACTTTGTCTTCATGGACATTCACAAAATGAAAGACTGCCTTGCTGTGTATTACAATAGAGACAATACATACAAGTAAGCCTTGCCCTCACAACAAAGCAAAATGTAATTCTCTATGCATGATTTTAACTTCCTGGATCCTTAGAGATCTTGCCAAACCAGGCAATTCTGATATTGAATTAAATAATCAAGCACAAGGAGAGAAATTAGAAGTCCAACCAGGAAAAACATACTATGTTTTTACAAGAAATGAATATGCATGAAGAGTTAACAAAGCAGAGGAAACTGAAAGTTTTTAGTTAAATATTTAGAATGATTACATAACATTTACTGGGCTTTTAAAACCTGGGTGGTATTTATATGTCTAACAGTACATCATTCATAATACCACAGGCCCAGAAACACTTGGTAATACTATAAATAAATTCATACTTGTGTATGTGGATATTCATATTTAGAAATATGATACTTTATACATACACATACACAAATGCAGAAACACATTTAATACAAGCATTCTAGATTTACCTCAAAATGAACCCCAAATGACCATAGTTTTGTAATGCTTAGACACTATAAATTATGACACATATCAGATAAATAAGACCACACTGAGAAAGAATTCATATTCTTATCTGTGCTGAGACAGATGGAAATCCATGAGCATTATAGATAGGGAAGATTTTGGAGGTCAGGAATCTTGTAATTCTTGCCAACTCTGCTGCTGCTGTAATTCTCTGTCACTACAGTTTGAAAGGAGTAGATGCTTATACTTCCTTTGGAAAACCATCTCCTCTTACAATCTTTGCAGCCCCTGTTTCTAAGCTTATGGTCTGACCTTCATCTTCTCTAAGCTTTCCTGTTATATAGAGTTCTCTTTCAATGCTTAACACCAGTACCACTCACTGGGCACTTAAACAACAATGCAACACAGTCTGTAATTCATCGCTTAATGGATTTTCATGTCATCTTAACCAGGTGGAAAAGTCCTTGATGCACAGGCCATGTACTATAGACATTTTTCCCTCCATAACACCTAACAATACACTGAGGGAAAATTCATACTAACATATACAAACATGTTGTTGAATTTAATTTATTTATTTAATGATTGTCATGTAGCCTATGGAGAGTCCCAAAATGTTTTTTCATAAATTACCTATGCATGCTGGATGCTCACTATGCATATCTCTCTTCTAGACCTGATTAGATGCCTGTGCAATATTTGTGTACCTGCCCCCTTACTATCCCCACCCTGCCACTCTTAGAGCAATGTACATGATATGTTTGGCTCAAAAGAATCTCTATGGGTAGAGAAAGCAAGTGCTGCAAGGCTCACTCTACCTTCTCTGATAAAGCCACTCCTCCATCCAGCTCAGACCAGAAGTTTTTGCTAAGTAATAGTCAGAGAAGGGAGGAAAGACAGAATGAAGATTGTGAGAGATTCATTCTGTCTTTCCTCTGTCAGGTTCTCTGCAGAGAACTAATTGGAAAGAAAAAAAAATTAAAATGAATTGGCTAGGAGCTATAATTTCAGAAAACATTCAATAAATTCTTACATTGAGTGATAAGAGAAGAAAAGGCTGGTGAAGTCAGACGGAGGTCAAGCCTCAAACCTAGGTCAGATTCCAGAGAATTCTACCCTGAGCAGATGAGTACCTCCTCAGTTGCTGCAGACTGGTGCAATTGGCTTCTAAATCTACATTTTCCTCTATTTTACCCCAACTTCTCTGAACTCCTTATACATTGTGGATCCATCCCATAAAGTCTTTCTATGTATTGACCCTGTCTTGAACATTGTAAATGGTAGTAACAGAATTTCAAAAATCCAAAGAAAAATGACTAACCATATTGTTTGCCTCAGATAGTTTTGCTACAAAGCAGTTGTGAAGGTACCTTAAAAGTTTGTTTTTTTCTGTTCTTATGTCTTAGAGAACATTTTTGCTCTTGAAGATCGTCATTGTTTCAATTTCCACTCTGCTATGGCCTCTGACAGAATAGCCTTGTGGATTATATCAAAGGATCTCTTACCCTCTGTCATTGTGTAGGTTTTAGCCAACAAGAGGCTAAAGTGAGTGAGTGAGAGGACCTGAGGTCAGCTTCCTATCTGCTAGGTGACTGATGTCTGGCTGCCTTCCCCAACCAGGGTCTTGTCCTAACAGTGACCTTTCTCCAAATCCCTTGAACTTCTACAGCCATTTGCCCCTGTAGGGCTGTCGTGAGCTCCAGGGTACTCCACATTCCCATATTGATTTTCCTGAATTATGCCAAAGTCCCTTTTAAATAATCTTTTTACTTAAATTTCTTCAAATCACTGGTTTGACTATGCCATCTGCTTCCTGCAAGGATGCCAATTAATATGTTTCACATTCATTTACCAGGAAATCAATGTTTTGAAGAGAGATGAAAAAGACAGGCAGGAAAAGGGCATGGAAACTTTGTGTTCCTGGGCTTTGTCTTAAGAAAATGAAATGTTGCTCTCCATACTTTGCCCCCACCCACAGGTCATGGTTAATATAGCAAGTGCCAGTAGATCTCTAATCATTGTAGATAAGACAGTGAGCAAATTATGGTGTCACCTACGGGATTACAACCTAGAGTAAAAAATGTTGGGAGGGGTGTCCATTTTGGTGTCTAGAGAGAGATTGCCATGTCATCAGTTCATAACCTGATGAATGGAGCAAACTTAAGTCTTAGACACATGTGTAGTTGGAATACTGATGTTGCTGCTTGTAGGATGGCTCCACTTATTTTTTTCTGTGCTCCTGGCCCTCTGTCTAGACAGATAATTTTGATATTAGTATAGCTATTCCTCTCTTCTTCAGAAATATCTGTGCCCCAATTTACTCTTATATTTTTTAGCTATAATCCTTTTATGTCATCACCTCACCTAGTTTATTGAGGTGAACATATAGCATATATGTTTATTCTTTGGCTAATTCAAACCTGCCTTTCAATTTTCCTATAATTATCCGTGTTTATAAATAAAGTCTCACATTATTCTATACTTTATGGTCATTATAAGGAGCTGTAGATAAAAGGTAGTTTGCCCCAACCTTAAAGTTTTTCCCCAAATCCCTCCCTACTCCTCAAAATCTGTTCTGTAATTCAGATTCTAAATACTCATAATAACAGTTGCTTGAAGGAAAGACCGAGAATCTACCCCTGACTTTATGATATTTTGCTTTAAAAATGACCAAATGCAAGTTGGCATAGGGTAGCATATTATTTTGAAAGTAATTTATTCATAGTCTTAAGCTTATATCATCTGTCATGATGCTAGAGCTATATTGACATTTTTCTCTTCAAGGTTAGTTTGAAAGTATTTCTAACCATAATCATGCATTGTATACATATTCATAGCTTGTGTAGATGACATGAAAATAAGTGAAAACCCAGAATTATTTTTCATCTTCATCAAATAGTATGATCATTAGAGGGAAATGGTTATTAGCTTCAGAGGATAGCTCCAGACTTCTCTATACTTGTCCCCAGAAAAGAGGAGGAGACATTTTCAGATTTGTTTCTTTAGAGGAGCATGAGTATTTCTTTCAGATCTCCAGAAACGATGTCTAATTTGACTATTCTACATTTTAATAATGGATATGTAATCACTTAAATGTGCATCAAGTGGATTCAAAAACAACTAGCAAAGATAGTAACTCAGCAAAATTGGGATAATATTAGTAAAAGAAATGTAAAAATATTTTGAGATCTTCACATAGGCTCATACCAACCATTATTATTACCCTCATACACAACACTGGAATATCTCTGAGAAACATTGGCTTCAGTGTCTTATATTCCATGTCAGTTTTATTTTACATATTGAACAGTTTAAAGTGCTGATAAATAATACAAGGCAAACCTCTCTTCTTTAGAAGAACTTTAAAAGAAACACTGGGGCTCTATTTAGAAATTATTTAATAATAAAACAATGTAAGTGGTTAGGTCATTAAATCTAGTTTGAAGCCTAGATACAGGGGAAGAAACGTGCAGTGGCTGGCGCATTCCGCTGACACATCCACAAAACAACACAGAAGGAGCAGGAACAGGAATCTGTTCTTTAAACTAGAATCCAGGTGGTAACTAGTGAATGTGTGGCCCTTACTGACAATGCATATTTTCCATCTAAAAAGGTCATGTGGCCATTGAGCAGGCAACACACAATGAAAATGCCTTAGGGCAAAATACTCAGGGCTGTTCCTTTAAAAACGACTCAGAATAGTATGAGAGCTTGTCTTTTCCTAGGGATGTAGACAATTCTATCTCTGCTAATATTTGGAAACATAATTAGATAGAAAAACACATCATCGGATATATTGGAGGATTGGACAAAGTACACAATGGATGGAATTGTACGTTGATGAAATATAATCCAATAGACATGTCACTATGTTATTAAGGATCGTGACTCAATTTAGAGCTGGGAGACTTTCTGTAGTGGTTCAGAAGCAATAAATAAACCCAGAGTATCCTCAAGAGAGTGAAAAGCTAAGGGAGGATCTCACGGAATGGCAGATTTTCAGGTCTGAACATGTGTTTCTTTTTCACACATGCTTTACATTCATGTTGGTTGTAGCTCAAGTTCCATTTTCTTTTGAATTTTTAAGACTATTGCTTGTTAAAATCTCCATGTTCCCAGGCTTTGTTATTTATCAATCCCTTCTGATAAGTGCTCATCCAGTAATTTTAGTGTACAGAACCTCAGACAATCTCACAGTGTTCTGTCTGGACAGACCTTGAAATAGGCCTAACAAGTGTAGTCATGGTCTCTAAAAACTAAGCTCCATAGTATTGACTTAGGTGAAAAGAAAATGCATATTTCTACCATGAGTCAGATCTTAGCCTTAACCCAGTTAGAATACTGGAGGGAAAGATCTTGGATTTACATGGACACACGAGTTTCAGACTGACATTTCCCACATTGTTGAACTTGAACAGATTATTAAAATTACTGAATGACAGTGTTACATCTGTAACTTGTGGGTTTATAGCAAAATTTTAATGTAATCATTTATACAAAATGCATAGCATAGGAGCTGGCATAAAGGAGATATCTCACAGATTACATTTGCTTTTTTCTAGGATAACACTAATATTTACTACATATAATTATTGCCAGGACTAAATAAACCAATGGATATAGCTTTTAGATTGAATGGTGGGATATATTGGTAATCTTTTAAAACATTTATTAGCTATTTTTAGTATTTATCAATGTTCCAAGATTGCAGCAATATTAATCAAATAATGAGGGATTAAAATGTAAAGGTGAGAGTAATAACAGATCAGCAAGTGAATCACTCAGACTAGGTATTTATATATAGAAAAGAAAAATTTGAATTTGTGACTCTTTTGGCTGTTATTATAATCTATTCCCTCAGTAAATAAGTACAGAACTAGTAAGAGAAATATATAACGATATTTCTTATAAGGAATTGGCTCATGAAATTGTGGAGGTGGATAAATCCCAAGACAGTAGGGTGAGTCAACAAGTTGGTGATCCAGGAGAATCAATCATGTAGTTCTTGTCCCAAGGCTAGCAGGCTTAAGACTCAGGAAAAACCAAGGTTTTGGCTTAAGTTTGAAAGCAGGAAAAAAATTCAGTGTCTCGGTTTGAAAGCCATCAGGCAGAAAAAATTCACCCTTACTCGGGGGACCATCCATCAGCCTTTCTGTGTGAGTCATGCCTTCAACTGATTAGATGAGGCCCTCCCCTATTCAGGACAGTAATCTGTTTTACTCAGTTTACTGATTTAAATGTTAATCTCAACCACAAACATCCTCATAGCCACAACCAGAACAACGTTTGACAAAACATCTGGGTATCTTGTGGTCTGGTCAAATTGATGCATAACATTAACCATTACCCTCTAGAAATTCCAGTCCGCTTATAGAGACAAGAAATAGTACTTTAAAAGTTTATATAACCAACACAACATTAATTCACCAACTGAGTAGAACCATCCAAATCTTACAGATAACTCTGACCAGGAATTTACTGAGGTCCCACCATACATCAGACACTATGAATTGAATCTAATTCACAGATTTACAGATATAGATAGGAAATAAGTGCAATATATACTTTGCATGACATAATTCGGAGCTTGGACTTTGTCTTACAGAAAGTAGCTAACGGCAGATTTAAACAGAAAAGCAATTTAATCAGATATATTTTTAAGTCATTTTTTTAAGTCATTTCAACTAGAGTGTTAGTTAATGTTTTGTGATTTTTCTAATTTCCCAGACTTCTGAATATGAGAATACCACAGGGTTCGGTCTTTGTCATTTACTCATTACATCTACTCCACTTAATTATTCTTGGTCTTCCCTACTGTGCATAAAAATGGGTTGGCATTTGGGACCTGCATACCGGTAAAATCTCTGCCCCTCCTGAGAGATTTGCTCACCTACTCCTTCCCAGATCTCCTTACCATTAATCTTTCAATCTTGTTCTAGGTTGCTAACCATGGGAAAAATTCATATCATCACCTCTGACATAGTGTAGATGATACATACCTTGGGCCAAATCTTGATGAAGTGGGAAAACCAGATACTGTCCCCAAAGTCCTGCCCACTGGGAGAATTTTCCTCCACTGCTGTATTACAGGGTCACCCTTAGGTAGAGTTGCATATACTTCTAGCTAGTGTCAGCATATTATGAAGATCCATTTTATAACAAGTCTGATATTTTCCTCCTCCCCTAACTTATAATTGGGAACTCCTGATGAGGTCATACTGTGCAATAAGATAGTGGGAGCAAAGCAGTAAGAACAGATACCATGAGAATCTGACCTCCTGCTCATGGTGTTTGCATTAGCCTTTAAGATCTTCCAAGGTTTGGTTTTCCATAGTATTTCCTTTTTTTTTTTTTTTTTTGAGTTTTGGCAGTGACTAACTCAACTAGTTAAGGTCACTGATCGTCCAACTATCCTATGTGAAGGCATTAATTTCTACTTGGCCCAACACATAAAAATCAAATTTTGCTTTTACAACAGGGAACATTCACTGGCAGTGAAAAACATTGTCCATCTCCAAAAGTGTAGCTATCTGCTCTGTGATTCTCTTAAGAGGGTTTCCCAGAAACGCCATTCAATATGTCTACGTGACACAGACACCTCCCTTACCGTGCATACTGCTGAGTTTTAAGGACCGAGTGGCAAGACAACTTGAATGACAATCTATATATCTTCTTCAAAACCATTTTTGGTTTTGTTCTGAACTCCACTTGGAACCGGCATCCTTGAAGTTTATACAGTATATGGGTCAGACCCACATAAATGTGTTTCTTCCTTTGTGATGGACAGTGAAGAGTCAACACTTGTTTCTCAGTTTAAAGGTGATACACAGGCTGCATCAGATTCCTACATGCTTAGAAACTTCACCAATGCAACAAGCCTTGGAATCTCTCAAGTATTGTTGTCACTCTCTGAGATGCATAAAGCTTACTAAGTTACCTAGGGTGCTTGCTACTTCTTGCCCACCCAGTCCAATTAACTTCATATCATTAATATAATGGACCATGTGTCTGTGCCATCAAGATTACCAAGCTCCTCCTTATACACTGTTTGTAGGAATATAAATTGATATAGCTATTATGAAAAACAGTAGGGAGGTTCCTCAAAAAATTAAAAAATAGAACTGCTAGCAATCTCACTTCTGGGTATATACTTAAAGAAAATAAAAGAGCTATCTTGAACAGGTATCTGAACTCCCATGTTCACTAAAGCACTACTCACAATAACCAAGATGTGGGGACAGCCCATGTTTTTGCTGATAGATGAATGAATAAAGAAAAAAAAAGGGTATATAGATACAATGAAATATTATTCAGTTTTTTAAAATAAGGGAATCTTGCCATTTGTGAAAACATGGACTAACCTGGAGGACATCACGTGTGTAAAATAAGCCAAACACAGAAAGACAAATACTGCATGACCATACCTACATGTAGAATCTACAAAAGTTGAACTCACAGAAAAAGAGGGTAGAAGAGTGGTTACATGGGACTGGGGGAGGAAGCATGGGGACACATTGGTCAAAAAGGGTACTTCTCATTATAAGATGAATAAGTTCTAGAAACCTAATGTATAGTATGGTGACTATAGCTAATAATAGCTTATTATTTACTTGAAATTTGCTAACAAAGTAGATCTTAAGTATTCTCACCACACACACAAAAATTGTAAATAAAAAATGATAGATATGTTAATCATTTCTGTATGTATACAGACACACCAAAACATCATATTGTACATCTTAAATATATATCATTTTTATTTATCAATCACTCCTCACTAAAACAGAGAGGGAGAAATTAAAAAAAAAAAAAGGATCACTAAATTCTCTCTAGATTATATAATGAGAGAGTAGGAGAGCTATCAAAACCCAGAGGCAAGAGAGTAGAGTTATACTGTGGTCCTTGCCAGTTGAAGACAAACAATTTCTGATTATCTTTGATGGAGATGTAGGAAAAAAGAAAAAATTTTCCTAGACCAGTAATTGTATACCAGATGCCAAAAGTTTCTATTTATTTGTTTTAGTCAAGATACCACATTTGGATTTATAATTGTGAATTATAGCATGACCTGATTATGTCTACAATCATCTGTCATTTTCCATGAGCCATTTAGCTTTTTTACTGACCAAAAATGTGCAAATTAAATAAGGATGATATGGAAATCAAGACTTTTGCATCTCTCAGCACTTTGATAAAGTACTAATTTGCCACTCTTCCGGAGACCCTCTATAGCTTTGGGGAGGGGCAAAAGCTGTCATGGGAGGGGAATTTCTAGGGACTTCTTCATGCCCTTTCTTATTATAAAAGATGACAGTTCAAAGAACCATTGTGGGGATTCTTTTAATTACTTAGTATATCTATTCCTATAATACAGTCTGGATCTGGAATACAAAACAAGAGAAGGACCCTCGATCCCACTGGAGATATTATGAGATATATTTATCTAAGTTTCCAGTTATTCACCTGATCTCCAAAATCCTCTGCAGCCAGTGGGCCAGAATAGTACTTTAGGTCTAGTGATGCTATAAATTCAAAGCTACTAAATATCAACAAGAAAGTCTGAGCATTTACCTTTTTTTGAGATCCCTGTGACTCTGGAAATGGGCCTGACCACTTTGGGGAAGGCTTAGGGAAACATGCATGGTGTATATCTGTGACCACATTACTGTGTCTTCTTCAAAGGGATAAGGTCTTACCCTCGAGCAATCTGGATCAGTTAACTAGCTTATGTTCTTTGGTAAAGATCATGATCTCCAGTGACAATGGCTTAAGTTTGATTTTTCTGTATCATACTTAGAAAATGTCTGCTTCTATATGTGTCATGAAGAATTTTAGAAGGCTATTCACCTATATATGTCTTCAGGACTCTATGACCAATTAACTATCAAAACAGATCCTAATGGGTCCAACACTCAAATTACCACTTTTATGGGTAACTGTGGCTTATTATGATAATTGTACACACCTTGTTTCTGATGGAAAACAATGTCTCTGAAACTTCAGTAGAAAGGGGTAGCCAAACTATGGCAATCCACAAACATTGAGCCCTGGGAGAATACCATTATGTCATTCTTTGTATCCTTTGTTCTACAGCTGATGCCTCTCACTGTTCAAACTCTTTTGAAAGCCAAAAAGGTGAAGACGCATGTTGATACAGTCTGGAATGCAGAACAGAGTGGAGAAGGATGGGGACTGAGTCTAGAAAAACAAAAGGAAAAGAGTCAGTGTGCCCACTAGAAGGTGAGCTCCATGTTGGCAGTGACATTGTCCATTATCTTCCCTGAGGCATACCCAACACTTCTAACAGTCACATAGCACATGCTACATAAATATTAGTTGAATGGATGGATAAATGGATGTATAGAAGGGTGGACATATTTGAGATTGCAGATGTGTAGCTACATATCAGGAAAAGCACAAATAGACAAGGAAAACACATGAAATATATGGTAAATGACAAATAGATACTCTAATAGTTTATTTCCAATAGATGGTGGCTTCCTGTATTAGCACCGCTTTTAAAGGACAGGCTGAGTCTGGCTTCTCTAGATAAATAGTGACTCTTTTAAAAGACTACTTGTTATCACTTGGCATTTATGGTAATATCTCAAAATTAAAAGGAATTCCTAATTTTACCCTAAAATATCTGTCTCCAAATTGGTCTGTAGAAATCTGGGATTCTGTTCATATGATAATGACATTAGGCTCAATATACTTTTTCCAAGTAAAAATGATAGAATCCTAGGAAGAGGATGATTACCACCTTAATATAAACAAAATTTTATACCCTTTATCAAGAAAATATTTTATTAATGGGGACAAAAGGAGAGCACTCTACTACTGCATATCCATTGGGAAACAAAGAAAGAACATATTTTTAATGTTGGGGGACCAATAAGTAAGGACGGACTCCAGATGTAATGATAGAATTTATGGTCTCTGGCAGAAAAAAAAAATTGCCATATTATTTCAAACTCTTCCCATCAAAAAATCAAGTTTAATTTCTCAGTCTTTTGATGCCAGGTCTAGACTTTGGCTTACTTTGTACAATGGGGTATGGGCAATGTGTTGTCAGCAAAGGCTTGTGCATTTGGGTCTTGCCTGTTGTTATTGCTGGGAACACTTCAACACAATAAACATGGAGTTATGGACTATGGGCTAGCCTGCAGGGTGATGAGATATACAGGAACTTGTCCCATGTAACATCAACCCAGTCATCAGACAGGTAGGTGAGGTACCCTAGACCAACCACTGTCAGCCTCCAGCTATGTTCTTGAGGCAGTCCTAAATTATTCTACCCCAAAAAACTTGACCCAGACCAGAAGAAACACTTAGTCAACCCGCAGAACCATGATAAATAAATGTTTATTATTTTAAGTAGTTCTTGGGATGATTTGTTATGCACATTTTTTTCTATTAGCAGAGATTTTTCTCCCTGAATAAAAAGAAATAATGCCTTCATATTTGGATTGACAAGAATACAAGAATACATAGTGCTAAGGAGATTTACTTGAGGTGCTATAACTCTGACACTTGTCCTTTTCTTACTCTGCTTTACTTCCTCTTCACCATGTCTCACTCTTCCCATGGGATTCCAAATTGGTATTGGATTTGTTGTGGGCAGAGCCAATCATATACTTGTTGTGGGTGAAGAAGTCTCCTTGTCACTAAGAGATACTTCAAGATCATTTGTCAACTTCTGCCATAGGACTTTCATTCTTGTTCAAGTTACAAATTCTCTAAGCTGAGGTCATATTTTAAAGGGCTTTCTGTCACTTTTACTTCTCATGAGAAGAAATTCCGGCTTTATCCTCAAGAAGAGATTTTGATAGAGAAACAGCATGAGATTAATGGATTCCTAAAGGTAAAAAGTGACAGCATAACTGATTAGAAAAAGGAAACATATTGGGGAAGAAAGAGAACTCTAAAATAATCCAACTACTCTAAATTTTGCGAACTGTGAACTATGATCATATGGGCCTATCACATACTGTCAACATTTCCTATAACTGAGTCCTTTGTAAAACTTCTATATATCAAAATCTACCTTTCTCCCTCTCCTTTCCTAAGACAACACCCAAATAATTTCCAAGAATCTAAATATACCAGATACTAAATACAAAACAAGCAATACATATTAGAACCACATTAAATTAGTGCAGTACTTTTTCTGATGTAGCCCTAATTCAGTGTTAGTGGACAATCACATTATTATTGTATCACATCATATTATATACTGTTATACACTATTATACACAACTATGTTATATGCACTATTATATGTAATAATCATGCCATAAGCTTATAGTTTAATTTCCCTCTTCCTTTATCCTCCCTCAGACTTCCAAAATTATTAAACTCACACTTTAACCAGTAAATATGGTTATAGTGTGATATATCTTTTATTGTTAGCATTAAAGGCAATTATTATATTTGAGCAGTGTTATTTGGTTATAGGAGTGAGTTCCATATGAGAATGAAGGAACCCTTTTAAAGTTATAAGAAAGACAGCTACCAAAACAATGTATCATTTACAAAATGCAATTTGAGCTTGCCCTTTGCCTGTTACAGTTCAAGAAAATGCGATACTTTTTGAAATTAAAAGGCAATATCAGAAGGCAAATGAAATAGTGATTGATATTTCTCAGGCATGTAGCACGTTCTATCCCAAAAAGCTTTACACCATAATAATTTGCATTCCATAGTACTTTTCTTGTGAGATTCTTCAAAGCCTATTTCATTAATATGAATTTGACTATGATGCATTCCCTTGAAGTAGGGATTTATTCTTCATATCCCTGTTTTACACATAAGCACATCAGGTGCTTTGCTTATAAGTCAGTTAGGAAATTGATCCTAGAAATCCTAATTTCCTATCTCTTGTTCCAGTACCTTGACAAAACCATTTTCCAAATAGAGTAGCATATTACTGTTCAGTTAAATAGTGAATTAAAGACATGCTGTCTCATGTAATCTTGTAAATAGGCTTTAAAAACCACCAGTACTCCTGAGAGGTTTACCATCTGGTTCCCATGGTAGCAAAAAAGAAATGGAGCTGAGAGCAGAAGAGACATCAGATTGTAATCAGAGGTGGGTTTCTACACAGACTAGAACAACTGGTTTAAAATCTCCAGATTATCTTTGCAATAGAGAAGTCAATTTCACCCACAGCCCTGCTGGAGAACACCAGACTTAGCAAAAAAGTAAAGAAGGCTTGAAGACTCCTAATCAATCTGTGGTAAACACATTTGGAATTAAGTACTTACAACCTGTAGTGACCAACCTCCAAAGTGGCTCCCAGTGAGCCTTGCTTCTTAGCATCCATTCTCTTGTGATTGTCCACTAACACTGAATTAGGGCTACATCAGAAAAAACTGCAGTTTCCACCTTGGTCTCTAGAATGACTCCTTTAGGGAAGCCAGCCACCATGACATGAGAACACTTAGCAGCCCCGAGTTTCATGTGGAAAGGAACCGAAACTTTTGTAGACAACCAGCACCAATTTTCCAGGCATGCAAGTGGGCTGTCTCACAAGTGGGGTGCCCCGACCTCAGTCAAGGCTTCAGATCACTGCAGCCCAGTGAACTGCCTGTTCATGAAAGACTCAATGCCAGAACTTGTCAACCAAGCTGCTCCCAAAATCCAAAATCCTGACCTATAAAAACCATGAGACATGTGTGAGATAATTAATGATTATTTACTTAGCCACAAACTTTTGGGGGGATTTGATACATACTACTGGATAACTAATATATACTCAAACAGTTGATAAGCCTGAGAAAAGTAAGTAGTTAAATTAGTTTTTTTTTAAATTCAACAACTATTTAATAAACATCTACTTTCGATCAGGTACCATAGAAAAGACCCAGGTAGGTAACCATCAATCTTGAGGACAAGCCATTTTCTGCCACTTAGAAAAAGAAACTAAGGTAAATAATCCATTGAAAACCATGTGAGCTTCAAAAGATAAAAGATATTCATTATGAGATTGCATGAAATCCCTTAAGATTTTGCAGTGGCTTTCTATACAGCATTTTTGAGTTAAAATTAAACCCTGTGCCACATCTGGCTCTTAACTAAGCCTCCCCTGCTGCTTCTCCAAATATTTGGGACTTCAGTGTCTTGAACATGCGAAGCTCTTTATTCTCTAGAGCTTTAACTGATGCTCTTCCTTCAGCCTCATCTAGCTCCATTCCCCCAGCCCTAGCCTTGGTCATATCCTTTACATCATTAACTTATTCAGCTCTCAGCTTACATGTCACCCCCTTTATGAGCCTTTTTGGGAGTACCTTTTGTAACTAACCCACTATCACTGCATGTACACATACAAACACAGGAGCACACATTTTTATTATTACATGATCCCTCCTTGTTTCCCCTAAATCACCAGTCCAATTGGTAAGACAGAATCTGTTTCCATTTCCTTTACCAATTTATACACCCATTAGTCTACGTCTTCATATATTAGGTACTTAATAAATACTTTTGAAAGAATAATTATAAAAACAAAAACAAAAAAATAGGGGGCGCCTGGGTGGCTCAGTGGGTTAAAGCCTCTGCCTTCGGCTCAGGTCATGATCCCAGGGCCTTGGGATCGAGCCCCGCATCGGGCTCTCTGCTCAGCAGGGAGCCTGCTTCCCCTCCTCTCTCTCTGCCTGCCTCTGTCTACTTGTGAGCTCTCTCTCTGTCAAATAAATAAATAAAATCTTTAAAAAAAAATAAATAAACATCACTATGAACATTGAAAGTCTTGTTTGATTACTTTAAGGAAGACTTCCTGGAAGCAGTGGCGTTTAAGTGAGACTTACTGATTGCTTTAGGTTTCAGAGAGCTAGCATATGTAATAGAGATCATTCTAAGGGAATCATTGTACATGGAGAAGGACGAGAAAGACCAGTAAAGAGTTTTCAGAGAGTTGTGTTTATTCTTTGTAGCCAGTCTTCATTCTTCTCAGAGTAAACATTAGACTTTATGCTTCTATATAACACAGTATGGGCTGGTAGATTTTGTAGGGAAGAATGGCAGTACAACCACAATTAACTTGTGTGGTTATGAAGTGAATCTCTGTTATTGATTCAAAATTCAAAAATGAAATGAGGGAGTCATGCTCTATCAGCTGTGATTCTGAGGTGAGCATATGGGAGGAACGGAGTGGGTTTCTAAAAATGATCTGCGGTATTATGTTTACCTTCTTGCTCCATTCAGGTAGATTATCAATGTTTGGGGCAATGATGCAAAGCCTGCAAAATTTATTGAGATACTATTAAGAACTACTAGACACAGATCACTTTAAGCAAAATATCTAAGACTAAGATATGAATATGAAATTCTGTCCAATTAAAAATCAAACTACAATATAAAAATATAAGGAATTTAACTCTCAACTGCTTTATGAAGACAGAATCACAGATGCCATGAGTTTAAGTTAAGAGCATCTTTTCCACATCGTTCCCAACCTAAAAACAGTTTGGTTTTGCAAAATGCCACAACAAAAGTTCTAACTCCTCTCTATGTACGCAAAATGACAAGTTTAAAAAAAAAATACGCATATTTAAGGAAACTAGCTAATCAACAGTTACTACCTTGGGTGGAGTGTACCTTGGGTGGAGAATCTAATCAATGAAGTTGTCCATATTTAGGCACATATGTGACCAAACCTACCATTTTACTTTATTTTATTATTTTTTATTAATGTATTATTTGTTTCAGGGGTACAGGTCTCAGCACTCACCATAGCCCATACCTTCCTCAATGTCTATCACCCAGCCACCCTATACCTCCCCACTACTGTCCAACAACCCTCAGTTTGTTTCCTGAGATTGAGTCTCTTATGGTTTGTCTCCCTCTCTGGTTTTGTATTATTTCATTTTTCCCTCTCTTCCTCTGTGATCCTCTGTCTTGTTTCTCAAATTCCTCATATCAGTGAGATCATATGATAATTGTCTTTCTCTGACTGACTTATTTCACTCAGCATAATACTCTCTAGTTCCATCCATGTCATTGCAAATAGCAAGATTTTGGTTTTTGATGGTTGCATGATATTCCTTGGTATGTATGTGTGTGCATATATATACACATACATATACATATATACACATACATATACATATATATGTGTGTGTGAATATATATATATATATATATATATATATATTTACATCCTCTTTATCCATTCATCTATTGATGGACATCTAGGCTCTTTTGATAGTTTGGTTATTGTGGACATTGCTGCTATAAACATTGGGGTGCACGTGGCCCCTTTGGACCACTACATTTGTGTCTTTGGGATAAATACCTAGTAGTGCAATTACTGGGACATAGAGTAACTCTATTTTTAACTTTTTGAGGAATCTCCACACTATTTTCCAGAGTGGCTGCACCAGTTTGCATTTCCACCAACAGTGTAGTAGGCTTCCCCTTTCTCTGCATCCTCACCAACACCTGGCATTTCCTGACTTGTTAATTTTAGCCATTCTGACTGGTGTGAGGTGGTATCTCACTGTGGTTTTGATTTGTATTTCCCTGATGCCGAGTGATGTGGAGCACTTTTTCATGTGTAACCTACCATTTTAACTGAGAATGCCAATTATGGGGATCTTAGGCCTGATTTAAGAAATCATAGATCACGTGGTTCTTATTCATTCTTTTATTAATGTAGTGTATCACACAGACTGATTTGCAAATATTGAACCACCCTTGTAACCCAAGACTAAATCTCACTTGGTCATGGTGAATGATGGTTTTTTTTTTTTTAATGTTTTGCTGGATCTGGTTTGCTAGGATTGTATTGAAAATTTTTACATCCATGTTCATCAGGGATATTGGCCTATAGTACTTTTTTTTAGAGTCTTTATCTAGTTTTGGTATCAGAGTAATGTTGGCCCCATAGAATGAGGAAGTTTTCCTTCCTTTTCTATTTTTTTTAAATAGTTTGAGAGGAATAGGTGTTAACTCTTCTTTAAATGTTTGGTAAAATTCACTTGTGAAGCCATCTGGTCCTGGACATTTATTTGTTCAGAGTCTTTTGATTATTGATTTTTTTTAAAGATTTTGTTTATTTATTTGACAGAGAGAGATCACAAGTAGGCAGAGAGGCAGGCAGAGATAGAGGAAGGGAAGCAGGCTCCCTGCTGAGCAGATAGCCTGATGCAGGGCTCGATCCCAGGACCCTGGGATCATGACCTGAGCCGAAGGCAGAGGCTTTAACCCACTGAGCCACCCAGGTGCCCCTGATTATTGATTTAATTTCTTTGCTGGTTATCAGTCTGTTCAAGGTTTCTTTTTCTTCCTGTTTCAGTTTGGGTAATTTATATGTTTATAGGAATATTTCCATTTTTTCCAGGTTGTCCAATTTGTTGTCATATAGTTTTCATAATATTCTTTTATGGTTGTCTGTATTTCTGTGGTGTTGTTTGTTAATTCTCCTCTATCATTGGTGATTTCATTTATTTGGTTCTTTTCTCTTTTTAATAAGTCTAGTTAGAGGTTTATCAATTTTATTATTTTATTATTTTTTTCAAACAACCACCTTCTTGTTTCATTGATCTGTTGTTTTTTTGTTTTGTTTTGTTTTAGTTTCTGTATCATTTCTTTCTTTTCTAATCTTTATTATTTCCTCCCTTCTGCAGGCTTTAGGCGTCATTTGTTGTTCTTTGTCTAGCTCCTTTAGGAATAAGGCTAAGTTGTTTATTTGAGATTTCTCTTGCTTTTTGAGGTAGGCCCATATTGTTACATACTTCCTTCTTAGGGTCACTTCCGCTGTATCCCAAAGGTTTGGGATGATTGTGTTTTCATTTTCATTTCTTTCCACATATTTTTAAATTTCTTTGATTTCCTGGTTGATCTGTTCATTGTTTAGTAGCATCTTGTTTAACCTCCATGGATTGTGATTGACTTTAGTTTCATCGTGTTGTGTTCAGAAAAGGTGCATTGTATGATTTCAATCTTTTTGTATTTGTTGAAGCCTGTTTTGTGATATAATATCTAATCTACTCAGGATAATGTTCCATGTGCTCCTGAAATAATGTGTCTTCTGCTGTTTTAGGACGGAATGTTCTGAATGTATTGGTTAAGAACTATATAATCATTTTAGTAGATGCAGAAAAAGCATTTGGCAAAGTACAACATCCATCCATGATAAAAATCCTCAATAAAGTAGGATTAGAGATAATATACCTCAATATAATAAAGCCCATATATAAAAAACTACAGTTAATATCATCCTCAATGGGGAAAAAAAAATGGAGAGCTTTTCTTCTATGGTCAGGAACAAGACAAGGATGTTCACTCTCACCTTGTTACTTAACACAGTACTGAAAGTCCTTGTCACAACAATCATAAAGCAAAAAGAAATGAAAAACATCCAAATTGGCAAGGAAGAAGTTAAAATTTCACTATTTACAGATGGTATGATACTCTATACAGAGAAACTTGAAAGACTGTAAAAAAAATCTGCTAGAACTGATATATTAGGATACAAAATCAATGTACAGAAATCTGTTGCATTTTTGTATGCAAAAATTGTATTCTCTTCTTAGAAAGACAAATTAAAGAACCAACCCCATTTACAATTGCACCAAAAACAGTAAGAATTTTAAAAATCCTGGAGGAGAACATAGACAGTAACCTCTTTAACATTAGCCGTAGCAACTTCTTTCTAGATACGTCTCCTGAAGCAAGGGGAACAAAAGCAAAAATAAACTATTGGGACTTCATCAAAATAAAAAGCTTCTGCCAGTGAAGGAAACAGTCAACAAGACTAAAATGCAACCTACAGAATAGAAGGTACTTGCAAATGACATATTTGATAAAGGGTTAGTATCAAAAATACATAAAGAACTTATATGGAGTGGCTCCTTATATGAGTGGCTCAATTGGTTGAGCTGGTTTCAGCTCAGATTATGATCTCATGGGTCATGAGATAGAGGCCTGCACCTGCTCCCCACTCACCAGGGGGCTGCTTGAAGATTCTCTTCCTCTGCCCCTCCCTCCACTTGCACTCTCTTTATATAAAATAAATAATCTTTAAATATATGTATATATATATATATATATATATATATATGCAACTTATAAAATTCAACACTCAAAGAGTGAATAATCAATTAAAAAATGGCTGGAACACTTTGGAAAACAGTGTGGAGATTCCTTAAGAAATTAAAAATAGAGCTACCCTATGACCCTGCAATTGCACTATTGGGTATTTACCCCAAAGATACTGATGTAGTGAAAAGAAGGGTCATCTGTATCCCAATGTTCAGAGCAGCAATAGCCACAGTTGCTAAACTGTGGAAAGAACAAAGATACCCTTCAACAGATGAATGGATAAAGAAAATATGGTCTATATATTCAATGGAGTATTATGCCTCCATCAGAAAGGATGAATACCCAACTTTTGTATCAACATGGATGGAACTGGAAGAGATTATGCTGAGTGAAATAAGTCAAGCAAAGAGAGTCAACTATCATATGGTTTCACTTACTTGTGGAGCATAAGGAACAGCAGGGAGGACATTGGGAGATGGAGAGAAGTGATTTGGGGGAAATTGGAGTGGGAGACAAACCATAAAAGACTGTGGACTCTGAGAAACAAACTGAGGGTTTTGGGTGAGCCTAGTGGTAGGTATCAAGGAGGGCACATATTGCAAGGAGCACTGGGTGTGGTGCATAAACAATGAATTCTAGAACACTGAAAAGAAATAAAATAAATTTTAAAAAATGGTCGGAAGACAAACATACACATTTTTCCAAAGAAGACATACAGATGGCCAATAGACACATGAAAAGATGTTCAACATCACTTATCATTAAGGGAATACAAATCAAAACTACAATGAGATATTGCCTCACACCTTCCAGAATGGCTAAAATAAAAACACAAGAAATAACAGGTGTTGTTAAGGATGTGGAGAAAGAATTCTCTTGAACTGTTGGTGGGAATGCAAACTAATGTGGCCACTCCAGAAAACAGTATGCAGTTGAAAAAAGTTAAAAGTTAAAAATAGAACTCTCTACAACCTAGCGATCATACTACTGGGTGTTTACCCAAAGAATTGGAAAAAAAAATCACTATGTTTATAGCAGCATTATTTACAATAGACAAATTATGGAAATAGCCCAAGTGTGTGTGTATGTGTGTGTCTGTATACACACACACACATACATACATACATATACATACATTATATATTAGAATATATATAATAGAATATATATATATATAAATATATATAATTGATCCATAAAAAAGAAAACTTGCCACTTTCAATGACACAGGTGGAGCTAGCCAGTAGTATGCTAAGTGAAATAAGTCAGACAGGGAAAGGCAAATACCATATGATTTCACTTATATGTAGAATTTAAGAAACAAAACAAACAATCAAAGAGGGAAAAGAGAGAGAGAGAGGCAAACCAAGAAACACACTCTTAACTATAGAGAACAAACTGATAGTTATCACAGGGGACGGGGTTGGGGAATTTGTGAAATAGGTGAAGGAGATTAAATAGTGCATTTATTGTGATGAGCACCATCTGCCGTATGGAAGTGTTGGATTGCTACATTGTACACCTGAAGCTAATATTACACTGTATGTTAACTAACTAGAACTAGTATTAAGGAGCGCACTGGGTGTGTGCATAAACAATGAATCTTGGAAAACTGAAAAAATAAAATTAAAAAAAAGAATTTAAATTAAAACTCCTAAAAAAATAACTATAAATCAGTTATTACCCAATGGGGAGGAGGATACTGCTTTCTTTCACTCAATAAATACATACCCAGCACTGTGTCAAATACTGAGGTTATGAAGATTAATAGAACATGGGCACTACCTGCTAGGATTTCCCTGGCTGGAAAAGAGACCATCTAGGTCCAGCAACAACTAAGTTCATTCTAGCTCTTCTTTCTTTATATAAAAGTAAGAAGCATAATGAGGAGACTCATCTCCTAGAACCTAGACTGGTCTTTGTAACTGCCTCAGTCAGAAGGATGTGACAGAATTGACTACTGTGTGACTTCTGAGTGACCTTGAGTGACTTCTGAAACAAGGTCACTAAAGTCAACAGAGCTACTCCTTGGCTTTCACTCAGAGCACATTTGTATTCCACACTTCACTCTACTTTCTTAGCAAACTGTCTTAGTGTCTTCCTTTTACCTAGTCATAAAAAGCCCAGTTTTAATGTGCGAATATTCTACTACCATATAATTGCTGATTTCCTTATAGTTCACAAGTCAAGGAGTGCCAAGATCTTAACTTATCCCTTGATTCTCTAATACAATACAAACCATAGTATAGGTGTTTATGTCTTTGTGGTCTTTCTAGTTTTTCTGGGTTTTTGTTGTTATTATTATTTAAATCACTCTCTTGATGAAATTTTCCTGTCTTTTCAGCTGTCAAATCAGACTTTCTAAGAATGTTCTCATCCCCTAGGTTTTATTCATTCTTCTTCTAGCCTGGGAATACCTTGTCCCCTTCTCAGCCTACAGTCCAGTCTAGAGATCAAAGTCCTTTTTTAATAAATAAATAAAAATTTCTTAGAATGTTCCACAGTGATCTCTTTCCTTAAAACTTAGAGAATAGGGGCACCTGGGTGGCTCAGTTGGCTAAGTGCCTGCCTTCAGCTCGGATCATGATCCTGGGTTCCTGGGATCGAGCCCTGCATTGGGCTCCCCCTGCTCTGCAAGGCATCTGTTTCTCCTTCTCCTTCTGCCGCTCCTCCTGCTTGTGTTCTCTCAATCTCTTGCTTGCTTTCTCTCAAATAAATAAATAACATCTTAAAAAAAAAAACAAAACCTTGCAGAATATATTCTATAAAATTATATCATATAAAATCAAGCATCTTATGCCAGCTCTTCCATAATCTTTTATTATTACATAACATATGTAAACCTTTACCATAACTTGATATTGCTTCAACTTACTGAGCTTCAACCTCTTAAAATTTATTCACCATAAAACTCATCAACTAGCCTTGTACATAATAGAATATCAGTTATTATTTGACATGGCAGATTGTACTTCCCAAAGACTACCACAGCAGTATATACGCTGTCCCATGTGTGCTTTTTATAACATGTTGATACACCTCCCAACCTAAGAGAGAGTCTATACTTCCTCACCTTGGACCTGGTGGACCTTTATACATTTCTCAACCACTGAATTGTGGTAAAAGTGACACAGAGTGATCCTATAGAGGCTCTATAGTTCCCACCTGTTTTCTCTCTTGCTCCCAGTGGAGCTCGGAACTAGTCTGAAGCCACCATGCTGATAAATCACAAGAATAGGCCACGGAGGGCAGAGAAAGATGCTCAAAGAGCTGAGGCTATTACAGCTCCAGCTGTTTGGATCTTCCCAGGCCAGGTACCAGATAGCAGAGTACAGAAGCGTCAGAGATTCTTCCAGTCCCAGCTGCCATTTGACTAAACCCATGAAGAGAACTCAAGAAAGCATTGCCCAGCTGAGCTTCAATAATCCCCCAGAAAATGCAGTGTAATAGCAATAGATGACTGATACTGTTTTAAGCCACTAAATTGGGGGTGATTTGTTACACAAACAACTGAAATGGGTGCTAAATGTATTATTTTGACACTTTTATAGTGTTCTAGTGTTAAGGTCTAACACAAATGCAATTAACATAGCATTTTTAACACTTTCCAAAATATGTTTATTTTGTCGTGTATTAATTTTATTCTCAAAATTTTTCCATTTTTTTTTTTTCTCCAATATTGTTTATGTCTCCCTCTACTTGAACATAGGTTCAGTAGAGGCAGGATTTGGTGTGTTTTATTCATGGCTACATTCCCAATAGATAGAATGACAACTTGAGTCTTTGGCTTATAAATCATAGGGGGACCCAGATATGATTCTGGTTACTATTGGAAGTAAACAAAGAATTTAAGCATAGATATTATGGATGATTGACATATGCAAGATTCTTCTGGCTTTTATTTGTTGTGATTGAACTGTGGAAGAATATTTGGGGGTGATATCTTCATTTTGTATAAATGCCCACATTCTTAAATTCATATATTAGTCATAATATGCTAATTTATCTTTATCTTTTCACCCTTGGGTTATATTGCAAATTCCATTAATTTTTCCCATTATAAATCTGAAGTATTATTCAGTAGTTCTCATTAACTGTACACCCTTTTCATTAAGTATTGGTTCTGAGCATTAGCTGTTCTCAGACTCTGGGAAGTCTCCTTTCTCTTATTTCAATCTTTTTTCATCAATTTTAAGTTTTACAGGCTTTTTAAAAAATTCTTTCCCTGACCTTACTAGGGCTTTCAAAAGCTATTGAATTAATATCATCCAAATTTAATGTGCTGTTTGCTCCTTTTTGATCATTAATGAAGATGTAAAACAAGACCAGCTACCTAGCCTTTTGTCATTTTTCTTGATTGGACACCCTTAGCCAGCCATCATACCAGTTAATAAAGCTCATATCAAGTACAATTTGGAAAGATGCCCTTTAAAAATAACTAATTTCAGCCTTGTTATTCCCAATTCATGTTTTCTGTGTGTACCACTGTTAACCCAAAAGCTCAGAATGTTTCTTTGAGGAATAAGAGAGAAATTCTTAATGTTATAAAACAGAATAAAACATTGTTGCACCTGCTTCCTAATGGCATTTTTTCTATGAAATAAAGAAATTTGATCTGAGTGGAGTCAGGTAATTCTCTCCTTGACACATGGTTCTTTAAAAGAAAGAAAAAAAAGAGAGAGAGAGAGAGAGAGAAATAAGCTAGCCAGACTGAGTTGATATAAATAAAATCAATTTAGTGGGAAGATTGAGGTAGCATTGAGGTAGGATTTAACTCTTTACATACTTTCTTTGTTAGTATTCTTGGTCTCTCTTTCACGGGAAAGGATTTTCATGCAAACCCTTCACAAACAGGGATCTAGTTTATAACTTTTCTATAAATCTACAGTGATCCACACTGAGCACAATTCAGAGCTCCTTCCTTTCATTCTGATTGGATTTCTTGCTGCCATAATATTGCCATACATTCAGAACATAGAGATAATTTTAATGTAGTGACTTTTATCCTTAAGATATCTTGAATTTTATAAAGAACTTCACCAGATTCTGAAAGCAAAATGGCATTTAGAAAGGGGTGAGGTACATTGTCTTCCATCCTATAATTATATTCAAACCATTACTTTGCCAGCCTTCAGTACAATTGTGATTTATAATCATCTCTCCCACCTGAGGCTCTGAATGATCTCCAAATGTCCTTTAGCAATTTGCCATTAACCCGGATAGGCAGGAAACTCCATGTCCATAGTCCCACACACCAAACAGTTAACAATACTTTCTTCAGTATTCACTTTATTTTATAATTTTATCTCTTTAAAAATATAAGAGATAAGTATATACATACAATTTTGGGTAAGAATAAAATGTTTTGCTCTATCAAGTAAGAGCAATAAGTTAGGGAATCCAACACTTCGCAGACACTAAATAAAGCATCGGGGTCTCATTCTCAATTCCTCCCATCACTATAATCTAGGTCAACTGCAATTCAAATGCATCTTAAATCAAGGATAAGAAAATGACCCAGAGAGAATAAATAAACATTAGAGGGAATGAGTCAAATCAAGACTGTTCTCTCAGCTGACTCACATCCCTTCCCTTCCTCCAAACTGAGCCCTCCCACAGCATACCTATCATGTCTTGTAGCTCTGTAAGCTCCTTCTTGTGGAGAATACACATTCTCATTAATCCTAAGAACTTGACAAGGGGAAGATACTATTATTTTTCCAAACCATTTATTCCCACATGATCCCATTCCCAGAACAATTCTTGCATGGCAATTACTCAGATTCCTCTGTATGTATTTCCTTGGCTAATTCTTTGGGTTTTCTCATACATCTCTCACTTATCTCTCCCATGCATACTAAACAGTTCTGTTTTGGGTGGACTCAACACCTATAGGCAGACTTATAGTATCCTATGAACAGTTTAGGAATCTTCTTAATATTTTTAAGTAAGCACACCTGGGTGGCTCAGTGAGTTGGGCATCTGCCTTCAGCTCAGGTCATGATCCCAGGGTCCCAGGATTGAGTCCCACATTGAACTCCTCAGTCAGTGGAGAGTCCGTTTTTCCCTCTCCCTCTGCCCCTTTGCCTGCTTGTACTTGCTCTCTGTTTCTCTATCTTTCTCTCTCTGTCAAATAAATAAAATCTTTAAAAAAATATTTGCAAGTAGTAAAATTATATTTCATTGGGTTGTTATGTGTTTCATGTGAAATGATTTATTTATTTATTTAAAGATTTTATTTATTTATTTGGCAGAGAGAGAGAGAGAGAGAGCATATGAGCGCACAAACAGGGGGAGCGGTAGGCAGAGGGAGAAGTAGACTACTCGCTAAGCAGAGAACCTGATACAGGGCTCCATCCCACAGTCCTGGGATCACGACCTGAGCTGATGGCAGATGTTTAACCAACTGAGCCACCCAGGCATCCCTCATGTGAAACCCTTTAAAACTAGTGTTTGTTGTAATTCTTGATTTGGCATTAAAAGAAGTATTATACTTTGAGCCTTGGAAAGGTAATAGGGGATTGAAATTCAACCTCTGAGAAGCCCAGCCTGGGCACTTCTTTCTTTAGAAGATGCATTTATTTGTTTTAGAGAGGAAAAGAGCAAAAGCATGTCCATGAATGATAAGGGTGGTCGGGGGAGGAGTAGGGGCAGAGCGAGACAGAGATTCCTGAAGCAGACTCTTTGCAGAGCGTGGAGCCAGACGCAAGGCTCCACTTAGGGCTCAATTCCGGGCCCTAAGTTCATGTCCTGAGCTGAAATCAAGAGTCAGTGCCCTGCTCAACCAATGACCCATAGGCTGGGCATTTCTATCAATGTATTCTATGAGTGTATCTGTGTATTCTGTCATAACAATGTCATTTTTTAATGGTTGTTTAAATACAAATGACCGACCACTGGCCAATGACTTTTTGGGAGGCAAAATAATGCCAGATTCATTTTTGTATCCCTAGAAAGTAAGGTCTCTGGGACAGAGTAAGGCTTCAGTGTCATTTTGAAATATAATGAATGTCTGACCTAACGAAAGAATGGAGGAAAGAAAGAACAATTGCCTGAGATGTCTCATGCACTGTATTCGATGCAGGAAATACAAAGATGAAAAAAACAAGTCTCTCCCTCAAGGATTCATCCTTTTCTATGCAGAAGAAGGCCAGGGATCAAACATCTATAACTCAGTGTGAGGACTGTCTGATGGAGACAGTTGCAGGACTAATCATAGCTAATGTGGAGTTCTCTGAAAAACATAAAGTCTTCCATGCTTAGGAATTCATCTGAATTAATGGATGGATGATTTAATGTATGAAAGTCAAGCAGACATGGTTTTAAATCTCAGCTCTCCACTTTTTATAGAGGCGACAAAAATCTCCATAAATAATGTTTAACAGTAGTTTATATAATAATAATAATAATAATAAATGAAGATAATAAATTTTAAGATCATATTCACATGACCAAGGGTCAAATGAAGGCATAGATTAAAGAGCTTTTTAGTTCTGAAGAATCATTCATCTGGGAGGACAGAAGACTTTGAAGATGTTTTAAGATTCTAACAGTCTTAAAAGATTGATTGAATGTAAATACATGAAAAAGATTTCAAGACATTGCCAATGGGGGAAGAAAAACAATATGCACAAAGGTACAAACACAGCAGCCATAAAATCACCAGCTTAATGAGCATGTCCACGCAGGGACAATTATTACACTCTGACTCACTATCTCAGCCAGCCTGAAAACATACTCCCACTGTCAGCAGAACTAAAAATGGGCCAAATGCTTTAGACATACAATGCTGAGAAAGCTTCACTTAGAGGAGATGCTTTTACTAATGATCTGGACCCCTCAAATTTCTAAGTGAAAATAGAAAAAGGTTAAGATCTGACCTCATTTTATGGCCATCCATGGCCACTTCTAAACCAAGGAAGACAGAATCTTCTTTTAGAGTCACCTTTATAAACACCCAGACACTTAGGAAGGATGCTATTTGGGCACAATTCATCCTACGGCAGAAGCTCACAAATTTTCTGAATTAATTGTATCTGAGTCTAACATTTCAAGTCAAAGCATTTTTCCCATGTTGCTACCTGTTCATCTGACTGACTGGCTATAAATCAGAGGTTCATTCCCACGACCCCCTCCTCAGGTTCAATACATTTGCTAGAAGCTCACAGAACTCAGAGAAACATTTTTCTTACTAGATCACTGGTTTGTTATGAAAGGCTGAAACTCAGGAATAGCCAGATGGAAAAGGTTCAGAGGGCAAGACATGGAGAAAAGACCAGGAGCTTCCACTCTCTCTCTAAACAGGTCACTTTCCCCCAAATCTCCACATGTTCATCAAACCTTTTGGGTTTTTATGGGAGCTTCATTACACAAGTATAACTGATTAAAACTTGGTCCTTGGTGACAGATTCAACCTCCGGTCCCTCTCCCTTCTGTGGAGGTCGTGTGTAGAATTGAAAGGTGGGGTCCAAAAGTCACCCCATGGCAAAGTTATCTTTATGTTTCTCCTTAATTAGGAAATTCCAAGGTTTGGGGAGCTGTGAGCCAGGAGAAATATATTTTCATTATCTGAGTGACCAAATAGATATTTCTTATAAATGAAAAAAAAACTCACCTTTTTTTTCAGTTTAGCTATCAGGATTTCCATGAGGGTGGGGTGGAGGGGAGAAGGACTGAAAGAAACCAACTACCTTAATCTTTCACTCTGATGTTAATAGACTAGCCAGTAAGAACCAATAATTATCAATATGACATTGTGTATTTTATAGCAAAATCATTTCCTTCTTCAAAGAGGAGCAATTTCATTTAAGATGCTCGGCCAATATCCTGTAACAGAATACAGGCAGATGTTAATGAACTAAATCCCACTACCTTCCAATTCCCGTTTTTCTCTTTTATTCATATTTTCAAAGCTGTGACTGTTTCTCTCTCTCTCTGTCTCCCCTCCTTCTCCCCCCACCCTTCTCTCTTTCTCCCTCTCTCCCTGTGCACAAATCCCTCAACATTATCTGCCCTAACTGAACAGAGGAACCCTCTAGTGGCTAATTTTTCCAACAAAATCTACAATTGTCTTCCCAAAATGAAAAGGTCCTACCTACCTGTGAAGCTGGAGGAGGGTAGGGCTGCCATTCCATTCCCTAAGAATTCACAGAAGGAGCTGACATCATTCTTCTGCTTGCTAACCACCCAATGGCGTTCTTTCCTTATCTTCTATGGTACAACATTGAGAAGCTCTTTAATCAGCTGCTCTTATCCTGGGCTGATGTGACAAAATGCAGCATTGGGGAAAGCAATGCACACTCATCACCCAACTTCTTTCTGCAAAATGTTTCTTTTCTATTCCGTACTGCCCCCAGAGAACAGAGTGTACCCCCTTAATAAATGAAGTGGGAGATTTAGTCATCAGACCTGAAAAAAACTCATGGTGTGAATCCTTGCCCTTGAGAGAATGTGCCAAGTAGCGTAAGCCAAGCTATTTTCTGACTACTTGTAGCTAAAGATCAAATAGAAACTAAATGTTTCAGAACCACTCAGACAGCCTACTGAGATCTGAGTTTCACTACAGTTCTCACTTCAGATCAGAAACCTGGTTCTTCCAGTATAACCCAGAAGGTGAGGGTCTGAGACCTATTGGAGTGGCCTCATTACCCAGGGCTCTGTCTGGGACTAGCAGCCACGACAGAATGTCTCTTCGATTTTGGTTAATTAAATGTCATGCTTAACCCAGAGTGGCCCTCTTGCTAAATTATCTGAGCAGTGCTATTATCGGGAATCATGACCATACTTATGTATAGGCAAAGAATTTGAGTATGGGGAAAAAAAGAATGTAGCAGTTAAGTCAATCTCTCTCTCTCTTTCTCTCTCTCAAAAATGAAAGAAAATCTGATTCAAACTAAGTTAAGCCAAAAAGGGAGCATGCCAACACCATTCCCTTAGAAGTGCAAGGTTTAGAGTAGCTTCAGGCATGGCTGACTAAGGTGCTCAGAGCTAAGTTTCTCTCCATCTCTTAGTCTCTCTTTCATGACAGAAGAGAGGGGGGTGCTGTAGCTTGACCCCTCTCAACTTCAAATCCAGCAAGTTAGAGTATCAGTCTTTCGGAAGCCTCACTGAATCTCAGGGTGTCTCCCTGGCCTGACAGGGTGATGCATCTACCCATGGCAGAGAATGATAAGAATCCAATTGGCCAGATCTGAGTCATCTGGTGTAATTACTGAGTAGAAAAGAGGGGGAAGACCCCAAATACTAACTGGGACTGACTTTGCAAGGAGGTAAAGCAGAGCGAGAAGGTAAAGTAGGAATGAAGTATTTCTCCATAGCACAGCCAGTACTGCAGACCAATTATGTCAAATTTCTGAGGGTTGGATCCAGGCATCAATATTACCTTAAGGTCCCCAAGTGATTCCAGTGTGGAGCTAATACTGCAAAATTTTGCACCATAGACATCATTAACATTTCCCTTACTCTCTCCACCAAAGTCCTTGAATTTCTTTCATTACTCCCTCCTCTGGGGCAGTGTTTACAGAAGATTTATTTGCCCTTGTTAAGTACTTTACAACACATTACCTTACTATATTCTCTCAAATCCTTGTTCTTCCCCTTATACAAATCAGATAACTGAAACAGAACGATTAAATTGTTTGTGTAACATCACACAGCTCTCAGGTGGTGGAGACAGATATTGAAGTCAAGTATGATTGACTAGGTGGATATTTCTTATGTACTGCTACAGTGTCTGTGCAGCAGAAGGCCAGAGCATGTGGGCTACACTTAAAAGCAATGTGCTATTTCTGATCTTGACCCTACTTGGTTTTGTCCCTTTTCTTCCTACGCTCTGGCGCTACTCTGATCTGTGCTGTGTAACATCACACAAACTGAATCCTGAATATAACCTCCTCACCATGGAATCCTACTCACGTCCTCCTTCATCTTCCAGATTCGGCCTCATTTCTCTTCAAAGCCTTCAATTTGACACTCTAGAATCTTGTTTTTTGTTATATCAATGTCTGTATGTTTTTAAAGTCTTCTTAAATCACTTATTTAAAGTATATGCTATATTGGATGGACAAGAGAGATTTGTCTCTGCTAGACGAGTTTTGTGCCATTGAGCAAATTCCTTAACTTCTCTGGGACCTACTGTGCTGGTGAATTAAGTATCTACAAAGTTACTTACCATGTGACCTCGTAGACTCAGAAAAATCTAGGTGAAACTGTCTAGGTTAAAGTCTACACACAGGGAGTCATAAATGGGAGATATTATTATTGATCCCTACCTCCGAAATTTCTTCAACTCTCACTTTTATCCACACAGAGAAAATTTGAGCAAATGAAAGTGTATCTTAAAAATGCCAAATAGGAAACATGTAATGGTGATATTGGGAAGCTCACTGATGTTGGGAAACCCAGCTCCATTTAATATTTTACTGGATATTCTTGATAATAAGAAAGAAAAAGAATAAAAGGTAGCAAGACTGTATTAGAAGAAATAAAATTATTATTATTTTTTTTTTACTTTCTTTGGGCATGATTGTATATATGGAGAGCCAGGAACCATCAAACAATAAAATATTAGGATTAAAAATTTTTAAACACGCTTTTTTTCTGGTTAAACTTTAGATTAAAAAAACAAGTGAGGACAGTACAGAGGCACCTGGGTGGCTCAGTCAGGTTGGCCACTAGGATCTCTTTCAGTTGGCCCCAATATTCCTTTAATGTATTCTTATCATTGTGGGGTTTTCTGTTTGGTGGATTGGTTGGTTCTGTATTTTGTTTGTCTGAATGATTTCTTATTTTTTGGTATTACAAGCTGCCAAAGCTCTATATGTATGTTTCTTGCCCAGTCTTGGAATCGTCATTTCTCCAAGGAACTCTGTTCCTTTTATTGGATGGTGGTATTAGAAACCAATGTCTCGGTACTAGGTGTATTCATTGCTTAGTGGGGTTTCATTACTTTTATGTCCTAAAAGGTATATACATACATAGCAATAAATACTTCCATATGTAACCATCTGCATCTGTGTTAAGTTAAACATATGTTCATACTGATGTCTCCAACTCTAATCCATACTTTATGTATCAACCTAGTGTATTATCCTGTCTGTAACCTCCTAGTCCACAGAAAGAAAACTAGTTTCCAACATCTGTCATACATTTATTTAATTGTTCAAGTCCACTATAATTATATAGTACTTACAGAATTGTTAATTCATTCTTTGTAGGAAACAAGTTTATTAACTAACGCATAATGCTTATATGGAGTTTATTTTTCTGCTTTTAGTCTTATAGACTTCACTCATTTGCAAAGTGACTTAGGCCAAATCCATATTCTCCCACTCATTCAATGAGGTTCTTAGGCATATTTTTTTATATATTTGACTCTTTTGTTATATTCTTCATTGTATTTGGGGATTCCCCCAAATTCCTAAATTTTTTTCTAACTTGCATACACTAAGATTTACTCTTTGCATTATAAAGTTCTATGAGTGTTAACAAGTGTTCAGTGTGTTATATGCACCAGTATAGTATCATAAAAAATAGTTTCACTAAAATAAAAATTCCCTGTGCTTTACCTATTCAAATTTCCCCCCAGGCCTCAATCAAACCATTGGCAAACATTTCACTGCTTCTGTAGTTCTATTTCTTTTTTTCTTTCAGAATTTTATAGAATTAGAATAATTCAGTTTGTAGATTTTTTATACTGGCTTCTTTCACTTAACAATATGCCTTGAAGATGAGTCCATTTCATGGCTCGAGTTGATGATTCCTTTTTGTCATTGGATAATATCCCATTATATGAATGGACCACTGTTTGTTTATTTATTTTTAATCCACTCACTTATTGAAAGGTATCTTATTTGCATTCACTTTTTGATGTTTATAAATATAGTTGCTGGAGACATTCATGTACAGGTATTTATGAGGACATGTTTTCAAATAATAAATACATATAATCACAAATATTGGCTTATATAGTAAGACTATATTTGGTTTTGTAAGAAATTGCCAGACTATCTATCAAAGCAGCTGTACTGTTTTGGATTCCCATCAGCAATGAATAACAGTTCCTGTTGCTTTGCAACCCAGCCAGCAATGGTATTGTGAGTTTTTAAAATGTTAGCCATTTCATCAGTGTGTACTAGTATCACATTGTTGTTTTAATTTGCAATCCCTTAATGACAAATAAAGTTAATTATCCTTTCAGGCATTTACTTACCATCTCTTACTTTTTTAAATCTTCATTTCTGAAGTGTTTGCTGAGATCTTTCATTCATTTTCTAATTGAGTTGTTTATTTTCTTACTGTTGACTTTTAAGAGTTCTTTGTGTCTCTGTTTTGCAAATATTTCCTGCTATTCTGGGTTTGGATTTTAAATCATTTAACTGTGTGTATCTACCTAACCATATCATGGACTGAGTTTTATATCATTATTTTTGTGCTTAGGATCTGGGTCATCCTTTTTTTTTTTTTTTAAAGATTTATGTATTTATTTTAGAGAGAGAAAGAGTGCAAAGTGGAGCAGAGGCAGAGGGAGAGAGAAACAAAAGCAGACTCCTCACTGAGCTTGGAGCCCAATGCAGGGCTCAATCTCACTACCCTGAAATCAGGACCTGAGCTGTAACCATGAGTTAGTAGCTTAACTGACTATGCCACCCAGGGGATCTCCTTAATCTTCAATGAATTAGCAAAAACAAACAAACAAACAAACAAACAAAAAAACCTAAAGGGATGATTTTCTTTTGCTAACTACAACAACTCTCATATTTTTGTCAAGTTTCCTTCACAGATATTTTGAAGTGCCTTTACCTATGTGATAATATGCTGAATAAAAGTACTGACTCCAGGACATTAACTTATAGCATTTTTGTAGTGCGTCCCTGGCCTACTATGGCATTAGAAGTGAGCTGTTCATTTGGTTGAGACAGTTTGGCATTAAATGATCTATAAAATTATTCTTTCTAATGTAAATTCTAGCTAAATATCACACATAATATCATCACACAATCATTATGGAAAAGAACTCAGCTACCACAAACACTGTGAGAAATGCAACAAATCAGTATAGATTTTTGCTGAATAAATTACAAGATTTTATGTCCTATCATCATCAAAGATCATGCTGGGAAAGTGTTGTAAGGGTGGGACTTGCTTTTGCTTTATTTTATTTTATTTTTTGGTAGTTCTATTATTTTTTCTCTTTAAATCATGATTTGGAAAAAAAAAAATCATGATTCGTTTCTATGCAATTCAATTTCCAACCAACCATTGCAGGCAACTGATGTTACCTCCAGCAGTAATGTCATGCATCATTATCATTATCTTGTTTTTATTTATCAAGTGTTTTATAAGGAATAGATGAAATTATTCAAATAAGAGTCTTTTGAGATGGTTTCTTTGTTGTCCCATGTTACAGATGGGAAAATTGAGGCTGAGGTTTTTAATGACTTCCAAGTGGTTAGAATTATTATTAAAGATTTAATTCATCTGATTCTAATGCTTTTCTGTTTTAAACATACTTGGCGATCCCTCCCTGCACATCAAGTTGTGGACAGATGTTACGGTGATTATGAATTCCACTAAAAGAACAGTGGCGTCACTTCCCTATAGCTGTTAATATGTAGAGACAAATAGGCAGGTGATTAGAGTATCAGTGTGGGAGGGACTACGATGAACTAAATTAGATAAATGTCTCATAAAGGTTATTAAAATATGAAGCAGAAAATGGAAGTCAAAAAACTTAAAATAAGAAAAGAAAGATAAATGTGAAGGTAGGTGAGGCAACATTAGGGAGTTGTTTTCCTCTATTTCTTGGCTTTTAGCTGTGGCTGGACCATATCAAAGGCACAACAAGAAGCACACATTTTAGAAGGTATGCATTTAAAAAATATCAATATTAAAATGGTTTATAGAGTATATGCACACCTTAGACAACTTGAGTTAGAATCTCAGTTCTGCACCTACTAGCTGTCTGTTCTTGGGAAGTTATTAAACCTCTCTATACATCAGTTAATTTGTCTATAACAGAAAGATAACAACAGCTCCCACCACAGACAGTTGAATGTTAAAGGAGTTGATACACACAAAGCACACATAAGAGTCTCTGATGCAGAGTAAATGATAAATAAACATTAGTATATTAGCTCACTACACTTGTGGCAGCATAACTTCCATCTTCATAGGACTCTGTGTGTCTCTGTTTCCAAGGTGTTTTTGCTTTTCATTTCCTTTCTTAATGCTGTTGTTAATTGGCTAGCTCTCCAGCTGGAACATAAGCTAACAGGATCTGTCTTTGTCTTGTTCACTGCTATGTGCCCTACTTCAAAGAGAGTATTCAGCACTCAGTGGGAACTTAATCAGTATTTCTTGGGTGAACTAAGTGAAGTGATACGCACAGGGGCACATTCTGACCTGTTGGAGAAGCCTCATTGATCAACAAGTTCTACCCCTTCTTTTTGGTAAACATAAATGTCCTGAAGGATGGACCCATTTTGTATGCAGCGGCAGTTGAGTTTAGTTGTAAAGGGTGGAATAAAATAAGATATGGTGGGATATTTTTTTAAGAGATGTATTTATAAGGTCTGGGATACAAGGACAGGCTGCTAAACCTCCCTAAGCCTCTATTTTATGGCATGCAGAATGAGGACAATAAATGCCCATGGAATTGGAGTCCCAGGATGTAACATGGAAGTATCAACCTCTTTCTTATTACTTGTGGGTTAGATTTTTTACCATATGTTGTAAAAATGAGGCCAATTTCTAGACAGCTAAGTGTTTCATGATTATAAACCCATTGAACTCTGTGTAGGAAATCCCCTTGAAAAAAATGTCCTGAGCATTTAATGTTCGTAGAGTGGACATTGGTTGATTTATTGTTACAAGACCTTGCTCTTCAGTCCTGCTGGGTATTAAGTACAAGTTGCCATTATTCACCAATCCATGACCACAGTGATCTTTTTTCTTTTCCCTGAAAACTATAGCCACTACCTTTCTCTGAATCTTTACCTTTGCTTCTCCTTCTTTATGGATGTCTGTTACCAGGAATGTCTCATGATTGCCTTGCTCTCATTTAGATCTTAAGTTCCATGAAACCCTTCAGGGGACCTCCCCAATCATCTTACTAAAGTTCCTTAAACTCCTGCACACTCTTACCATAACATCAGCTTAAGGTTTACAGAACACCTTAGCTACAAGGTAGCTACTTGTAACTACCTTATTTCTTGGCTTATGTGATGGTCGTTAGGCTCTTCTAGACTACTCAAAGGCCTATGAGACACCATGTGAATTGTGCCCATCGGTTAACCTCTGTGCCAAGATTTTTATAATAAGATCTGTGATCAAGATTTTTATAAGAGTACCAGTCATAGGGGCACCTGGATGGCTCAGTGGGTTAAAGCTTCTGCCTTTGGCTCAGGTCATGATACCAGGGTCCTGGGATCGAGCCCCGCATCCCATCAGGCTCTCTGCTCAGCAGGGAGCCTGCTTCCCCTTCTCTCTGTGCCTGCTTCTCTGCCTACTTGTGATCTCTGTCTGTCAAATAAATAAATAAAATCTTTAAAAGAAAAAAAAAAAGAATACCAGTCACATAGATTACGGACTACGTTAATAACCTCATTTTAACTTTATTACTTCTGTAAACGGTCTATCTTCAATAAAATTGCATTCCTAAGTACTAGGACTTAGGAATGCATTCCTAATATGCAATAAAATGCAATAAAATTGCATTCCTAAGTACTAGGATTTAGGAATGCAACTTAAGACTCAAAACTCAAACATATCTTTGGTGCGGGGAGGAGGGACACAATTCATCTCATAACATTGATATATGCATTTTATGGACATTTTAATTACCTGTTGTGTTCTGTAATTTTTTTTTTTAAGTGAGGTCAAGACTTGCATTTCCCTTGTTAGTAATTTGGCTCACTACATACCCTGAATTACCTACCCACTGACAGCATCTAATAATGTCAAGGAAATATAAAAATCATCTTTTACTTGCATGATGAACTAGAAGAAAGAAAGAAAGAAAGAAAGAAAGAAAGAAAGAAAGAAAGAAAGAAAAGAAAGGAAGGAAGAAAGGAAGAAAGAAAGAAAGAAAGAAAAAGGAATTCATCATACACTATAGATTATGTGAAAGCCAGAGTACAAAAAGATTCTCAGAGAACTGAAGAGGTATTTATCCACATCCACTTGTTGAACTTGCATAAACTTTAGCTTTATATTAAAGATTACATATTTAGTGTAAGGTTGAAGAAGAAAGATACCACCTCTGCCACCCTCTTCTTCTATGACCAGGTACCTGTCTTCAATCTTAGTACTAGATGGAAAAAATGGTGTCATCTCTGAGGGCAATACTCATGTTGCAGTCTGAACTTACACAAATCTGGGGGTAAAATAATCTCTGGTAAAGACTTTTACTTCAAGTGTCCAACTTTAATCCAACCTTGATATTACTCGCCAGGATTTGTCAGAGTATACTCAGATTCTCTCTGTAGGAACTCACTTCAGTAATCCTTGCAATTAAATGTCCAAGGAATAGGAGTCAAAAATAAAAGTAAATCACCAAGTCACAAGGGAACAATGTACAATGATTAAAAGCCAGCAAAAACTGTAGTACAATAAAAGGTGCAAAAATGGTATGTGTGGAGATTTACATTACACACACACAACCGCACACTCAATATGTTTGAAAATTAAAAGAGGAGATTGACTTCACATAAAAAAATATATATATATATATATATATATATATATCATTAAAATAATAAAATTGCAACTTTTTTAAAGTACCAAAAACCCATTTCAAAATTAAAATCTAGTTATTAAAAGTAAAATTCTATGGCACCTGGGTGGTTTGGTTAAGCCTCTACTTTCTGCTCAGGTCATGATCTCAGAGTCCTGGAATTGAGCCCCACATTGGGCTCTCTGCTCAGCAGGGAGTCTGCTCCCCCCCCAAACCCCGCCTGCCTCTCTCCACCTACATGTGATCTCTGTCTATCAAATAAATAAATAAAATCTTTTTTTAAAAAAAGTAAAATTCTATTAACAAGTTTAGAACAGATTGGAACCAATTAAAAAGGAAAGAAAGAAACTGCATGTCAGGTTATATGTGTGTGTGTATATATATATATATATATATATATATATATATATATATATACAAACACTCATATATATAACATATATATGTATATATGTATAATTATATATATACATTATATATATATAAAATATATAGCATACAGAAGGAGTCAAATAGTTGGAAAATCTGAAACAAAATTTTAGAGACATTAAGAATAAATTAAAGTCTAATCTGTGAATAATTTAGAGTTTCAGAAAGAAAGGAAGGCTTGAATGAATGAGTGATAATCTTTAATAAATATGCCTTGGGCCATTCTAGAATTAATAAAAGTAAACAAAATACAGGTTAAATTATCCCAGTTTCCCCCCTCCCAAAAAAGAAAAGGATGAATGGGGCAAGAAAAAAAGAAGAAATGAGAAAAAGAATGGAAAAGAAAAAGCCAGGACGCACAGGTTCTAATTTGTGGAAAATTAATTTTGAAATTAAGTCCAAGATAGAAGTTAACGATTTTATTTTTAAAATTTTATTTTTAAGTTTGTTTTCTGCTGCTTATCAAAAAATTATTAAAAAACAAGTTTATTTTGACCTTTGACCTTGAATTTTTACTTTTTCATCCTTATACATACAGTTGACCCTTGAACATTTGTGCAGTTGAAAAATCATGTATATAATTTGACTCCTCCAAAACTTAGCTACTATAGCCTACCATTGACCAAAGCTTTAATGATAATATAAACAGTTGATTAACACGTATTTTGTACATTATATGTACTATATACTTTATTCTTACAATAAAGGAAGCTAAAGAAAAGAAAGTGTTATTAAGAAAATCAGAAGGAAGATAAAATATACTTATAGTACTGTACTGGGCTTATCAAATATTATCCGCATATAAGTAGACCCAGGCAGTTTAAATTCATGTTGTTCAAGAGTCAACTTTACTACTTCATTAGGCACTTATAGAAGTGCTTTTATTTTAAGCAAATATAAATGCATTTTTTTGTCCATGGGGAAAAAAGTGCTCTTTTGTAATAACTCTATCTTATCTGCTTTAGAATAGTTTTTCAGAAATGCTACATACTCAAAGTTTGGACTTCATATTAACATCCTTTTTTGTCCTCTTAAAATCTGCTCAGATATGTTGGTATTTTGTGGCTCACTGTCTAATATCTGGACTTCCCACATGGTACATTCAGGCTGTAAGCAACCTGCACTGCTATGTAGCAGATCTTGGACCTCCTTTCACAATGCTGCTCATTTGGGCATTCTTAGCATAATATCCACTGTGCCATGCCACATGTGAGACTTCTCTAGGAGGACTTCCAGTCTCAATAACACTATGGAAGTGGGCATAGAGCACTGAACATGAGCTTTTTGTATCTTCCCAAACCTATGTGGGTGTTTCTACATGCCCTTCTCTACTCTTGCTCTAAGGATGGTCAATGCAAATGAGACAAGTAAAAATATTCATATTTCATTTTCTTCTATGCTATGTCCTCTTTTGTACCAGAGTTCATCCTAACCTCTGCCATTAGGTCTCTCTATTTCTTATGCTACATCATCTTTCTTTGCATTTTCCCTCACCTCTCTCTGGGACAATAACATGAAAGGTTGCAGGAAATAAGATTATCATAAAAAGATCAATGGTTGAAAGATTCCAAAATAATTATTCTTGTTTGTATTCAAAAGACCATAATATCAAGTATTCCTTGTCAGTTTTTAAGAGATTCTTACTTTCCTTTGTATCTTGTATTAGGGGCACATGATCTCATGGTGGAGGATGTTAAAGAACTTGCACATGGGGAGATATGCAAGAACAGCTTGAGAACACTGCATAAACAATGGCTTCTCTAAATAACCTTGCCATCCTCTCTAACATAGAAGTCATGCAAACCTCCAAATAATTCCTACAGCACTGGTTCCCTCTTGTTTATATTTCTTATCACATTTTCAACTACTCTTCAATAATCACACTGAGGTCTCTCTCCCCATCTCTCTCTCTTTTCTTTTTTTAAGAAATTTTATTCATTTACTTGACAGAGAGAGTGAGAGAGCACACCAGGGGGAGCAATAGAAGGAGAGGGAGCAGGAGGTTTCCCACCAAGCAGGCAGGGAGCCTGATGCGGGGCTCAATCCCAAAACCCTGGGGTCATGACCTCAGTTGAAGGCAGACACATAACTCTCACTGAGGTCTTTTTGAAATCAGAAAAAATTCAATGCAACTGGACCATGGAGTCAATTGGAAAGAGATACAAAGTGGGTAGTTCCAAGAAACTCTTCCTGCAAAACGATGCAATTACCATATTCATGGAGGCTTCTGATACTTTACTCTGAGCCATTTCTTCCAACCCACTTTGGATTCTGTATCCTCACTTAAGCTGAAATTTCCCAAGTCTGAATTCTATGATAATCTTGTCTCATTACTTGATCCTATGCTCAAAGCTCACACTTCTTTTCATTGTTAACACCTTCCTGCAGCATTATTTTATGAAGCAGTGCAAAGCTGTTTTACTAATTTATTATATTTTATTTCAGAGTCAATAAAATGTTTTGACAAATTGTTCTTTACAGAAAGTTAATATGTTGCTATACTGGTCTTTAAATATGACCCATCTGACAGTGAAAGAATTAAGAGTTGCATTAGAACAGACATTCCTGAACAGCAACAAAAATATACCAGTATATATTATATATAAAGATGACTGTAAATAAAACAAAATGGGGATTATTGAGTTTAAGAATATCATGAATAATGCCTCAGAGTATTCCCATCATACAATATTCTAACAGATAATGAAGATATTGGTTTTAGAAAAGCACAGAAGATCTCTTGTTCATTCTTCAGGATGCAAGATCTTCAAAATTTACCATGGATTTTTGGCCTTTGAGTGATGAAGATTGATTCCAAAAAGACTCATTCCAGTATTCCAAAACTACTCCAGATAAGAAGGAACAATTGAAGTGTTATTGGTAGAACTAACTCTACAAAAATTTGATTCTGCAGTTATTAACTGAGGAGCCTGAAAAACAGTCCCTCATAAATAAAGCCATGTTAAACATTCAATGCTTTTAAATGTGGGAATAACTAAAATTTTTGAAGTCTCATAGTTAAAACCTGATTTTATTTACTTTAAATAAATGTAGTTTTCTCTTACAAAGGAAGGCAATAAAGACAGATGTTCTTAAAAAAACAGGTGTTCCTAGAAGCATATAAAACTAAGTGTTCATAGGATATAAACTAATGATACTTTTCTATTCTTTTTGCAGTAGGAATTGAACTTCAGTCTTACACAATACATCCGCAGCCCCTTTTCCCACTATTTACAATGGGCTTGTATGACTTTGTATGACCCTGACCCCTGAAGTTATCTACTTCACTACACAGAGGTCATGTAAATCTAACCATAGACTATTACTTAACCAGACAAGAATTGGTCTTTTCATTGTGAGATAATAAATACTCACTTCCCCCTGGGTATGTGCAAATGTGAAAAGCAAAACAGAAGGTAAACCCTGGTATTACTCTGAATCTTTAAAGTGCTGAGCATAAATTTTCCTGGTTTTCCCCCTGAGTTTCAAATGAAATGAATTTCAATAACCATTGGAAAGCAGATCTACTTTTGCATCGGGAGGAGGTCTAGTATATAGAAAAAGGCTTAACCGTGAAGTACTTCAATTTCTATAACTCAAATACACTATAGGCAGAAACTCAGTAAAATGTTGACATGCCTTGGAGGAAGACCAAGCAGGAGTCTGGAGTCTGGCACTGATGGGAGTATAAATACAAATATATATATATATATATACAAAATACTAAGACATAGGAAAAGACAGCTTTATGACCTACTTAGATATTTGAAAGTGATTGATAATCTTATACTTGTATCTTTCTTTTATTTTTCTTGATAATCTAGACAGTCAAACATAATTGCAACATTTTAGGGGAGAAGAGAATGCTGGGGGAAATATTAAATGTGTGAACTACTACCTTTTCAAGGGATGGAGTCAGATTATCAGATCTGGATTAACGTTTCCAAAAAAACATCCAGCCAATTATAGTTATTTGTTACTTACAGTTTGTAAAATGACACATTAATAAAGTGTATTTATATTTCAGCAGGAAGGAAATTGGTATCATATACACAAGTCATTTGAAATGTTTCTAAGCAGGTATATATAGTATCAGGCAGTCTTTAGTATTTCTCTTCCACTAGTTTCTATGAGTCTTACCTTTCCAAACCCCCAATTAGTCCACAAGTTAAGAAATCAATTATAAGGTCAAAGATAAAAAATAATTACAGGGAGTTTGCATTTATAGGAATACAAAAATATGCAGCACCCAGCAAGGTAAAACTCAAAATGTTAGGCATCCAATCTAAAGTTACCAGACAATACAGAAGCACAGACATGTGTAATGTACTGAAGACATGTATTAATTACTGAAAAATGCAAATTTGACATAGATGTTAAGATTATAAGATAAGGCCATTACGATATTATTATCACTATATTTCATATGTTCCATGAGTTTAGTGATGACTAAGAAAAAATAAAAAGACTGTAAATGAACTTCTACAAATGAAAATGTTAATATTTGAGACAAAAGATACACTTAAAAGGATTAACAGTGTGTTCGATTTTGCAGAAGAAAAGATTTGTGAACTTTAATACATAACAATGAAACTATTTAAAATTAAACACAGAGATTTAATCAGGAACAGATGCTGTATCTTGTCAAATGCTTTTTCTGCATCAATTGAGAGGACCATGTGTTCTTCTCTCTTATTGATTTGTTCTATCACATTGACTGATTTTTTAATGTTGAGCCACCCTTGCATTCCAGGGGTAAATCCCACCTGATCATGGTGGATAATCTTTTTAATGTATTGTTGGATCCTATTAGCTAGGAACTTGTTGAGAATCTTGGCATCCATATTCATCAAGGATATTGGTCTGAAATTCTCCTTTTTCATGGGGTCTTTGCCTGGTTTGGAGATCAGGGTAATGTTGGCTTCATTGAAAGAGTCTGGAAGTTTTCCTTCTGTTTCTATATTTTGAAATAGCTTCAGGAGAATAGGTATTATTTCTTCTTTGAATGTTTGGTAGAATTCTCCAGGGAATCCATCAGGTCCTGAGCTCTAATTTTTTGGGAGGTTTTTGATTACTTTTTCAATCTTGTTACTAGATACTGGTCTATTCAGGTTGCCAGTTTCTTCCTGATTCAGTTTTGGAAGTTTATAGGTTTCCAGGAATGCTTCCATTTCATCTAGGTTGTTTAATTTATTGGTGTATAACTGTTGATAATAATTTCTGATGATTGTTTCTATTTCTTTGGTGTTAGTTGTGATCTCTCCCTTTTCATTCATAATATTATTAATTTGGGTCCTTTGTCTTTTCTTTTGGATTAGTTTAGCCAATGGTTTATTGATCTTATTGATTCTTTCAAAAAAAACAGCTTCTAGTTTCATTGATGTGTTCTACTGTATCTCTAGTTTCTATCTCATTGATCTCTGTTCTAATCTTGATTATTTCCCTTCTTGTGTGTGGGGTTGGCTTAATTTGTTGTTGATTTTCCAGATATTTAAGGTTTAAAGAAATTTTTGTATTCTGGATTTTTCCATTTTTTTTGAGTGAGGCTTGGATGGTTATGCCCCCCCCCCCACCCACCAGGACTGCCTTTTCTGTATCCCATAGGTTTTGGACACAACTCTATGGTCAAGTAATCTTTGACAAAGTAGGAAAAAATATATATATACAGTGAAAAAAAGACAGTCTCTCCAATAAATGGTGCTGGGAAAATTAGGCAGCTAGGTATAGAAGAATAAAACTTGACCATTCTCTTACACATATACAAAGATAAATTCAAAATGGATAAAAGATCTCAATGTGAGGCAGCAGTCTATCCAAATCCTAGAGGAGAACATAAGCAGCAACCTCTTCAACATTGGCTACAGCAACTTCTTTCAAGACATTCTCCAAAGGCAAAGGAGACAAAAGAGAAAATGAATTTTGGGACTTCATCAAGATCAAAAGTTTCTGCACAGCAAAGGGAACAGTCAACAAAACAAAGAAGCAACCCATGGAATGGGAGAAGATATTCACAAATGACACTACAAAGGGCTGGTATCCAAGATCTATAAAGAACTCCTCAAACTCAAAACACACAAAACAGATAATCACATCAAAAATGGGCAAAAGACATGAACACACACTTCTCCAAAGAATACATACAAATGGCTAACAGACATGTGAAAAAATGTTCATCATCATTAGCCATCAGGGAGATTCAAATCAAAACCACATTGAGATACCACCTTATACCAGTTAGAATGGCCAAAATCAACAAGACAGTAAACAACAAGTGCTGGAGAGGATGTGGAGAAAGGGGAACACTCTTACACTCTTGGTGGGAATGCAAGTTGGTGCAGCCACTTTGGAAAAAAATGTGGAGATTCCTTAAGAAATTAAAAATAGAGCTACCCTATTACACTGTAATTGCACTACTGGGTATTTACCACAAAGATACAGATGTAGTGAAAAGAAGGGCCATCTGTACCCCAATGTTCATAGCATTAATGGCCACAGTCACCAAACTGTGTAATGAGCCAAGATGCCCTTCAACAGATGAATAGATAAAGAAGATATGGTCCATATATACAATGAAGTATTCTTCTATCAGAAAGGATGAATACCCAAATTTTGTATCAACAAGGACCAGACTGAAGGAGATTATGCTGAGTGAAATAAGTCAAGCAGAGTCAATTATCATATAGTTTCACTTACTGTAAGTAAGTGCTAAGGAATAGCAAGAAGGACATTGGGAGATGGAGAGAAGATGTGAGTTGGAAGAAATAGGAGGGGGAGACAAATCATGAGAGACTGTGAACTCTGAGAAACAAACAGGGTTTTGCAGGGGATGAGTATGGGTGGAGCCTAGTGGTGGCTATTAAGGAGGTATTAAGGAGGGCACATATTGCATAGAGCACTGGGTGTGGTGCATAAACAAGGTATCATGGAACTCTGAAAAAAATAAAACTAAATTTAAAAACATTAAACACAGAGAAAGAAAAAAAAAATAAAAGAGCATCATGGAGCTGTAGGACAACTTCAAGAATTCTAATATATGTGGAGTTAGAAACCTCAAAAGAGGGGAAAGAAAATGTTTGAAGCACTACTAGTCTCAAAGTTTCCAAATGTAGTGAAAACTATACATTTGTAGACTCAAGAAGTTCACCAAACCCAAAAGGCAAGAAACATAAAGAAGACCAAGGCAAATCACATTATAATCAAATTGCTCAAAACTAGTGATAAACAGAAAATCTTAAAAACAATCAATGGGGGCGCCTGCTTGGCTCAGTGGGTTAAGCCTCTGCCTTTGGCTCAGGTCATGATCCCGGGGTCCTGGGATCGGGCCCTGCGTCGGGCTCTCTGCTCAGCAGGGAGCCTGCTTCCCCCTCTCTCTCTGCCTGCCTCTCTGCCTACTTGTGATCTGTCAAATAAATAAATAAAATCTTTAAAAAAAAAAAATCAATGGGAAATGAGGAGTGCCCCACTTTCAGAGGAGCAAGGAAACATTTCTTGTCAGAAAAAAAAAAAATCAAGTGATGAAAACAGTGGAGCAGCAGCTTTTAAGTAAAGAAAGAAAGAAAGAAAGCTAAGTTAGGATTTTATCTCAAATAAAAATATCTTTTAAAAGAAGTAAAAAAAGAAGACTTTTCAGACATACAGAAGCAAAAATGACAGTACCAGCAGACCTGTACTACAAGACATGTTGAACAAACCCTTTAAGCAGAAGGAAAATACCAAGTGAAAATATGGGTCAGTATATGAATGAAAACCAGAAGACATGACAAATAAATGAGATTTCCCCTACTATTTCAATTTACTTAATTTTGATATTGTTATTTAATATTTAATAATGATATCCAGTCTAATAATATATAAGACAGATAAATACATCATGACCAAGTATGTTTATCTAAAGAATGCCACCATATTAACAGACTAAAAAAGAAAACCCTAAGGTTATCACAATAGATGCAGGTAAAGCACTTGGCAAATTACAAACACCTTCCTGATAGTTTCAGGACTTTCTCAATCTGATAAATAATGTCTATAAAAACTTACAGATAACATCATACTTAACAATAAAAGACTGAAAAATTTCCTGCTATAATCAGTAATACGATAAGATGTCTATTCTTACCCCTCTTATTCAGCATTCTACTAAAGAGGTCAAGCTAGAGAAGTCGGGCAAGAAAATAAATAAAAGTCATCCTGATTGTAAAGGAAGAAGTAAAACTATCTTTATTCAAAGAGACATGATATTTTAAATAGAAAATTTACAAATATAGAAATCTACCAAGAAAACTACTAAATAAGTCACTTAGTAATGTTAAATTAGGAACACAGAACTAATATACAAAATTCAATTGTACTAGCAAAGAGTATACAGAACTCAAAGTTAAAATGACATCGTAATAGCATGAAAAAGTATAAAATATTTAAGGACAAATCTGACAGGAATTATAAGAGTTGTATGCTTAAACCTATAGGACACTGTTAAAACATATTAGAGAGGATCTGAATAAATGGTGAAATAAACTACATTCATGGAACGGAATAATCAATAATACTAAAGATTATTTCCCACAATTTATCTTCAACAAGTTCACCATAATCTTAAATGAAATACCACTAGATTTTTTTTTGTAGAAATTGAAGTAGATACTAAGAATTATATTTAAATAAAAAGAAATTCTAGGGTGCCTGGGTGGCTCAGTGGGTTAAAACCTCTGCCTTTGGCTCAGGTCATGATCCCAGGGTCCTGGGATCAAACCCCACGGTCAGGCTCTCTGCTCCGCAGGGAGCCTGCTTCCTCCTCTCTCTCTGCCTGCCTGTTTGCCTACTTGTGATCTCTGTCTGTCAAAATAAATGAATAAAATCTTTATAAATAAATAAATAAATAAATAAATAAATAAAACTTCTAAAATAACCAAAACAAATTTGAAAAATAAAGTTGAAGCCTAAAATCATCTGACTTCAAGACTTACTCTAAAGCTAAAGGAATTAAGACAGTGTGATATTAGCATATACACAAACAGAATAAATAGTGGACTTATGTGTTCATTTGATTTTTGATAAAGGTTCAAAGACAATTCAGTGGAAAAAATAGACTCACTTCAACAAATGATGCTGGCACGCATTTAAAAAGAGAACAAATCCATACCTCACATCATGTAAAACAATTAATTCAGAATGGATTAGAGACTTACATGTAAAACTAGAACTGTAACTAAATGGCCACATAATAGAAAATCTTTGTGATTTTGAGTAAGGTGAGAAAGTTCTTAGATATGACATCAAAAGCATGATCCATAAGATAGAGCTCTATACTTACATACTGGTTAAAATTTAAAAGTCTATCATTACTAAGTGTTGATAAAGATGGTAGGAACTAAAACCTGGGCATGCTGCTATGAGAATACTAATTGGCATAATCACTCTGAAATACTGGCGTTAAAACTTAATCTTCTGGGGGCGCCTGGGTGGCTCAGTGGGTTAAAGCCTCTGCCTTCGGCTCAGGTCATGATCCCAGGATCCTGGGGTCGAGCCCTGCATTGGGCTCTCCGCTTGGCAGGGAGCCTGCTTCCCTCTCTCTCTCTCTCTCTCTCTGCCTGCCTCTCTGCCTACTTGTGATCTCTCTGTCAAATAAATAAATAAAATATTTAAAACAAAAAAACAAAAAACAAAAAAAAAACCTTAATCTTCTGTTTCTGGTGGACACTGATGAATTAGATACTCAGAATTAGATACTCAGTGTACCATGGAAAATATGGATTTTGAATTGTTCAATTGGAAATTTATTTTCTAGAGGTAAAACAAAAAGTGCCTATATGGGAATTCCTTCAGCCATTTTTCAGCTATTATAATCTCCAAATCATGATCTAGATGGAAAGCATTCTTTTTGAAGGTGCGTTGTTTGCTATGGCAGCCACAACAATGAAGTTACTAGATTTCTTAGTTAGAAGAGGCTCCCACTGCTGTAGTCCAAAATTCAACAGTGTCTTTCTTTGTACCAGATTTATGGTTTCCATAGTTGCTCTCAACCAGTTACTGAACACAGCAAAGATGGCAAGTCATGACCATTCCTAGAAGACACAACCTTGGCTTGAGAATGCCCCTGACAGTCATGTCCAATTTTCTCAAGAACTTTACTGCAAACTAAGATGCTTTTACCCATCTTTTCCCTTCATTCAAGATCATACCTGTATCATGGGCTGACTTCCCTCCTCTCCTGTCTTGGCTCCCTCTCCCTACAATTTTTTGTTCACAAGTTGTTCCCCTAATAAATGCCTTGAATGTTTAATCCAATCTTGACATCTACTTCTCATAGAACTTGGACTAAAACAGTGATTAAAAACATGTACTCTCTGTGCCAAATTTAAGCCCTGGGACAGTGGTTGAATATATTTTAGAATTACCTATGCAATTTATCAACCCAATCAGCCACTTCTGTCAGAACCTGACGGATAACCATACCTCTACACTTGGCCTATTTTTCCTTTATTCTGTGGGCAATAGTAAAATACTGAGAATTTTTAAGACTTTGCTTATTTATTCTGCTTTAACAGAACTGTTACATTATAGAATTTTGCTTTAGAGGGTTTTGAACAAGGGAGGAATAGAAATAGCAAAAGCAGAAAGAAGACAAAGTTTTCTAAAGAAGACATAGAGCTACTGTCAGAACAGAGAGTAGGCAGTAGAGAGGAGAGATGCTGTAAGGTAGTGAGTGCAACTTGATAACTAGACGACTAGGCAGAACAAGATTTTGTGATAACTATTTTTGTGGAAGTACTTCAAATAGGAAGTATATTCATTCTTCCATTCTCAAATGCAGCACCATGAACAAAATTTATGCTTTCATTGGTGGGAAATGTACTATATTTCAATCGTAATCTCAGAGACTCTAATCTTTTACAATTTTGTATAATTTATTAAAGGTTTATTTTTCTTTTACTTATTTTCAGTCACATGATACAGCTGCTAGATAATCAGGAACTAAGCAAAATAAGAGGTAATAATTTATAAGAAGGAACTAATGTGACTTATATGAGTAAATACCCTGAACATTATTAGTACCTACAATTATCAATTGGTTTGTAATTTTAATGGTCTTTATTTCTTGATCAGATAAGACATAATTGGTTTCTTCCCCTATTCATCGATTTCAATGAAAAAAAAATGAATAGGGCTTTTCTTCATAAAGATGGCTAGGAGTAGGTAATTCTTAGCTGCACTCTACAGTCACGAAGCAATGAACATGATAGCAACTTACTGGTTTTCAACCTCCACTCCTCAAACATGCAAACTAAAAATAGTAGTTTTGGATTTTGAAATTTTCATAACCCACTTCTAGGCAATTTAAGAGATTTCACAGGTAGGTTTTAATTTTTCCCTCTTATTAACTGATTCTAGAACTTAACTCCTATTAGGTACAACTCCACTATTACATATCAATAACAGATTTAGCACATTCTTACTTCAGATGTACTATTACACATAATGTCTCTCTGTGTCACATACAGACACATACACATAAATTCATGAATACAAATTCATGCACACACAAATTCATGCACACAGAATAACTCTTGTTAAATTCGATTAAAATTGTAAGCAATATGCTACTAAGACCATTTTTTTACTGACACTGCAATATTTACAATCTCAAAAGTGCTAAAATAATCACTAAGTTGAAGAAAGTATAGTTATCAACAATAAACAGAATGTTATTCATCTTTTACCAAAAGTTAAGATTTGCATAACTATAAGAATAACATATCTGAAATTATTTTTACTATTAGCCATCAGAGAGCTGCAAATCATAGTGATTATAGTTTAAAAAGGCAAATGATGATATGGAGAAATTTGAACTCTCATATACTTCTGGTGGGAATGTAAAGTTGTATAGCCACTTTGAAAGAATTTGGGGGTTTCTCAAATGTTAAACATAGAGTTATCATATGACATAGCAAATCTACTCCTCGATATATACCAAAGAAAAATGAAAACAAGTCCATGAAAAAAATATATATACATGAGTGATCGCAGAAACTTTACTAATAATAGTGAAAAAGTGTAAACAACTATGTTCATCAACTAATGGAGAGATAAATTAAATTTGGTATATCCACATAATTGACCATTACTTGGAAATAAAAGGAAGTAAAATATTGATGCATGCTACAGAATAGAAAAACCTTTGATAATGGCTTTAAAATTTATTGTGATAATGGTTATATCTTCTTGAATATTCTAAATACCACTGAATTTGTATAAATTTAAACTGGTGAAATTAAATGACATTTGAATCATATCTCCATAAAGGTTTGAGAAAAATGTAGTCAGTAAGATTGTTAGAACGAAACTCCAGATTGGAGCTGCAAAGTTGAAGGGACTTATGAATATTTTCTTTACAAAAAATTAACATAACTTGTTAATGCATCCTGTGTGTGTGTGTGTGTGTGTGTGTGTACATGTGCACATGGATACAACATATTTATTAGCTTTACTTAAGACTAAATCTTAGTAATAAGTCAGGTTTTCCTTAATACATCCCTTGAAGTTGATTTCAGTTTTGGGAGACAAATTCATCTCGTGAGTTATTTTCTTGTCAGTAATCTAGGAGACTCCCAACTCCCTAACCTTTAATGCTTCTTATAAAACTCAATCAAGGAGACAAATAAAGCTCCAGACAGAGCGCTTTTTAATGTCCTCTTTTTAGTCTTTGGTAAGGAGAACACACTGCAACCTTTTTTTTCATGTCTACAGAGAACCAGATCCATTCATTTTAAGAATGGTAAACTCAAGAATCTAAATGGAAAAAAAAAATCATGAATTTATCTCAGCTTAGTACTGATCTAAATGACTGCAGCAAAACCTAGGAAAACACGTTACATTTCCTATCATCTGATTATTCTTTGATCTTTGAAACTACTGCATTAATAGCAATTAGTATTAATAAACCGTAATACTATTTTAATAAATAATTTAACCCAATATATTTTATTCAACAACCTTTAGCTTTTTTAAACTGTCATTGCACACTTTTTTCATCCAAGAACGAGATAATATTTTTTGTATGGCGTTCAGTTTTAAAATAATTAATTTAGTTCACAACATTAGTTCCATAAAATAATTTCACTAAAGACAGAATTGTAAAATCTCTGTGTGAAGCTATAAAACATCAATAAAGTTTAATTTGAAAGTTAACAAAGTCCATGGAGACTCAACCACATTTTATTACAATTCATTGTACTTATAGTTAATACTGCCAAGATATAAAAATATTATCACAAATAAACCTCTCTTGTTTTTTTTTTCAAAGTTACCACTGCAGTATCTCTAAACAAAATAGTATAGCTATCACAGAATGAAGGAAATAACAAATAAATATGGTAGAAATACACAAAGGAGAAAGGAAGAATAGGAGAAAGAGATTTATAGCATGCACATATTTTCCCTTCTTTTTTTCACTTTATTGTGATGTCTCCGACATATAAAAATTGTATATATTCATGGTGTACAATTCTATGTTTTGATTTATGTATATGCTGTGAAATGATCATCACAACCAGGCCAAAAAGCTTACCCATCACTTCTACATAATTGCCAGTGTGTGTGTGTGTGTGTGTGTGCGCGCGCGTGTGCGTGGACACGCACGTCTGTGTAGTGAGAAGATTAAAGATCTATTCTATTAGTAAATTTCAAGTATATAATATGGTATTTTTAACTATGGTCATCATGGTGTACATTAGATTTCCAGAATTCATTCATCTTGTTTAACTGAAACCTTGTACCCTTTGACCAACATCTCATTCCATCCCTCCTCTGCCAGCAACCACCATTCTACTCTCTGCTTCTTATGAGTTTGACTGTTTTAAATTCCACATATAAATGAGATCATGCAGCATTTGTCTTTCTGTGCCTGCCTTATGCAACCCAGCATAATGTGCTCCAGGTTCATCTGTATTTTTGTAAATGGCAGGATTTCCTTATTTTTTAAGGCTAACTAGTATTTTCTGTGTGTGTGTGTGTGTGTGTGTGTACTACATTTCTTCACCCACTCACCCACTGGCAAGCATTTAGGTTGTTTACATATTTTAGTTATTGTGGACAATGCTTCAATGAACATGTGAGTGCAGATACCTCTTCCAGGTCCAGTTTTTATTTTTATTGGATATATACTTAGATATAAAATTACTGGATCATATGGTAGCTTTATTTTTCATTTTTTGAGGAACCTCTGTGTTATTTTTTTGTATTGGCTTTACCAATTTACATTCCCACCAAGAATTCCTTTTTGGGGGTGCTTGGGTGGCTCAGTTTAAACCTCTGACTTGATTGCAGCTCAGGTCATGTTCTCAAGGTCATGGGTTTGAGCCCTGTCTTGCACCCCACAGTCAGTGCTGAGTTTGCTTGTTCCTCTCCCTCTTCTCCTCTCTCACTCTCCCTTGCTCTCTATCTCTAAAATACATACACATATACATACATACATAAAATAAAAATGATTCCCTTTTCACCAACACTTGTTATCTTTTGTCTTTTTTGGTAATAGCCATCCTGACGGGGGTATGTGATAGCTCATTGTGGTTTTGATTTGCATTTCATTCTCCTTGATTTCAAAATATGTTATAAATCTTTGATAAATCAATATGGTACAGACATTAAAAATAGACATATAGGAACGGAAAAGAGAGCCCAGAAATTAACTCACACATTTTATGTCAACTAATCTTTGACAAGGGTAACAGGAACACACAATAGGGGAATGATAGTCTCTTCAATAAATGGTGTTGGAAAAACTGAATATTCACATGCAAAAGAATGAAAGTGTCCTCAAGTGTCCTCTTATGTCATACTATATATAAAAATCAACTCAAATGACTGAAAACTTAAATTTAAGACCTGAAACTGAAACCACTAGAATGAAATACAATGGAAAGTTTTCTTGACATTGGTTTTGGGAATGATTTTTTTGGTCATGACACCAAAAGCACAGTCAACAATGTAAAAGTAGGCAACTGGAATTGCATTAAATTAGCTAGTTTCTGCACAGCAAAGGAAGAAATCAATAGGGTGAATAGGAAATGTGTAGATTGGGAGAAAATATTTGTAAACCATATGTCTGATAAGTAACTAATATATAAAATATATAAAGAACTCATATAATTTAATAGCAAAAAATGAAAAATGGGGTAAGGATCTGAATAGATATTTTTCAAAAGACATACAGATGGCTGACAGGTGAACAACAAATGAGCAACAAAAGTGCTCTGCATGTACACACTTTAGACCAGTTTCTATTCATTGATCAACCATGCATCAGTGCTTTCAATAGGATATATGAGAGGCCAGGAAATGACAGTCCATTGTGATGTGTGCCTCCCTGAAAACAGTCTGAAGAGAGATATTTACAAAGACTCAGACAACCCACTATCAGCTAGCTCAAGCGTTTGCTTGTGTCCTCCTCAAATTTGAGAAGCATTTATCAAATGTCAAATGGGTGCCAATGTTTGGTAGGAACGATCAGAGTCTCACTGGATATGTCACCCAAGAAAGCCATGTTTCTGAAAGAGTTAAGTGGGTCCCAACGAAAAGCAACAACAAAAACAGATTTTTCACTGTAGAAGATCAAGTTTCCAGGTAAAAGCAGGTTTCTCATAATGAATGCAGGAACAAGTCTTGTGTAAACTGACCATATATCATATTTCTTTCATGTTTCTTACCCAGCATAGGTCACCCACCAACACCAAACTCTCTATCTCCAAAATTATAATCACTTCCTTTTGCTGAAGTAATGCCATTCTTTCTCCACTCAGTTATAGTTATAACTGTTCTATGAACGAGTCTTTCCCAATCCTTCATTTCCAAAGGATCTTTAACAAATGCTTAGGGTTCTGTTTAACTTATTAACTACTAACTATTATTTATATAAAACATATAACATATATTATACAGTATATATTTTATAATACATATAAGGCAATATGGATAAGTATAAATATGTAGAGAAATTATTTTATGGCATTTTCCCATAAATAATAAAGATAGTTCTGTGTCAATAAATAGATCTCCATATCATCTTTCTTGATGAGTTCATACTAGTCCATTCATAGACATACAGATGTATCAAAATTGACCATACAGATATTATTAAGTACTGAAAAAAGAAGCAAGACTATAATAAATATCTTTATACATATATGTCTGAGTATACATTTTGCTTTTACTACTTCCTTACATCAAATTCTTAGGTATGAATTATTGGCTTAGATGCCCTACAGTATTTCAGTAGCAAAAGCCTCCAGGAAAACACAATCAATTTTTATGTTCATGAGCCAGATATTACTTTTTTTCCTTAATTGTTTCAGTACAACTGAATCACATCACTGTTTTTAAATCTTGGTAAATATGATAACTAAAGGTAATATTTTGCTATCTTAGCAGTTCATATCTTTTCTATTTAGTATTATGATTAAATGTCTTTCCATGATTTTCATGTTTTTCTAAGCTTTGATACTGATCAAATTATATGAAAGTATCTATTTTTGGATGGTTTGTCAGAATTTTCTGAAAAGTTCTCTAGGCTTGATAGCAATAAAAAGTGTGTATGCTTGTTATTACATTTTGAATATCTTTTAAGGTTATTGGCCTATTTAGGTTAAGTCTGTATTTTAAATGTGATTTTACCCTCTATTTTATAATAGTAAGCAGTTGGATTTCTTCTTTTTCCATGAATAGTTTTGTTAGTAGTTTATCTTTCAAAAAATTTAATCTTATCTCAATTTGTAAATTCTGTTAATTTTCTAGCAGTATCTATTCTCTTTAGAGGTATATGTGTATGAGTGTGTGTGTGTATCTGTGTGACTATATGTGCCTTCCCTTGACTGCCTAGACTATTTATTCTATTTTTTTTCTTTAATAATAAGAACATTAAATAACAATTTTCCTGTTTATACATTTTGGGATAAATACCATAAATTTTATATGTATTATTGTCATTATAATTATAGTTTTTTATTTCCTAAAGCTTTGGCAAAAGTTTTCAGTAGATTTGTTTTAAGTTTATAGTTATTGGGGAATTTTTATTGATTTCCTTGGATAAAGGTAATTTTGTTTCTTTTTTTATTGGATGGTGGTTAGCTGTTATTAATTTAAAGTGATATTCTATTGCAGTCAAATAATATAACCTCTAAAGTATCTGGTTTGGGTTCTAATATTTTCCCTGAGTCATATAGATCAAATTTTGAAATATTCCATTATTAGAAGAGAAGGGAGTTGAGGGAAATTGGAAGGGGAGGTGAACCATGAGAGACTATGGACTCTGAAAAACAATCTGAGGGTTTTGAAGGGGTGGGGGGTGGGAGGTTGGGGGATCCAGGTGGTGGGTATTGGAGAGGACACGGATTGCATGGAACACAGGGTGTGGTGCAAAAATAATGAATACTGTTAAGCTGAAAAAATAAAAAAATTAAAAAAAAATAAAATCAAGATGTCTCTGCAAAAAAAAAAAAAAAAATTCCATTATGCACTTGGAAAGGAACTATAGCCTTTGTGTGAAGAGAATAGAGTTTTATAGAAAAATATATTAAATTAATCTACATAATTAATTACCACCTGTATTATCTGAAGACAAATCACATTAATATATTATTGTTAGCTTTTATAATTGACTTTAATATATATTGTCAATTTCACTTTACTTTTCTAACTACTTTGCCTTGTGGAAATATTCAATATTCTATGTTCATCAAAGTTATTTAGTTATATTATCATTGTGAGTTGCATTCTTAATGAACTAAAAAGTACCTACTTACTCTGTTTAGATGTTTTTGCCTTAAAACATATTTCATGGTACCAATATTGTGACATTATATGGAATAGTGATAATAGCACTAACTCTGGAAATCATGGACAATTTAGTGCATAACTCTGTACCTCAGTTTCCCTAGCTCTAAAATGGGGATAATATTACCTTCCCTATAATTTCCTCTAAGGGTTTGCAACTCTGTACGAGCTACAGTATACTTTACTGTCTACATTTCCTGAAAATATGTATCTTCTTACTTTTATATTTTGTCCTTCTTCACTTTCAGACTATTTCTTATAATCAACACTAATATTTTGTTTTCTGAAGGGAGTGACACTGCGTGGGGATAAACTTGTTTAGATCTCTTCCTGCGTATTTGGCAAATAGAAGCTGTGCTCTCCACTGGGATTTGGAACCAGAAATTATGAGATCCAACCTTTCAGTTCTTAGGCTTTACCACCTTTTGGAAAGTCATATAACCTCTTTGAGACTCAGTGTTCTTACTTGCAAAATAAGAATAACACCCGCTATAAAAATTTTTGGTAAGGCTTAAGTGAGGTAATACACAGGAAAACTCTTTAGACACTAAAATACTATGGCACCATTGCTACATCACTATATCACTGAGGATGCACAAGCCCTTACAGAATCTCCTAGGATAAGATATCTTCAAAGTTCAGGATATTTTGAATTTCAGAAAAGTGATTCAGTACATATGCTAGTGATTAGATTGAGTGAGGTCTGAAGTAGCACCTCACCATCAAATGCATTAATATTTCTGCAATAAAGTAGACAAATATTCCTACCAAGTGGCACAAAGAGTACATCTACTTTCATGACTATATTTAGGACAGGTTTCATTCTTAACTGAGTTATAGAAACTTTTCATTTCAATAGCTTGTTGTATTTTGGCATTGGGGATGAGAAATTTGTGACCTGCATCCATGATTAAAATATTTTGGGGGAAGTTCATGCAGATTCCATTTTTAAAGGACATTTATGAAATGCCTAGATGTGTGCATTGTATAAACATGAAACAAAAGAAGAAAAAAGGTAAATGGAATTTCATCAAAATTTTAACATGTGTTGGAGGGAATGTGGAGAAAGGGGATCCCTCTTACACTGTTGGTGGGAATGCAAGTTGGTGCAGCCTCTTTGGAGAACAGTGTGGAGATTCCTCAAGAAATTAAAAATAGAGCTTCCCTATGACCCTGCAATTGAACTACTGGGTATTTACCCCAAAGATACAGATGTAGTGAAAAGAAGGGCCATCTGTACCCCAGTGTTTATAGCAGCAATGGCCACGGTTGCCATACTGTGGAAAGAACCAAGATGCCCTTCAACGGATGAATGGATAAGGAAGATGTGGTCCATATACAGTATGGAGTATTATGCCTCCCTCAGAAAGGATGAATACCCAACTTTTGTAGCAACATGGACGGGACTGGAAGAGATTATGCTAAGTGAAATAAGTCAAGCAGAGAGTGTCAATTATCATATGGTTTCACTAATTTGTGGAGCATAACAAATAGCATGGAGGACATGGGGAGTTAGGAGAAGGCAGTTGGGGGGAATTGGAAGGGGAGGTGAACAATGAATGAGAGACTATGGACTCTGAAAAACAATCTGAAGAGTTTGAAGAGGTGGGGGGTGGGAGGTTCGGGGAACCAGGTGGTGGATATTAGAGAGGGCACGGACTGCATGGAGCACTGGGTGTGGTACAAAAATAATGGATACTGTTACGCTGAAAATAAATAAATTTAAAAAAAAAGAAAAAAAATATTGTATATGAAGGGATTCTTCCAGTACCTGGTTTTCTAATATTTCTAGCTCTTCAATTTATAAATAATTTTCTAAGTTATCTGCTATCAAAAGATTTTTCTTCTCATTATCTTAGCTCTCAACTATTTCCTTTTATTCATTGGATCTAAAACTTTTAGAATGCATGCAAAACTCTGTTTCACTCTGCTTTTTGTCCCTTAGTTTATGTTATTTATAAAGCTCCCTTTATTTTACTAACATTTTGCCCAATGTGCAGGGAAGAATTGATGTAGGTAAGCAGGACAGACCAGTAACTAAGGTGTAATGAAATAAAATTTACCAGGGTCTTGTTGCTACTGGTGTCTAGATCATGAGTCACTGCTCATGTGATATGATGACAGGAGTGTGAATTTTCTACCTTTTCTGAGGTGGCACTTATGCCGCAAGAATCCAGGTTGAAGCCAAATCATAACCTAGGTCAATTTCCCCCCCCCCAACCTTTTTTTCTTAGTTCAAATTACCTAAACCAGCAAAAGATTTTTGTAGTTCTGGCTATAATTTTTCTATATGTTAGTATAATATAGTTGGTATTTTCATCTTATTTCTTTGTCTCATGTAGAGGCCATGTTTTAGAATTTGGGTTAGGTCTGTATTAGTCTAAACACATTTTGAATGGGAAAATATTGGGTTTTGAGTCGGTTGTATCTTAACTTTATTTAAATCTTAATAACAAAATTTTACAAAGTAAATTTTTGGAGAATCATAATGGTTAAGAGAATATGCTTCAAATTTTAAAGACTTGGATTGAATTTCAATTTTATTGATTAATTTATAGATTAATTTATGGCATGTGACTTTGAGCAAGTTACTTTAAGATTTGTTATTATTGTCATCAGCAGTACTGTCACTGTGACTATCAACAACATCAATTTTTAAAATTTTATAAGCACAGAAAAAATGAAAATGGGAATTCTCATCAATTATTTTTAAGATGCTATTATCCATCAACAGAGAAACAGAGAAGCAATTTGATGAAGCTACACTAAGGCAGGTCCTTCTGAAAACCTTGACGCCATCAATGTGTTAAATTTTAAAGAAATAATCACTTTTTAGATAAATATAGCATGTGATTATTAAGAGACTATAGAGTACCTATTTTGATTTGGTTTCATTTTGTTTTCTGGAACCCAGAACCTTGTATCGCTTTAATTGTATTTTCTACTGAAGAATTAGGGAAAAGAAACAGAGAGTGAGAAATGAGAATGGTTCAAGAAGAACCTGCATTCTGAGCATCAATTCTTGTTGCACTAAAATAGAGAACCTCATGCTGCCATGCCCAAACAAATTTTATTGATTCTCCTCCTAAGAGAACATTCTTGAACCACAGTCTGGAAGACCAATTGTTTGTTCTTTTTTTTTTTTTTCATTACTGAAACCTGCATGAAAGGACAAAAGCACGTTGCCCAAAAGTTGTGTGTTAACTGGCCAAACCATCACAAGGTAGGCTAACAGCAATATCTCTATATTGTCTCAAGTCTTAGGATTCAGAAACTCCAATAGAAATTAGGCATGAAAACTTTTGCTAATATTCAGAAAAATCTCAGTTCAAAATTACAATTTCTATCCTAACACACTTCGAATTTCTTAAAGGAAGACTTTAATTCTTCCCCCACACAAGCAAGTTATTTTGCAAGTTATTTTCATGGTCAGTGTCATGTCTCAATATCTCTTGGTGTTCACATGAAGTTGATGTTATCCATCTCTTAAAATATTTAAATAAGAAAAAGAAATCACCAATTAAGTACACAGATCCTGAGGTCTCCCTTTCCCTTTCTGGACACAGACCTGTCATCACACCTTTCCAAATCACCTTTTCACCTGCATGCACACTCTATATATCCATCAAACTCATTTCTTGTAACGTTCTTGATAGTATTCATTCTACGTTAAACCACCTGTCAAAACAACCCTTTAATTAGGTTAAGCTGTCTGGCTTTGTGAAAAGGTTTACTGTACTCAGTTGTCCCTGCCATAAAATTAATAGTTTGACCAACTTCTAAGGAGACAGATTTTGCACTCGTGAAAGTCAAATTAAATCCACCTTTGCCAAATGGGGAGAAATTGGTGTGTCTGAAACTTTGAAAGCAGCACTTCATTTATTATAATCTTTCGAGTGCCAAAGTACAAATTAGGTAGAACTGCAGCTGTAAGAAAGCCCAAGTTATAGCACATTGCTCTCATGACCCTTTTAGTAGGCAGTGCACCTACAAGATAATGAGCAGAGAGAATGACTGTACCAGAGTCAGCACTGCCAAATTTCTGACCAAATTTGCAATAAGCAACCAATCATTCAGTAAATTAATATTCCACAGCTCAAATATTACATAGGCTGGTCACTGTACATCATTTCTAGACCACAATTCTGATATTTTCCAGGAACAAGGCTTGTTTTATTATTAAAACTCAGGAGAATAGGATCGCTTTTTAAAATGCTTTATAATTTCATTCAAGTCTTACTAAAACTGTTTTTAGACCCACATTCTTTCAGTTCAAGTAGCAAAGCAAAGGAAATAATATTTAAGGCTGCTTAATTCTGAAAGTGAGTTGGAGTTTTGGGTTGGGATTTTGTTTCTCCCTCAACACAGTGCACAAATGGGTCTTCTATTGACTCGGAGATAAAAATGATTCATGATTCCAATTATTATTTAAGGTATGTGAAGTCTTAAGTTTTCTAAGGCAGGACTCAAAGTGGACAGTAGAATTAACTAAGACAAAATGCTCAGATATTTTTCACAGAATCAAAAAGAGTTATCAGAAAAGTTGCAAAAGCACCGTGTTTTACTTTAAAACATAAAAGGATAAGAATTAATTTAAGAAAATATTTGTTGATTGATTACTTTAACCTTATATTTTCACTCAGCAACTATACATTATTGAAACTTGATATGATGATTATCTTCACCTATAGTTTTATAGAATTTACTAGACGTATAGAAAAATGGTTTCTTTCTCCTTCCTTAGTGGTACTACATGTGTGGTTATATAGCAATCACATAACTCTGAGAAGTGTTATGTCATCTCTCAATATTATTGACAAGAGTGATTCTAAAAGACCAGTGCTCAGAGATGTTTTAATATTTCTTCATAGTCCCACACAATACTACTTAACTTAATTGAAACCTTTTTTATAACAACATTCTGGCATGCCTGAGTGACTTGGTCAATTAAGCGTCCAACTCTTGGTTTTGGCTCAGGTCATGTTCTCAAGGTCATCAGATAGAGTCCTGTGTCAGGCTTCATCCTGGGCACAGAGCCTGCTTAAGAGTCTCTCTCTCCCTCTCCCTTAGCCCTTACCCACCACTGCTCACTCTCTCTCTCTCTCTAAAACAAATAAATAAATAAAAATAATAAATATATAAATACAGTTTGACCTTGAACATATTTTAATTGTGTGGGCCCTCTTATACATGTTTTTTTTGTTTTTGTTTTTGTTTTTGCAAATACAGCACAGTACTCTAAGTGTATTTTTTTCTTCCTTAATAATTTTCTTAACATTTTTTCCTATAGTTTACCTTATTGTAAAAATACACAATATAATACATATAACATACAAAATATGTATTAATTGACTGTCTCTGTGATTGGCAAGGCTTATAGTCAACAGCAAGCTATTAGTAGTTAAGCTTTTTGGGAAGTCAAAAGCTACACAAGGATTTTTGACTGCATGAGAAAGGTCACTGCCCCTAGCCCCCATATTGTTCATGGGTCAAGTTAAAGTATAGCAAATGAAAAATAAAAATTTTCAATGTTTTCTTACAATTTAATTTTTCATTGTGCTGTAGAAATCCTCAAATATAGAAAGTCAAGAACATGAGTTATTTTTAGGTAAGCTTTATTAGTAAAATTTAATGAGATGCCAATATTTTATGTCTCGACTAATTTTAATAATATTTTCACCTGGCTATGAAAAAGAGTTTCAGATATCCACAAATTTTCATTCAAAACCTACAAATTGAAAATAATCCAGATTGAAATTCCATGAGAAATGTGACCACATTTAATGGAAAATTTAAAATGATATGCAATTCTTGGTAAAGTTTAAAACAGAACAACTTTTCTTTGATTTATATAATATTTGTATTTCTTGGCTATTCCATTTGCTTTAAAGCTGTCCCAAAAACATGTTTTGAATTTGTAAGTAAAATAGAGTTTTAGTCTATAAGTTTAGGTATAAACATGCATTTTGGATGCATGGAAGATATTTAAGAGCTCTGCAGGATATGGATAATATTTTTTTGCAGAACAATCCTGATCATTGCAGGATGTCTAACATTCCTGGCCCTGTTCACAAAACTCTAGCAGTGACTACTCCCCAAATGTTATGATAACTAAAAATAACCTCCATAAATTTTCAAAATGTACCCTGGAGGGTGGTGCCATCCCCACTGAGACCCATTGATTTAAGGCTTGCATACAAAAGTACCTAAAATAAATTTCACAGCTTGAATTATATAATTATGTAAGCCAATAAATTCCTCTTTTATTATTTAGCAATATATATTAGACTGATGATCCATTTAAAAAAATAAAAATCATTTTAATTAAAATAAAGCATAAAGAAGTTTTCATTTTTGTTCATTCTATGAGAATATGGGAAAAATAAGCACAATATAGAGGCAACGTGGAATTTTTTCTTTCAATTTCACTATACAATGTATGGATTTTAATAAAAATATTATATATGTCTAAGCTAGGAATGAAAACTGAACAGACCAGTGTGTAGCAATCAGATACACATTATTAGGAAAATATTCTCAGGAATTTAAATTCTGGTTACAAAAGAGAACACATGTTTGAGCTGAAACTCATTTTCAGAGTACCAGAAAAAGATTTAAGCTCTGTGTGGTAGTCTGGAAATGAGAGGGTTGGGTGTGTATGTCTTTGGCAAATGCTATCTCTAATTCATATAACTAGCAGGACAGTGTTCTGGGAATGAAGGACATGATTTTATTTCTATTTTAAGAGAATACAGTAAACTGATTTTTAACAAACTATATGTCTTAACCCAAAGGATGATATTGATTGTATTTATGATTTTGCATTGAAAGTATTTTGTAATATGTTGAGAAATAAAACTTACTTTTTATTTTTACCTTTTAAAGATTTTATTCATTTATTTGAGAGAGAGAGAGAGAGAACATGAGCAGGGGATGGGGGAGCAGCAGAGGAAGAGGGAGAAGCAGACACCCCGCTGAGCAGAGAGCCCAATGTAGGGCTGGATCCGGGGACCCCAGAATCACGACCTGAGTTGAAAACAGATGTTTAACCAACTGAGCCACCCAGGCACCCCAAGAAGTAAAACTTATTAAATAGATTAGATTATATAGATAGATATATATACATACATATGTATGTATATATGCATACACACACACACACACACACACACACACACACACACACACATTATGTAATGAGAGATAGAATGGGAACAAGTGAATCAATCATGGGTTACTTCAAAGATCCAGAACAGTTTACCAAATTATGATAATAGTTAACATTTTTTAAAAAATATTTTATTTATTTATTTGACAGACAGAGATCACAAGTAGGCAGAAAGGCAGGCAGAGAGAGAGAGGAGGAAGCAGGCTCCCCACTGAGCAGAGGGCCTGATGTGGGGCTCCATCCCAGGACCCTGAGACCATGACCTGAGCAAAGGCAGAGGCTTAACCCACTGAGCCACCCAGGGGCCCCAATAGTTAGCATTTTTAAGTGTCCATTGTTCTCTGCATTATTCCAAGCCCTTACATGTATTAATATAATACTCATAATTATTTTAGAAGACAGATACTATTATATCAGTGTTCCCATTTCACAGATAAAGAAACTCCAAGGTGAAGACTTAAGTAGCAAGATTTGAATCTAAGCATTTTGGTCCTAAAGTATCCTCTTAAACATTATGTTCTATGTTCCCCTCCTACTGTTTTATCAAACATCTGTTCTGAGAGCCACGCCACATGTGTGCTAAAAAACGTCATGAAACGTAAGTTCAAGTTAGAGCCATATTAGAATAATCCTATTGCCTCAGAGACCTTTATAGGCTAATATGCATTATGGCTTGCTGGAATACACATCCCAAATTTCTTGGACCACTAACTCCTTTTATCATAAACAGTTTGTAAAAAATAGTGTTTTCATGAAACACTATTTGAAAAACGTTGCATAATACTGTCTTTAAATAACATATTTTAAGAAGTAATACTAATAGGGAATGTTAAGTTCATATTTTTCACTCTTAAAATGCTATAATCAATATTTTAAGGTGTATTTTTATGTGCTTTATACCAATTTTTAAAAAATATTAATTCTTAGATTCCAGAATCTGAGAATGTTGATCTTATATGTATATATTTTTAAATTGCAGTAATAGTTTTCTAATTATTGAAACTTTAAAGAGACTTAATCTTTTTGAATATAAAAATCATCAGAGCACATACTCTGATTCCAGTATTTTCTTAGAGACCCATATGAAAAGGTATTTACCTCTTAAAAATATTCAATAAATCATTTGTGATGGCTTTGATGGAGATTAAAAAGTGGATAAAATCAGCCTGTTTTTCTTTAAGAAGAACCAGCTTTCAGGTCATGATCCCAGTGTCCTGGGATGGAGTCCCACATTGGGCTCCTTGCTTGGCAGGGAGCCTGCTTCTCCCTCTGCCTCTGCCTGCCACTCTGTCTGCCTGTGCTCGCTCTCGCTCCTTTCTCTCTGACAAATAAATAAATAAAATATTAAAAAAAAAAAGAAGAATCAGCTTTGACTTTATAATATCTAAATTTGAAGTTAATATATAAAAAAATCAGAAGTACTCCACAATCTAGGAAGTGCAATAAAATTTAATGATCTAGGATATATTTTGATGGATGCAATTATAGAAGAGAGAGAAAAAGAGAAAGAAAAAGACCAAGCAATCCAGGAAAAGGGTGCTGTATTTTTACATTTAATACATTTTCCCATAAACTCCAAATACTTTTATATCTTTGACATAAACTGTAAACGTGTTTAAAATTTTCTGCCTTTATTTTGTGCTTACAAAACATAAGTTTCAACTATCAAAAGACAGCTAGCTTTTCCTTAACAATATTTGGATATTTATTTTTAACCTCGAGTTAGAAATTTTAGATGACTTTCATTCAAATGAACATATATTATCAGCCATCTACAGAAATTTAAGTTTATTAAGCAACGTCTATGGATCTAAAACTGTGGGCTAACTGTGGGCTTCTGAAGTTCTGAGTGAGGTCCTTTTCTATGTAGTGTTCATGTTTGCTGACTCCTATATTTCATGTGAAGAAAATTAAGAAGTACTCATTTGAAACACATTCAAAAATACCTATGCAATGCTCTCAACTCAAATCTTTAAGACTATAGCATCATGAGTATATGGCCTTCTGAGATTAAGAACTGATGTTTTTAAATTGTTTCCCTAAAAATGAATGACTTCATTTCCTAACAAAATACCCCATTTTTCATCCTTTACTATGTTGATTCTTGCTTTGTAATAGGAAAAAAAAAAGATATGAAATAAGCAAGTTTTATCATAGGTAAGTTTAGGAAATGGCCAAACAACAAAATAGCAAAAAATAAACTATTGGATTCATTTGTTACTTTGGAGATAAACTATGAGAACCTATTACCTATCTATTTAACCTTCGACAGAGAAAAGATCAAGTAATTTGAACTGAGTTTTACAATTTACCTCAGAGTTTAGATGTCATGTAAAAACAGTTTTGAAGGGGTGCCTGGGTGGCTCAGTGGGTTAAGCCTCTGCCTTCAGCTCAGGTCATGGTCTTAGGGTCCTGGGATCGAGCCTCACATGGGACTCTCTGCTCAGTGGGGAGCCTGCTTCCCCCTTTCTCTCTGCCTTTCTTTCTGCCTACTTGTGAACTCTCTCTCTCTGTTAAATAAATAATATATTTTAAAAAAACAGTTTTGAATATAAAACAATAATAATCATCTGTGAAGAACTAACTTAACTCTTCTTAGGTCTGACAAATACAGTGTTAATATGTTCAGTGTAATATTTGGGGTTTGAAATTGACAATTAACAAGAAAACCAGGTGCATCTGCTAAACAGACTCAATATGAAAATCATTCCATTATCTTTAAGCTAATTTTGGCAGGAAGAGAATCAGACACCAGCACTGTGAACAATGAGGCAAAAATTTCTTTCTATCATTTCTTTCAAGTCTTAGTTCGAACTCTAGTCAGAGTCTTCCTTTTTATATACCTCTTGTATGCACGTGCATTTAGTAAGCACTACAATCGGTCTTTCTTTCTAATGTGTTATGACCTCTTATTCTGTCATTTCTATGCTTACAAATGCAAACTTAATTGACTTTTATATTTCTTCCTGGTAATACGTTTATTTCCCACTATTTGTTCCTAAGTACATGATAAATTACCAAAATTTCAGTCATTACCTTAACAATTTTTGCCATATCCACTTACTACTTTTCAAAAAAAAATTATATTTCAGACTCACTGTTTTGTGTGTTTTAAGAAGACATTATTCTAAGATTGTCTCATGCTTCATGCACTGGCAACATGTTTTCACAATACACACAAAAAATGTATATACAACCATGGAACTAAAATGTTTGTTCAGATGCCACCTACACTTCTTCCTGGTACCATAGGTGGCATCGCCCGCTGGGAGCAATGATGGGTAACACAGCCTAGTGTTATTTACACAGCAGTCACTTAAAGCGTAGCCCTGCTTATTAAAGTCTATAAACGTCCACAATTAATTTCTTTAGGCTTTCTATCTACCCTTGCTTTTTGTGTTTGTTTTTGTTTTTTTAATAATGGAATACTTCATAAAGTTGCATGTCCCTGAATCTTTCCAGTTTTAGTACATGTGCTGCCAAAGCAAGCACTCACTTGTGTTAAAGGAAAACTATTTTATAAGCTATAAAATTTTTATGCTAATGACAGTTATAATCCAAAATACAAAAGATTGATATTTACCAACTAAAAATCATACACAGCATATATATATATGCGTGTATATATACATACACACACACATATATACATATATATCACATTGAACACCCATGTTCATAGCAGCATTATCACAATAGCCAAAAAATAGAAATAGCTTGAAATGTCTGCTCTGCTGACAGATGAATGGATTTTTTAAAAAGGTAGTATATTCTTGCAATGAAATATTATTTAGCCTTAAAAAAGGAAAGACATGGAGCACTGGGTGGCTCAGTCAGTTAAGTGACTGCCTCTTGGTTTTGGTTCAGGTCATGATCTCAGGGTTGTGAGATTGAGCCCTGAGTCAAGCTCCAAGCTGGTCATAAAGCCCACTTAAAATTGTCTCTCTCCCTCTCCCTCTGTTCCTCCCCAACCTACCTTCCCACACTACTCTCTCTATATATATTTAAAAAAAAAGAAAGGAAGAAAGAAAGACAGACAGACAGACATTCTGTTACATGGTTGAACCTTGAGGACATTATGCTAAGTGAAATAAGCCAGCCACAAAAAGACAAATACTAAATGATTCAACTTAGCTGCAGTATCTAAAGTAGTCTAATTTATAGAGACAAAAAGTTGACCAGTGTTAACCAATGGCTACCAGAGAGGAATGGGGAGTTATTGTTTAATGGATACAGAGTTTTATTTTGTGATAATGAAGAAGTTTTACATATAGATAGTGATAAAAGTACAACAATATGAATGTACTTGATGTCCCTAAACTATACACTTAAAATGATTAAAATGGTAAATTTTAAGTTATACTTATTTTACTAAATTAAAAAAGTAAAGTATATATGTAATTTATATATATATATAAATATATTTATATATATTATGTGTGTGTGTGTGTGTGTGTGTGTGTATAGCTTAATACCATGCTACTTGTGCTGAATATCAAAGATCTTAAATTGACAGGTAATAAACCAACAGTGTATATTTTACCTTCCACATTAACCTATAATTTTTATTCACAGATTATTATGGTCTTTTTCACTTGTCAAACATAATTATTATATCCTTTCCTAACTTTCCTGAACAATATATTAAAATAAAATCTATTTTTGGAACCAACACACTATATAAAACTTTGAACTTTCTCAGAGTTTCTGGTTACAGGTAAATCAGCTTAAGGCATCACTTTCTATAACTAAATTATTTTTTTAAAATTTATTTCTATAGTTTAGAGAAAGAGCAGGTTGAAGGGTGGAGGGAGAGGGAAGGAGAGAATCCCAAGCAGACACCCTACTGAGCGTAGAGTCCTATATGAGGCTAAATCTCATGACACGGAGATCATGACCTGAGCCAAAACCAAGAGTTGGTCACTTAACAGACTATACCACCCAGGCACCCCAATAGAACTACATTCTTTAATAGTCTGTTGCTGAAGTCTTTGCATTTAGAGTTCTACACCCATTTATTAAAATCCCTCAAAGAACTTTGCCCTTCCTATAAGAATAGTTCCAGTACCTATTGAATTCAGCTATCCCAGAACCTTTCAAACATACTCTTAGACATGTGTGCTTCTCCAAAACAGAGTCACATTCTGTGTAAAGAAATGAAACAAGATGAAGCCAGAGAAGGAGACAAACCATAAGAAACTCTTAATCTCAGGAAACAAACTAAGGGTTGCTGGAGGGGAGGGGGTGAGAAGTATGGGGGGGCTGGGTGATGGACATTGGGGAGGGCATGGGCTATGGTGAGCTCTGTGAATTGTGTAAGACTGACGAATCACAGACCTGTACCCCTGAAACAAATAATACATTATATGTTAATTTTTTTAAAAAAATAGTTAAACAATAAATAAAGTGTTTAATAGATTAAAAGAGAAGAAGAAGAAGAAAAAGAAGAAGAAGAAGAAGAAGAAGAAGAAGAAGAAGAAGAAGAAGAAAGCAAGCAAGCACGCAAGCACATCCTAACTCTACAATAAAGGACCCTGCTACTCCATAAGTTAACTTCTTTCTGAGTTGCTAGCCATTACTGAGACTCATTGAATTCTGGTTCAGGAGTCTGTTTGAATCCATGAGTCTTTATCTGAATCCATGTGTAGTGGACATAAGTAATTTATTATTTCTTAGCATTCATTTTCTCTTCTGAGAGTAGGATCCATGTTTCCCTTCAGAAATCCAATCCAGTGGTGCCTGGGTGGCTCAGTGGGTTAAGCCGCTGCCTTCGGCTCAGGTCATGATCACAGGGTCCTGGAATCGAGTCCCGAGTCAGGCTCTCTGCTCGGCAGGGAGCCTGCTTCCCTCTCTCTCTCTCTCTGCCTGCCTCTCTGCCAACTTGTGATCTATCTCTGTCAAATAAATAAATAAAATCTTAAAAAAAAAAAAAAAAAAGAAATCCAATCCCACGTTCCAACCCTCATTCATCTTCAATCCATTTGGTTTGTGTGTGAAGACCTCATCCCCAAATCCAGGGGGGCCTGAAGACAAAGGTAATTAATTAGTGTGTTCCATTTTCCTTCCCTTTGTATTTATTTCAGTAGACCAAATTAATTCCATAAATTAACTTAATTAACTTATTAAATTAATTCAATATAATTAAATCAAAGTAAATTTGTTGAACTAATTTAAAATAGAAGTCATCTTCCTAATAGGTTTGCAAAGCTAGTATACTTTAAGCCAGATCTGTTAGTACCATATTAATACCATTCTTAGTCCAAGCCTGCCTGAGAAAGAAGCCAGTAAGTATGAAAGTGAATCCAGAAGACAGTGAAATTTCCCGATGATTTCCTTTCAACACTGGGGTCCACCTTCATCTTAACCTTAAAGATCTGCTCTTGAACATTTCAGCCACTTGAATCAATACATTCCTGCTGCTTTAGCTTAAATAAATTTGAGTTGAGTTTATGTCCCTTGCCACAAAAAGAGTTCAATCATATCTTAGTACTTTGCTCCTCAAAAGTGTTCTCTGTGATGATGACATGAATCTGAATCATCTGTACCTCTGAAAACATGCAGATATTTTTGTCCCTCCTTTGACTTGCTAAATGAGAATTCCTGGAAAATGAGGCCTGGTAATATATATATATATTATCATTCCAGTGTCTAAGTCACTAACTTAGAATTGGTTTGCCACCTCCCATTTTCTTGAGCCATCAGATTTCCAAAATCTACTTCCGTGCTTCCTTCAAATTAATTACATGATTCTCTTCTGTCTTTTCACATCTTGAAAAATAACCTGGTCTTGACCTCATCTATTCCTGTAGTAACTACCATGCCCTTTGTATTTAATCAAAGTTCAGGTCTTGGTCTTGGCTTGGCCTAGAAATTTCCCTCAGGAATCGGTCTTAAAGAAAAAGACACTTAGCAATCCTGAAACTTTGTAAAAACAGAATTTTAGAGGACCTGATAGCAATTATTACTATCTGATACAGATTCTACAGTTCATCCAAAGGAGTACATGTAGGGATTCAGAAGATATTTTTTGTCTGTGTGCTAGGGCAGGAAAATGTCAATGTTGTTGAAAGGTTTCTCAAATTGGAGCAGAAAAATATCACAAGTAAATATAAGGTCTACTACAATTTAAATCTTTCATGGTCTATTTTGATGGACAGTAAAAGAGAAAGAAAGAAACACCTGAGTTTGGGGTGCCTGGGGGCTCAGTTGGTTAAGCATCTGCCTTGGGCTCAGGTCCTGAGATCCTGGGATGGAGTCTTGCATCAGGCTCCCTGCTCAGTGGGGAGTTTGCTTCTCTCTTCCTCTCTCTCTGATCCTCTTTCCAGCTATGCTCTCTTTCTCTCTCTCTCTGTCTCAGATAAATAAATAAAATCTTTTAAAAAGAACAACAACAAAAAAACCACCTGAGTATTGGGGGGCTATATTGAGAGAGTGGACATAATTTAAAAAGAACTGGGTAGGCGATCTGGGCAGTCAGGATTCAAACTTGCCCTGAGCTCTATAAGTCAGCAGTCACAACATTGGTGCCCAACAGCATTTCCTGGGCTGTATGTTTGCACTATAGATGTTTCTCCCTGATTGCGCCGTGGTGGTCTGCTTGTTGGAGGACTTTGTTGTTTCCATTCAATACACTTTTTGACTTACTTCCCATTCCCCTGGTTGTTTCATTTGCCCTAATTATGATGATCTGATAAAGAATGGAGGTGACACTTCCAAACCACGAGTCCAAGCAGTCTCATTAGGCAGGAAACCCTACCATTTATCTAATTTAAATAAAAAGGTGCGTTTACACAGAACAGACCCAAGCAGCCAGCCACAGAAATTCCTTTCATCGGATCTATTTACTTCTCTTTGGTATTCCGTATGATATTTTAAGCAACAGGCGGTTATAGTAAGAGTTCAATGGTCCTCTAATTTTTCAAATGGAAGTAAGATTTAGAAGGTGTTCGGTTTTTACAGACCTGTTAAATTCCTAGGCTTACACATTTCAATAGTTAATCATGAAATAGCTAAAAAATGTACACCTTTCTGGAAGTATTAAATAACTACAGAGGTTGTATTTGTTATTTAAAAACATTAAAAATGCAGCAGGGAAAGCAGCTTATGAATTTAATTCTATGGCATCATTTTCAGAAAAGACAGGTTAATAATTGAATGGTGTTGTCAAGAGAGGTAGAATATAGAGTAGTTATGAATGTATTTTGTCAAGTGAACATTCATTATTGATGTTGATGTAAAAAGCTAAGATTGATTGAGCTTAAAAGGGAACAGTAAAAACAGCTGAGATCCCTAATAATCTAGGGAATTTGGACTCAAACTCTTCCATTCTGTCACCCAGATACCTGCATGTCGAGGAATACAGGGATATCAGCTGCTTCTCCATCCAGGACTAGATGTTGGGAATGAGTGCCCAGCTCTGTTCTATATAGTGGTGGTGAGCCAAAGTTTCCCAATTAAATTATCTGAATCCTAGAGTTACTAAAAACAAGATCTTTCTCTTCTGATTTCATAGGCTTTATCAGAATAGAGAAACTATAGATAGCTGGGCTTTAATGTTCCAAATTGTGTATTTACCATGTTTCATCGGGCCTAAATCCTAGCTGAGTCTATGAACACATTGAACCACAAATGATGACCATACATTTTTTAATACTTTTTGCCATGATAACCCATAGTACTTGGATCATCATATAGCAATAGAATTCGTGGTCTGTTGGTTTTTCTTCCCATTTCCAACTGAATTTCTGATTTGGTGAGGCATGAGTCTTGTTTCACTAATTTTTTTTAAAGATTTTATTCATTTTTGAGAGAGAGAAAGAAAGAGAGAATAGGAGCGCATGAGTAGGGGGAGGGGCAGAGGGAGAAGTAGACTCCCTGCTGAGCAAGGACCTTGATGCAGGACTGGATTCCAGGACCCTGAGATCAATAACTGAGCCAAAGATAGATTGCTTAGATGGCGCAGATGACTGAACCACCAAATGCCCCTTGTTTCACTAATCTTTCCCACACAGAGACATAGACAGTTACTCTCTCAGTAAGTTTTCAGGAAGCTCTTACACATTTTTTTTTTGTTTTTGTCTCTCCTGCATTCTTGTCACTAAAAACTGGGCTGTTGGTCTTATTTTTCTTTACATATACTTACCCTAAAGGACTGAAAATGGAAGAATTGAAAGTATATGTTAAATGTTTTTTGGAGGCAAATGTGATCCATGTTGCTCATTTCTAGTAAAGAATAGACAGTCGATAGCAGAGTACTGTTATCTTGGTGGCTTTTGCCTAACTGTGACAAGACAGGGAAGGAAAACAAGGAGAGAGATCAAACTTGGATGTGCCAGTTCCTTTAACTTACACAAAAAATTTAGACCTGTGTTTTGGTTTCCAGAGACTAAATTGCAGAATTCAGAAGATAATGACAATCTGGCTTCCAAGTAAAACTCATATACCATTATCTCAATAACAACTGTTTCCAAAATTAAAGTTTGAATGTGAAGTTAGGAACTGAAGTTTGTTTAGTTACAATAAAGCAGAATGATCTCAAGTTTGGTCTCCTACAGTCAGATTTCAAAAATTAAAAAGATCAGGAGTGATACTTGGTAACAACATGTACTTCCTGATATGATGCAGTGGAAAGGGCATAATGCCTTTTTGGTCCTCTTGCCAAAAATATGAACCTGAATTTGATTGTGAGGAAACATCAGACAAATCCCAAAGAGGAGACATTCTACAAAGTGAAGGTCCAGTTCTCTTCAAAAGATAAGTTCATGAAGGGCAAAGAATCATGCTGATGTGGAAGAAATTAGACTAGAGACATGATGGTTGATTGCAATGTGATTATGGATTGAATCTTGGACTGGAAAAGAATACCTTTGTTGGATAATTGGTAAAATTTGTGTAGGTCTGTTGATCACTTAATTGTACTTATGTCATTGTGAACTTCCTAGTTTTTGATTTTTATAAAACTAGTTACAGGGACACTAGGTGGCTCAGTCGGTTAAGAGTCTGCCTTTGACTCAGATCATGATCCCAGGGTCCTGGGATCAAGCCCCTTGTCAGACTCCCTTCTCAGCACAGACCCTGCTTACCCCACTCCCTCTCCTTCTGCCCCTCCCCACAACTTGTGCTGTCTCTTTCTCTCTCTCTACTCTCTCTCAAATAAATAAATAAAATCTTTAAAAAAAAACTGTAGTTATGCAAAGATGTCATCATTTTTGAAAGCTGAAGAGATGGTATATGGGAATTCCTTGTACTGTTGCTGCCACTTTTTAAAATTTGGTATTACTTCAAAATGAAAATTGAAAAAGTTTATGAAAAAATTAGTGGTCACAACTGATCACATGAAACCAGATTCCCTAGGTGAGCTAGAAAATAATTTGTGTCATTTAATCAACTATTCTAGTAAACAGGATATGGCATTAAATATAATTTGACAGGTGTATACTCAGAGCACTTGTTCTACACAATGTACTGGAAAAGTCAAGTTTGTGAAGACATAGTCTTTGCTTTTTAGTAGTACATAAATAATATCAAAACCTAAAGCCTTTCTTTAGAAAAAAAAAAAAGGATGGAAAAAGGATGGAAAATGGGGTGCCTGTGTGGTATAGTTTGTTGAATGTCTGACTCTTAGTTTTGGCTCAGGTCAAGATCTCAGGGTCATGAGATTAAACGTGAGTCGAGCTCAGCAGGGAGTCTGCTTGAAGACTCTCTCTCTTCTGTTCCTGCCTCAGTCATTCACACTCTCTGTAAAATAAATAATCTTTAAAAACTAAAAGAAAATCTGGAATTCACTAACATTCAAATAGCCCAGTTACATGAAAATGATAAAAAAATTATGTTGTGTCATAGTTGAAGATACATAAATTCTTTCGCACATTGGGCCTCTTCAAGTGAATACATTAACCAATGATCAGATTCTCTGCTGTGAGAATTGTGTGATTAGTCACTTAGAAGATCATGTGAAAATATCTCCTATCCCACATTTTAATAAGTATATAATTGACCCTTTAAAGCCTCTAACGAACTGAAAATTTCTATTCATAACAATAATCCTGCTAAATTACAAAATTATGAAGTGATTTCTGATATCTGGGGAAAAATACAAATTATGCCATGTGATTTTAGTGTTGTGTATTTTCAAATATATCTTTAACCTATTTTTAAAAAGATTTATTTATTCATTTGAGAGAGGACTAGAGAGAACAAGTGGGGAGGGGGCAGAGGGAGAGGGAGGGGACTCACTCTGACCACTGTACTACAGTACCTAGTCCACCACACTATTTCTTTTTTTTTAATCATTTTTTTTAATTTATTTTCAGCATAACAGTATTCATTGTTTTTGTACCACACCCAGTGCTCCATGCAATCCGTGCCCTCTCTAATACCCACCACCTGGTTCCCCCAACCTCCCATCCCCC
>NW_022631058.1:6274706-6275832 GCF_010015895.1 Lontra canadensis | reverse complement strand
AGAGACTCCACCACACTATTTCAATAAATACATAAATACACAATTTCACTTGTAAATCCAGGATTAGGATGGGGTATTCAGAGCCAGTCACGTGAGATAAGTGAAATAATAAAAATTTGACTGTGACCTAACCTGATTTCATGGGAAATTGTTTACCCAGATGTAGATGGGCTTTGACATAGCAATTACGGCATTGAACCATTGGGGTCCAGATTTAATCAGCAACAATAATAATAGAAAATGCCATGCTCCCATGAGTTCTTAATTACCATGACCTAAAACAAGTTTGATTTGTTTAAAAAACAAACCCCCAGAATTCTCTAATGGCCCACAAACTGTGAATGTTTTCCAGAGAAAGTCAAGGAATGTTGATCTATATTCTTCTAAAGAGATCTTTGAGGCAACACCAAGAACATCAGAATTCTTTAAACGCTGGCATCACCAGGGCCATGACACATTCCAGCTAGGTTGGTATGGGCAGGTTTTGTCCCATAAGTTGCTCAGAACACACCTCTTCTATTTGTGTCTCTGTTGTCTGTCTTAGAAATCAGTGCCCGTAAAATGAAAGATTAATGAGATCGTCTTCAGCCCTGCTTTAGGCAGTCACATTTATCCCTCATCATTCTGTTTCCCTAGTCCTGACATTTAGCCTCTCCTTACACTGCTGTCTCATATTATAAATTGTGCTGGGTAATTTCCCCCAGCCAAAATAGGAGATTTAGAAGCACCAGAGAGTTCTGGAAATCTATCCTGCCTATCACAAAATGCTTCCTGTCCTGGTTTAACAGCCCAAAGGAGAGAAGAAATGAGTCTACACCAGGGTGTTGGGGCCACTACAAATAATAGAATCATAAGAGTCACAGAAGGAAGGGGGGGAAAAGTGTTTTGCTGTTGTTGTTGTTGTAAGAATTGCTATCTTGACACCCTATTAGTAATACAAACTGGGCAATTTCTTAAACATTGCTTAACCTACCTTAATATGACAAGATTAGTTTCAGAACTATTTCCTGAAAAAAAGAAAAAGATCTTAGCTGGTAATTGATACTCTTAACCTCAGTAGTAAAGATGTTTTTGTCTTAAAGAAGAAGAAGAAGAAGAAGAAGAAGAAGAAGAAGAAGAAGAAGAA
>NW_022631058.1:5922339-6274696 GCF_010015895.1 Lontra canadensis | reverse complement strand
AGGAGGAGGAGGAGGAGAAGGAGAAAACTGTGGCTAGGGTATGTGTGGGGATTGGCTGACTTGAGCCCCTGCAATGTACGTGTTACACAACCCTACGTATCTCAATCGATACCAGAGGAAAAAGATTTATATCAAAGAGCAGTTATGTGCCTCTGATAACTGCTTATTTTGCTTGAATCAAACAAAATAAGAAAGGTTCTACTAAGGTTTTATTCTGTACACCACCCCCTTTCTCTACCAACGTACCCATATATTTGAGATATAAGTTGATTAGTAACTTGGAAGAAGAATAAACTCTTTTTTTAACAGAAAACTTATTCTAAAGTCTAGAATTCAATTCATTCTGCAAGCAGATACAGAAGTAGAAAGACGGGGCAAAAGATGATTCAAAGTGATGCTCACTGCCAATTCCTACCTTGGTTTGATTGAGCAAAGTCAAGTGCAATCATGGATGTCCTGGGGTGTCTTCATGGGGCACCTAGGTGGCTGGTGGGCACCTAGGTTGGCTAAGCATCAGACTCTTGATTTCAGCTCAGATCATGATCTTAGGGTCATGAGATGGAGCCCAGTGGTCGGGCTCCATGATGGGCATAGAGAGCCTGCTTAAGATTCTCTCTCTCTCCTTCTCCCTCAGCTCTTCCCCACCCCATTCTCTGTCCCTCCCTAAAAAACAATAATAATAAATAAAGTAAAAAATATATATGCATATATATATATATATCTTCACAACTTCCAAATGAAATTTCCACTAGAAACAAGCTCAGGGCTACCAAAAAATTTATTTACCCACTACGGCTACCCTCCAATGGCACCCTCTTTTCAAACAGAAGGTGTACCAAGTGAGTTCTAAGCTTCTGAAATATTTGCCAACAGGATGGAGCCTTACAAATATTGAGAGCCGAATGTATAGCTATCCCAGAGAATACGAAAATTAAGGTTCAAAGAGGTTAACAACTCTTTTCCAAGGACACACAGCAAGTATCATCCTGTAAGAAAGTATGCAAGCTGGAACTCCCAAAATTTAAAGAATAATTTTAGGGTTCTTTGATGCCCCCTTCCTTTCATCTTAAATTCAGAGTTCTTACCCTTTTGGAGAAGGATATAAAAAATATTATTCACACTAAGTCATAGAGATGGAAAAGTTTTCATCCGTTCCTCTTGGTATGGATTTTGATCCCTTGATGAATAAGGAATAAAACCAGTTAAATATCTAAGAATGCCTAGATGAGCTGACAGGTAAAGAAAGTTAAGGAAAAAGCATTAAAAAATCTCATCAAACTGATAATCCTTTTTTATATATTTGTTAGGAAGTGTCCCATGGAAGAGAAGTCTAGAGCAGTCTATACGGGCAGTCTTGTTAATCTTCTTGGTTCTGTCAACTCCACTCTCTGACTTCAGGTTTCCAGGCATACAGTAATAGAAACTACAACTGTACGTCACATCCAGAGAGTGTCAGGCATAGACTAACTTTCTGTGTCTGACTCTTATTCTTGCTTTTGCTCCCTCTCTCGATGAATTGCCTGCTTTTTTTCTAGTATCCCATAGACACAGGGTTGACTAAATTTTGTATAGAGGACAACTTCTGTAGGAAATCTTGTTCTATATGATTGAGAAAGAGAAACTGCTATCCACTGGAGTTTGGAGCTAAGAAGACATGAGATCTAACCTCTCAGTTCTGACACTTCATTGCTTTTGGGAAAGTCATTTGACAAAGACCGTCTCCTTGACCAAACTTTTGTCAGGCATTTTAAGCTCTCTTTCTAGCTAGACTTCAATTTCGGGGTTACATGGTCTTCCTTCTAGAATCCAGTTTTAAAGGTTTCCTGTATATCCCTCAATATCCGATCACCCTCAGTATCTCACCAAATTCTTCACTTCTCCCCCTTGATATCTGCTCACACTGGCCTACCATCAGCAAGAATCACTCCTTACCCTGAAGATTTCCTCCTAGTGATTTCAAACTCACTGACGTCTCCCCTCACCCTCACCCCCCTGGGCCTTAACTCCTTGGCTATAATTCCCACTGGTCCATGCTGTATTTGGATCTTATCCCATTAAAAGTGGGGTCTGTTTTCCCTTATTGCTGTAGCTTAAAAAAAATTATATCTTCATTGCTCTAAATTCTGTCCTGCTCTGGTTTTCTTTAACACACTTCATCTCTCTGAGCATCAGTGTTTTACTTGCAAGATACGTCTAACACCCTTTATAAAAATCTTCAGTGAGGTTCAAGTGAGATAAGGAAGGCCCATTAGAAACTAAAAAGCATTGCCTCCCCCACCTTTTAAAAAAAATGTATTTATTTATTTGAGAGAGAAAGAGAGAGAGAGAGAGAGAGCATGAGCAGGGGGAGGGGCAGAGGGACAAGAAGACTCTGTTGAACATGGATCCCACCCCCTGCGGCTCAATCAAGATGCTGAGATCAGGACCTGAGCCTGAGTCAGACATTTAACTGACTGGGAAACCTAGGCACTCTAGCATTACATGTTGGTAGTCATTATTATCATTGCAGGGTCATCAGCCCTTTCAAAAGCTCTTCAAAATTCAGACTATTTTTGATTCTTCAAAAGTAATTTGGTAGACATTTGCTAAAAGAATAAATCTCAAGTATTCTCTCTCTTTCAAACACACACACACACACAGGAAACTATGTAAAGGGACGGATATGTTAACTTGATTGTGGTAATCACTTCACAATTTATTTGTATATTAAATCATCACACTGTACACCTTAAAATAAAGAAAGCTTATTGGTATCCCAGGGCAAAAAAGAGAAATTCAGTATAGCTCATTATTAGAGTTACTGGGGTCTGGGATAGCATCTCATTATTAAACATAGTAATACTTTAAAGTAAATGGGCAAACAGTCCCATTAAGTGGAATAAAGACTATCTCTTGCTTCATGACGGTTTAGGACAGGTTTGCTCACAACTGAATTACAAAAACTTTTCATCTCAATTAGCTTCTCAGATTTGGAATTGCTAATGAGATATCTGTGTTAAACGCCTTTCCTTCTTGGAAAGTCCAGGCAGATTCCATTTTTAAAGAACATTTTTGGAATATCTTAATGCACTGTGCACTGGGTACTGTGTGAGATCTGTTCAAGTTGTATGAGCACTGGGAAAGCAAAAAAAAAAAAAAAAAAAAAAAAGTAATGTGGACTTTATCAAAATTAACATTGTGCATCAAAAGCCATTATCAAGAAAGTGAAAAGGCAGCCTCTAGGATGGGAGAAAATCATTGCAATGATATATCTGATAGGAATCTAGTATCGAGAATATACAAACAATGGAAGCTCCAAGAGCTCAAAACCTCTGGAAAATGTTTGTTTGGGTCCCTACTCAACTCCTGAGTTGCCACTATGAGGTTATAGTTAAAAACAATAAAAATTTAAAAAGGGGAGAAAAAAAAGAAATGCTTCAGAAGAGATGTCTTTATAGCTCATAATTTTGAAATGTCTCATGCCCCTCTCTTCTGTTTGTTTCAATTCGGGAACACACAATGTTAATCTAACAACAGTGGAAATCTCATCCACGTTGACAGGCAGCCCTGCTTGTGTTTTCACGGATCTTCATTTTAACATCATGCCCCACTCCGTTTTTTCTGGCTTTTTGTGTCTATCGTATATATAAAGCATTTCCAAATCGCCTTTGAAGGAAGCAGTTTGACATGCTAAATTAAACAGAGCTCCAGAGACATTTGTTTTAGGAAGCAAAACAAACTCAACTAGACAAAAAAAATGCCGAGCCCATCAGATCTGAAACCATATTTCTTCTTGTCTGCATGTTAAATGGCAATAATGTAAATGAATGCGAATCGCTTGGCGAGCTGTGAGAAAATAAGCTGCAAATTACAAAGCTGGCAAGTGAATGTTGGAATTGGTGGAATGTGATGATAACGCAATGGGTGGGGACCTGAGCCTTCATTAGAGATTCTCATTTCTCACTCATTTCATTTCCAGTTATAAAGTCCAGTGAAATGGATCTTGGTAATTGCAAAGTTGATTGCTGCCTCGGTTTAGGGGAAATGAATATGCTTTACTTTTCCCCTTTCTCTTTCTCTCTTCTCTCTCTCCTGCTCTTTTGTTACATCCATGGGATTTTCGGAGAGCTTTCCCAAACTATTGAGAGGATCAAACTCTTTAGTAGTTTTGACATTTCTATGGTCTGTGGGCACCAGTGCAATTTTCTCTTTTAAAAATGAGAGGTGATAGCATCACCAGATGACAAACCAGAGCTGAAGCCTTGGTACCCAGGATATCTCACAACTCTTCTGCTTGCCAAGAAATGAAAGAAAACAAAGAAAATCTCTACTTGTTGAAGTAAGGGCTCTATAAGGAAAAGAGAGACAAGGAGTTTACTGGATATTACTGGTGACAGAATATTGACTACAAAACCTTTCATGTCAAGGGTGTTCATTTAACTGCATTCAAAGCTCTTCTTAAATCAAATTTATTACAATTTGATAAACACTGTAAGTAGAATCTGTGAGATTGATTATCCAGTAGCCAGTTTTTCAAATTAAACAAAGAGCAGCATTTGTGTTAAGTGTTGACATCTGTTTCCTGTTGTGCTCCTAAAGCATGCTTAGAGCTGACTGGTTTATGGAAACCAAGGTACCCCTTGTTTTTAAGAGAATGGCCATATTTCAAAATGGCTGGCATGGCTCTTTTAAGGGGTGTTGGAGGCAATGATGGGGTATAAGTAAGGTAAAGGGATGTGCATAGTTGTGTTCGGGGATGATATTTGTGTATTTTCAGGTGAATGTAGGTGAAACCTTAGAGTCATTACCATAGACTCTCTGCTTGGTACATTCCATCTCTCCTGGTCACATTCCACTTTGTCTATGGGATTTGATCTTAAGTTCCTATTTAAGAAAAGAAAAGCAAAATTTCAGGATGAGTGTTTATTGTCACAACTCCAATGGGTTGGACAAGAGAATTTTACCCTTGTTGATTATAGTGATCAGGTTTAGGGACAGTAAAGCTCAGTAGATTATGTCCAACTTCATAGGCAAGAATGAGTCTTACCTATTTTGGTTTGCTCAGGATTAGGGGACTATAGCCCCTGAGATTTTTCTCTTTCTCTCCTTGTAGTAGCCTTCTGATTTTGAAAAATAAGTCACAAGGAACACCCAACTTATACAGAGTTAGGCAAATTCCATATTTCTCAAACTTTGAGCATCTATAATACTACAGTGTGATGATGAATTTATATGTGAACTTGACTGAACTATGGGGTGCCCAGACATTTGGCTGAACATTTTTCTGAATATATCAGTGAGATATTTCTGGAAGAGATTAACTGAGTAAAGTAGATTATTCTCCTTAATGTAGGTGAACCTCATCCAATCAGTTGAAGATCTAAATAAAACAAAAAGGCTGAACTCCTCCTGCCTTACTGTTGGGCTAGAGCATTGGTTGTTTTCTGCCTTCAGACTTGAACCAAAACACTGGCTCTTGTTGGGTCTCAAGTCTGCTAGCATTTGCAATGGAATTTATACCATCAGCTCTCCTGCTTCTCAGGTCCTTTGATTTGGACTGGATCTACAGCATTGGCTCTCCAGTTTACTGATAGCAGATCCTGGGACTTCTCAGCCTACACAACCATGAAAGCCAATGCCTTACAATAAATATTTCTCAATAGATAGATAGATCTATATCTGTCTATATCTATCTATCTATCTATCTATCTATCTCTCTCTCTCTATATATATATAGAGAAAATACATATATATATCTATTTACATATATACACTCATGTATATATACACACACATAATCATGTAAATGTGAGCTTCTCATAGTACTGGGAGAGGATACCTAGAGAATATACTTTTTACTTTTTTTTTTTGTTTTTCAAAATAGAAAACTGAATGCTCATTATGAATTTGTATAACAATTTTTCTTTCCTTTTTTTTTTGTTTTTTGTTTGTTCGTTTTTGGTTTGAACAAGTACTCTAGCACCAGCAGAGATTTTCCTAAAGGGAAATGTTTTGATACACAATCATAGAAAAAATCACCACTGTTGAATATTCACTGTGTGCTAGGAATTATACTGAGATTTACACAAACTTTTTTTTTTTAAACTTGTTCATAAACTTGTAGATGATGAGGAATTAAGGTCTGAAGTCACTCAGCAAAAGGCTCATAGTCATTCATTCAATGGTTAAAACAACATTCACATGGATCTACTTGATACTGTGCAACCCTGGCACTAGTAGAAAAATGGTAAAAGGAAGTAGCTGGGGATGTCACCTCTGATTGGAGCCAGGGCAAAAAAAGCAGTAGTCAGCATGTGTTTGTCAACCACACTACTTATCACTTTGCTTATCTCCTTATCTTATCATTTCTTTCTCCTCTATGCACACAAGATGCCTCTTAGCTCTCTGATCTCCATTACCCCTACAAACTCATAGATAGAAACATGAAACTCAAGCCAAAACAGATTACAAGACTCTTCTCTTTGCAAAATGAAAATGGAAAGAAATGGAAATCCCACATAGATACTTAAAAATAAATCATTTATAACACATATCAGATTTGGTAATATCCTCTGCTCCTGACTTTAATTTGGGGCTAGGGAAAGGGGAAAATAGAAACTAGCCAAGTAATTTTACAATATCAAAGTTTATTTTTCATTCTTATAGATAATTTGCCTGATTTGTAAAATAAAGACTTTGAGTAAGATCATTTCTAATGTTTCCAGGATTAACACTGCTTGTTTATATACTCCTCTATTTTCCCACAAGCTTCATCATTCATCAACTCAAATTCATGAGTGCATTCATCAACTCAAATTCTCCCTTCTATACTCATTTCTAAACTGAGCTCTGTCCAACCTTTAACAGTGAGATTTACGAAGTCCTTCTAGACAAATTTAAAGGACCTTCCTTAGCCCCATCTTCCTGAGCACCATGTAATATTTGCACTGTGGATTATCTGACACCATATGGAGAGATGTATTTTTATACATTAGTGTACTTTTCCAGTGAAAGATCTCATAGCTTTCTTAAGAATCTCAATGAATCAAATTTTGTGGCAACAAAAGATCCTTTAAATGATGTAATACTAGTTAAAAAAATTAAAAAAATGGGAAGTCAGTGGAGACCACTGTCAAAGCAGTTCTATGGAATATTTGGTGGAACATATGCAATAGCACAGAGGACCGTAAAGGAAGGGAGGGATAACTGAAGGGCGAGAAATCAGAGAGGGAGACGAACCATGAGAGACTATGGACCCGGGAAAACAAACTGAGGGAGGTGGTGGGAGGATGGGGTAACAGGGTGATGGACATTAAGGAGGGTATGCGTTGTGATGAGCACTGGGTGTTATACACAACTAATGAATCACTGAACACTATATCAAAAAATAATGATGTACTCTATAGTGGCTAACTGAACATTAAAAAAAAAAGATATTTAGCTTCTTATAAAGGAAGAAAAAAACCATTACAAAATGACTTGAAAAATTAAAGAAAATGAATAAAGTGTGAACATCCAATGTAGATCATACCTTTCAGAATGAGGTTTCTCTCTTTTTAATCACCTTTATTTTTATGATCTGTCACAATAATTTGGCACTTATATTCAGAATAGTCATCTGGAAGGATGTGTAATAGTAATTCATTTAATTCTATCATTGTATGGAATGCTTATCTGGTTTATCCAAGTTGATACAGAGTTGTGGCAGATCAGAGCCTTGAACTTGGCTTTCCAGATCCTTACATGTAAACTCTTTTCATCATATCATATTGCTTTTTAATGCTTCACACATGTACTTACTTGTTTTTCTCCCAAACCGGAGACTGAACTTAATATGACACGATTATGAAGAGGATTGGTTTTGACTTACAGGGTCTGAATCTGAGAAACTTTAGCTTCTTCATCTATAAAGTAGAGCTAATTATCTCATTCACCTTGATGTGCTTTTGATGTGAGGATGCACTTTAAATGCTTTAGAAGAGTACAGTCTATAGGAAAATCCCATAAATGTTGGTGTCATTGTTATTATGACATTTGCATTGCTCTGAACAGTGCAATATGGTATCCTGGTCAAGAACAAGGGCTTTGAGATTAAAGAGCTGAGTACAGGGGCACCTGGGTGGCTCAGTGGGTTAAGCCTCTGCCTTTGGCTCAGGTCATGATCTCAGGGTCCTGGGATCGAGCCCCTTATCAGGCTCTCTGCTCAGCGGGGAGCCTGCTTCCCCCTCTCTCTGTGCCTGCCTCTCTGCCTACCTGTGATCTCTCTCTCTCTCTGTCAAATAAATCTTAAAAAAGAAAAAAAAAAAAAGAGCCGAGTACAAACCAGGTGTCATTCCTTTCGAGGTATGAAAATGCAGGCAAGACTTATTATCTTTACAGGAAAAAAAACCTATAGAACAAGAGTAAGTTAATGTTTCCAGTACTTAACCATACTCACTACTACCACATTCTCACCCGCGCCTGCCATGACTGTGTCATTCTGCATTTAAAGTCTACCTTTTCCTTGATCTCCACAGTCACTAGCAAGAGCTGATTTGCATGTCAGACCTTGTCTCTCTCCTAAATCTCTGCAAGTAACTGCTTCTTTGGTAGTAACACTGCTTCTCAGGTGCAAGCTGCACATTGCCGTATCCTTTACGTATAAGCTTTTCACAAACAAGAGTAGCAAGTGCCAAATGCTTCGCGATGACAGGATACAAGGAAGCTGAGCCAAGGGAGGTGCAAAATGGGATGAGAGATAAGCTTTGCTACTGAGGATTTGAAAGTTCTCTGAGTAACACAGTCTCCATTTCTATTACTCTTCTCCTAGCCAAAATATTTTTCATCACCAGAATGATGCCAACAATCCCACAGTTGAAACCATGAGGTCATATGGTACCATCATCATAAATCCACATGATAATTCTCACAGTACACTCTGCATATATAGAAGAATCTGTCAGTGAAACATAGTGGTATCTCATGTAGACCCTTCTGAAAGGAATATTTTGCAAGTATGTGAACAGCCAAGTGAAAAAGAAATCAGAAATCCCCCTTATTTGATTTCATAGCAGTAAGAACTCATCTTTACAATGTCCCATTCTAGATCCTGGCAGTAACTAGCCAGTTTAACCCTGATCAACAGTTCATTGAGGTAAGTGTTATTCTTAGTCCATTTTCCAGATAAGAAAACTGAGTCGAGGACAGGTTAAGAGATTTGTCAATGCCAGTAAGTGACAGTCAGGTTTTGCTCCCTAGTGCACATCCTGGTCTCCTGAGACTAGGCTCCACCCACTCCCCCTATGTGTGCTCTATACCATAGTTCACTGTAAAAGCCAGGTGACCATTTGCATCTGGTAGCTCTCCTCATTGGCTGATTTTTGATATGTCTTCTCTGAAAAAAATACTGAATTTCACTATCCAAGCCAAAGTCCCTCAGAAAATATCCATCTTGAAGCTGACACCAGTACTGCATTTAGTTGCTGGAGTGAGATTGAGACAACACATCTATTGAAAATAAGTCCCAGATTTCCTTTGCTTTCCTAACTCCTTAACTTTCAGACAATATGTTCAAGACTCTCAAAATTCCTCCAAGAGAGCAAAAGAAATGAAAGAGCTAAATCATGGGGAAAAAATTGCTTGAGCACTTTGACTTAAGCAGAAAAAAAAAAAAAAAAAAAAAGCTTTCAAATTCATTTTCTAGACTTGAGAACTTAAAATTCTTTCCCAATCAGCACCACATCTAATAAAACAAAATCAGTGTCACCCCCAGAAAAGCTCATTACCTTTCTTTCTTTGACATGCCAGGAGGGACCTTTCTTTCCCATGCCAGCTGTTTCAGAAGCCTGGGGCCTGTTTCACCTCTAGGGACATTAGCTTTAACCTTTCAATCTCTTTGATTTAATCATATAATCATGTAATTAAATTCCAATAGTCAAGTTTCAAGGGCAGGGAGGCAAAGGCTGGGCAGCTCCATTTAGCCCAAGCAGATGGCAGACACTGCTCCTGGAACAGTGTGCTCAGATTGCGTGTGGCTAGTATTTATGTTGGGTTCTCGTTAAACACATGGAACAAAAAGGTAGAGTCAATCTGCTTAAAGAATGAAAGCCTCTTCACCTGCTTCCGTGAGATAAGGTACAATGTATTTTTAATGTACACTTTTCTCTCTCCTTGGCAGCAAAGATGGTTTCCACGTGATAGCCAAACCATAAGGTAAGCAAAGCTAATGGGTCTGATTTGTAGACAGCATATGGACCCCTAGGTTCAAATTAATGCATTCTTTCTTCTTCTGTTGCCTAAAGCTTTTCAAATGTTGAAGAAGAGCTTTCAGGATTGAGATTAGACGCTCCTTCAATTTGTTTAACTGTTGTTAATAGCCAGGTGTTATTTCAACATCTGGTTGAAGTCTGTTTTATGATTTTACCAAGAAGACATCAACAACATTGCCAACCTTGTTACATTAACATGTGTTGGCGAGGCTAGAGTAAAATGTGGTTGTCTCTGCAAATTGATATAAACTGTTCAAAGAAGGTGATTACATGAAAAAAAAGCTTAAAAGTATTCATACATTTGCCTAATTTTCCCAATTATATGAAGTGTGCATGCATGAAGATGTTCATGTCACCTTAAATATAATACTGAGAAAATTAATCTGTGTATCTTTCATTGGACCACTGATTAAATAACTGTTAGTACATCAGTAAGATGAAATATTCTGTTCAAAAAGTAATTTTATAAATATAAATTGCTCAAATAAGATTCAAATCTGTCTAAATTGGATTATTCCAATTTTATTTTCTTAAAGAAGAATATATACACATATATGGTGACATTAAGTAGCTCTGCTAGTGAGAATATGGGTTATGCTTATTTTATCCTTCATGTGTTTTTTAGATTTTCCACAGTTAACATACATTACAATTACATAGAGAAAGTTATTTATAAATCAACACATGGCATTTTCATAGCTGTCTCAAATCTATCCTATTATTCACAGAAAGATCACAAACTAAAGGGCTGGTCTCCATTTCAATCACTGCACCAGAAACTCAGCTGGTCAATATTTGGCACAAACACAAATGTCAAGGGTGCTTTTGTCAACCAGCTTTTATTTTAATGTCTCTTGCATTAAGTGAGATTATTCTGAGTGTCGTCAAATGACTTTGAAATATAAGGTACATGACACCAAATCAGTTCATGTAAAATAACATCGGTATGAGATAAACGTAAAATTTTAAAATTATATATTCTTAGTATTATTAAAAACAAAGGCACAGTCTCTTTGTAATTCACTTTAAAAGAAAAATTGGCATCATTTCTCTGTTTTCTTCATTCATTTCTTAGCCTGTTACTCAGCTCAGTCCTGATGATGTCTCTCTAATAACAACATGCAGAGGAGGGTTCATACACATGGACTTATTCTCAAAATGTCCCCACAACACAGCAAAGAATGGCACTTAGAAGAGCATGAAGGTTAAGTGACTCAATCAAAGCAACTCTGTAACTGAGCTCTTAATAGGGTCCATGTCTCCATATCACAAGGCAGCTTCCCTCCAAGGTGGCTTTGGTGAGGGGAATACAGTATACTTGGATCTGAGTTTCTTTCATGTGCTTCTAGGAAAAGGCAGTGAGTCTGAGTAGCACTGTGAAGAAGAATACTAATAGGTCCCCTAGCAGAAGCAGTTTTAGCTTGGCCGGAGATTTCCCTTGAATCTCTAAAAGATACAGTTAAATTGAGATTCTGGAGATCACTTGCTAGGAAGTTTGGTTTAAATTACTTAATGGAGCATCCTTAGTGACTCAACCTAGAACCTCCAGAGATTGTTCACCCAGGCATGACTAGCCAAATGGCACTCTATTGATGCCACCAGAAGATTTGTCATCTAGGATGACCAAGTTGGTACCTCTCCAAGTTACATCGGTTCCTTAGAAAAACTATTCCGGGTAGAGGGTTGCTTTTTTAAATTTTTTTCCTTCAACTTTGCTTGACACATGGCATTTGTATATATGACTCTGGTAATCTCTTCAGCTTAATTATGCAAACCCTAAACTGGATTACCAGTTGAAAATATTTGGGAGGGGCTATTTGTTTGTGTTCATGTTTGTTTTTATTTAAATGTGTTTTGAGTTGCCTCATTATAAATGTCTGGAACTTCTTTGCTGACTTCCTTGATGTAGGTAATGACCATTATCCTAGCCATTGTGTATTAGTTGACTTGGGCTCAAACCTTGATTTGCTCTTAATTGTTCTCATGTGGTTAATGGAGACTTCTGTTCAAGGCACGGAATATGACATTCTTCAAGAAGACCAAATCAAAGGGATGAAAGTTCCACAACTCAGAGGTAAGTGATTTTAGGGTGTTATTATATCCATTCATGTTTAAAAAATACTTAGGTCTCTTTTCTTTCCTTGACTAAAAGGAGGGGGGAAATTTGTAAAACAAAAACTGATCAAATAAAGCAAATTCACTGATAACTTCTAAGTTTTGGTAAATCACTAAAAGGATTTTTATACTTATTAGTTTAGCTGTATACTCATTTTGAGAAACTTAATTTGATATAACTTAACAGAAACAAAAAGCCAAAGGTTCAGATTGCACAATTGGTTCACTAATAGAGGAAAATTATGTTTAAGTTGTCACCTAATAAAAGACACAATCTCTTTCTCAGTTGTGTGAAAGATTTATATTTTTCTGGGGGATTTTTAGTCAAAAAAATCAAGATATCTTTTTTTGTTTGCTTATCTGATGAAAAACACAGTAAGAAGGAAATTCTCAGAAAATACTTTCTGTAGTAACAAGCAAAAAGGAAACCCCCTTCAAAATGGAAAATGCACATTGCTTCTAAAAGAAAACTTGCTATGTTTGTGATTCTTTGATGAAAAGGAAGCATGTCAGGAAATAAAAACCTTTCCCAAACAGTTAGAAAAACAGTTGCTCCATAGGAACATTGGAGTGCAGGTGTCCCTTTAGATTACTACAGAGACAAGATGTCCATCAACAGATGAATGGATAAAGAAGATGTGGTGGGATGCCTGGGTGGCTCAATCAGTTAAGTGTCTGTCCCATGATCCTGGGGTCCTGGGATCAAGCCCTGCATCAGGCTCTCTGTTCAGCAAGGAGTCTGCTTCTTCCTCTCCGTCTGCCACTCCTCCTGCTTGTGCTCTATCTCAAATAAATAAATCTTTTTAAAAAAAGGAGTGGTGTATGTATATTTATGTGTACATATATATGCACACATACATACAGTGCAATGGTACTCAGCCATCAGAAAGAATGAGCACTTACCATTTAATTTACATCAGTGTGGATGGAACTGGACGGTATTATGCTGAATGAAATAAGTTTATCCGAGAAAGACAATCATATGCTTTCACTCATATGTAGAATATGTAGAACAGCACAGAATATCATAGGGGAAGGGAAGGAACTAAATGAGAAGAAATCAGAGAGGGAGACAGACCAAGAAAGACTCCTGACTCTGGGAAACAACCTGAGGGTTGCTGGAGGGGAGGTCAGTGAGGGGAGATGGGGTAAATTAAGGAGGAAATGTGATGTGATGAGTACTAGGTGTCATATGCAACTGATAAATTATTGAACACTACATCTGAAACTAATGATGTACTATATGTTGGCTAATTAAATTTAAATTTAAAAAATAATATAAAAAAAAGAAAAGCAGTTGCTCCTTAGTGTAAATAGATGCTCCCACATATCAAAGCATCTAACAGTGAGTTATTTAAAGATTCTCTAAATGATGTATCAGCATGAATCATTAAAACATCTTCTGAGCTAATAAGGTCATTAAAAGCAGAATTCTAATTGACTTCAAATAATATGTTTGTAACAAAATCTTCAGTAACCTCAAACATACTTCTAATAATACTTTATTTTGCTTCATGTCTAAGAAATATTTGATATTCTTTGTTCATTGCTTTACTTATAAACAGTTCATTTAAGGAGACTTATCTAATTAAGATGATTTTCTTGGTATTGTTTGGAAGCCCCTATATAATATAGAAGCCTTTTTTCAGATGCACATGTGAACTCCCAGTCCTGGTGGCAAACCACATGTAAGTAGGCAGGTGATGAAGAGCAGTAACATGTTTGAAATTCCTCTTATTTTTCAGGGGAAATAAGAAAGTATTGATCAAATTGGACTTTAAGTCAAATAAGCATGCTGAGATTGTCAAGAAACCACTTGAAAGAAATAAAAATAGAACATGCATCTTCCAAATCAGTTGAGGGGGAAAAATAGCCTCCTCCTAAGAGATAGTTTAAGCATATGGAGATAGAAAGCCTTAAAATAAGAGAAAAAAAAAAATCACACCACCAACAAGAAAATACCGCCAAAATAAAGCTGGTATAACTATACTAACAACAAAATAGAGTTTAAGGCAAAAAAGTAAATGTCCCTCTGAGAAATTAAATGAGTCATACATATTTATAAAAGGAAGAGCTTACTAAAAACACAGAACTTTCTAAAATCTACCTATTTAATAACAGAGTCAAATATAACACTATTGACAGAAACTGAAACACTCACAATCATTTAATACATCACCCCAATAACTGATAGAACAAGCAGGTAAAAATGAGGTAACCTTAGTTCAATATAATGTAGTTACACAGAATTCTGTAAACAACTATCAGGGAAAAAAACATTTGTTTCAAGCAATGACCAAATTTTACTAAGCCATAAAACAGACCAAAACAGATACCAAGGAAAAGATACTTTCCAGGCTGTATTCTCTGGCTTAAATGAAGATAGTGCAGAGTAAGTCACTACAGATATCTATCTATAAAACAAAAACAAATTGAAGACATACCAAATAATTTTTGGATAAAATAAGTTATATCAATTGGGTTCTGGAGTTAAGATGATGGAGGAATAGGAGGCTGAGATGACATCAGGTCCCAGGAGTTCAGTTAGATAGTTATCAAACCATTCTGAACATTCCAAAGAGAAGAAAAACAGCAATTCTAGAAACAGAAAATTGACCACTTTCTGAAAGGTAGGATATGCAGAGAAGTGATTCCAAAGTGACGGAAAGATAGACAGTGGGGGGAGGGGCCGCCTCCTGGCAAGTGGTGGAGCAACAGAGCACAAAATCAGAACTTTTAAAAGTCTCATCCACTGAGGGACAGCGCTCCAGAGGCTAAGCAGGGGTGGAGCCCTCTCAGGGACAGTGTGGTCTCAGGTCCCACAGGGTCACAGAAGGATCGGGGTTCTTTGAGTGTAGCAGAGCTCGCAGGTATTAGAGAGGGGAAGCCGGTTACTGAGACGGAGCCAAGGAGTGAGCTCTCAGCTCAGGGTTAAGTTACCTTAAACTGTAATTTGTGGTGTAATCAGACCACTGCTCTTTGAGCAGGGACCCCATAAGTGGCAGATCTGGGGGAAGAGCAGAGCGGTAAGAATCTGCTGGTACTGTGTGCCAGAGACAGAAATCCTTGGTCACAGGCTGGGTAAGTTCAGAGCATGGCTAGAGACCAGGGAGATGGGAGTGACAGGCTGCTTTTCTCTGAGGGCGTACTGAGGAGTGGGGCCCGAAGATCTCAGCTCCTCTGGGCTGGAGATTGGGAGGCTGCCATTATCATTCCCCTCCTCCAGAGCTCTACAGAAAACGTTCATGGAACAAAAGCTCCCAAGAGTGAACCCACATAGATTACTTAGCCCAGCCCCTGGCAAAGGTGAGGTAATTCCACGTTGAACAAAGACACTTGAGAATCACTACAAGAGGACCCTCTCCCAATAGATCAGCAACAACATCCAGCCAAGACCAAACTCATTGATCCAGAGGAGGGGAAAGCAAAGCATGGAATTCATGGCTTTCTCCCCATTATTCTTTAGTCTTGCAAAGTTAACTAAATTTTTTTAATTTGATTTTTTTTCTTATTCTATTTTTTTTAACTTTTACTCTTTCCTCTTCTTACATTTTTAACTAGTTTATCTTAACGATGCCTTTCTTAAAAAAAAAATATATATATATATATTAAAGATTTTATTTATTTATTTGACAGATAGAGATCACAAGTAGGCATAGAGACATGCAGAGAGAGAGAGAGGAGGAAGCAGGCTTCCTGCTGAGCAGAAAACTGGATGTGGGGCTTGATCCCAGGATTCTGGGATCATGACCTGAGCCAAAGAAAGAGGCTTTGACCCACTAAGCCACCCCGGGAGCCCCCCTCAAAAATATTTTTGAACCTTCATTATTATAGTCATATTTTAATCCTTCATTGTATCTAATTTTATTTTTTACACATATATGGTTTTTTCTTCTAAAAAATTTTGGGATACAACTTCTTCTAATAGATCAGAATATACCCTAAATCTAGCACAGGGTTTTGTTCTAGTCTCCAGCCTGAGCAAATTCTCTCCACTTTCTTTTTCTTCCTTTTCCCAACCAACTTATCAACTCCTTTTTTAGAATTTAAAAAAAAAAATTCATCTTTATAGTCATATTCCATCCCTTCATCGTGTTTACCCTTATTTTTGTATATATTGTGTGTGTGTGTGTATGTATATTTTTTTCCTTTAAAATTTTGGGAGGTAGTTTCTTCTAAGAGATCAAAATACACCCAAAATCAAGTGGGTGGCTCTGTTCTATTCACCAGTCAAATATATATATATATATATATATATATATATATATGACCTTCTTTTTACCCCTTTTCTTCTCCCCACAATTTGGGGTCTCTTCTAATTTGGTTAATGCACATTTTTGGGGGGTCTTTGCCACCCTTTTAGTATTTTATTCTCTCTTTCATATATCCTTATCTGGATAAAATGACAAGGCGGAAAAACTCACCACAAAAAAACAAACAAACAAACAAACAAAAACAAGAAGCAGTACTGAAGGCTAGGGACCTAATCAATATGGACATTAGTAATATGTCAGATCTAGAGTTAAGAATGATGATTCTCAAGGTGCTAGCTAGGCTTGAAAAACGCATGGAAGATATTAGAGAAACACTCTCTGGAAAAATAAAAGCCCTTTCTGGAGAAATAAAAAAGCTTAAATCTAACCAAGTTGAAATCAAAAAAGCTATTAATGAGGTGCAATAAAAAATGGAGGCTCTTACTGCTAGGATAAATGAGGCAGAAGAGAGAATTAGTCATATAGAAGACTGAATGACAGAGAATAAAGAAGCTGAACAAAGGAAAGACAAACAACTACTGGACCACTAGGGAAGAATTCGAGAGATAAGTGATACCATAAGATGAAACAACATTAGAATAGTTGGGATTCCAGAAGAAGAAGAAAGAGAGAAGGGGGCAGAAGGTATATTGCAGAGAATTATTGTAGAGAATTTCCCTAATATGGCAAAGGGAACACGCATCAAAATCCAGGAGATGCATAGAACCCCCCGCAAAATCAAAAAGAATAGGTCCACACCCCGTCATCTACAAGTCTTAGTGACAAAGAGAAAATCCTGAAAGCAGCCCGGGAAAAGAAGTCTGTAGCATACAATGGTAAAAATATTAGATTGGCAGCAGACTTGGCATGCCAGAAAGAACTGGCATGATATATTCAGAGCAGTAAATGAGAAAAAAATGCAGCCAATAATACATTAACCAGCTAGGCTATCATTGAAAATAGAAGGAGAGATAAACAGCTTCCAGGACAAACAAAAACTAAAAGAATTTGTAAACACCAAACCAGCTCTATAGGGAATACTGAAAGGGGTGCTCTAAGCAAAAAGAGAGCCTAAAAGTAGTACAACAGAAAGGAAGAGAGACAATATACGGTAACAGTCACCTTACAGGCAATGCAGTGGCACTAAATTCATCTCTCTCAATAGTTACCTTGAATGTAAATGGGCTAAATGCCCCAATCAAAAGACACAGGGTATCAGAATGGATCAAAAAACAAAACCCATCAATATGCTGTCTACAAGAAACTCATTTTAAACCCAAAGACACCTCCAGATTTAAAGTGAGGGGGTGGAAAACAATTTTGCCATGCTAATGGACATCAAAAGAAAGGTGGGGTGGCAATCCTCTTATCAGATAACTTAGATTTTAAACCAAAAACTATAATAAGAGAAGAGGAAGGACACTATATCATACTCAAAGGGTCTGTCCAACAAGAAGATCTAATAATTTTAAATATCTATGCCCCTAACATGGGAGCAGCAAACTATATAAACTAATTAATAATAAAATCAAGGAAACACATCGACAATAATACAATAATGGTAGGGGACTTTAATACCCCCCCTCACTGAAATGGACAAATCATCCAAGCAAAAGATCAACAAGGAAATAAAGGCCTTAAATGACACACTGGACCAGATGGACATCACAGGTATATTCAGAACATTCCATCCCAAAGCAACAGAATACACATTCTTCTCTAGTGCACATGGAACATTCTCCAGAATAGATCACATCCTGGGTCACAAATCAGGTCTCAACTGGCACCAAAAGATTGGGACCATTCCCTGCATATTTTCAGACCACAATGCCCTGAAGCTAGAACTCAGTCACTTAGACTGATGTATTTGGAGGCTAAATGAACTCAGTCATTTAGCCTCCAAATACATGAAGGCTGAAGAATGAATGGGTCAACCAGGAAATTAAAGAAGAAATCATTTGTTTGGAAACAAATGATAATGAAAACACAATGGTTCAAAATTTGTGGGACACAGCAAAGGCAGTCCTGAGAGGAAAAATATAGAGATACAAACCTTACTTAAGAAACAAGAAAGGTCTCAAATATACAACCTAACCCTACACCTAAAGGATTTGGAGAAAGAACAGCAAAGAAAGCCTAAGCCCCGCAGGAGAAGAGAAATAATAAAGATCAGAGCAGAAATCAATGAAACAGAAACCAACCAAATAAACAAACAAAAAAAACAATAGAACAAATCAATGAAACTAGGAACTGGTTCTTTGAAAGAATTAATAAGATTGATAAACCCCTGGCCAGACTTATCAAAAAGAAAAGAGAAAGGACCCAAATTAATTAAATCATGAATGAAAGAGGAGAGATCTCAACCAGCACCAAAGAAATACAAACAATTATAAGAACATATTATGAGCAACTATAGGCCCAAAAATTTGACAATCTGGAAGAAATGGATGCATTCCTAGAGACCTATAAACTACCAAAACTGAACCAGGAAGAAATAGAAAATGTGAACAGACCCATAACCAATAAGGAGATTGAAGCAGTCATCAAAAATCTCCCAAAAAACAAGAGCCCAGGGCCAGGTGTCTTCCCAGGGGAATTCTACCAAGTATTTAAAGAATTAATTCCTATTCTCCTGAAGCTGTTCCAAAAAATAGAACTGGAAGAAAAACATCCAAATTCATTTTATGAGGCCAGCATCACCTTGATCCCGAAACCAGACAAAGATGCCACCAAAAAGGAGAATTACAGACCAATATCCCTGATGAAGATGGATGCAAAAATTCTCACCAAAATAACACGTCAATAGGATCCAACAGTACATTAAAAGGATTATTCACCATGACCAAATGGGATTTATTACTGGGCTGCAAGGTTGGTTTAACATCCACAAATCAATCAATGTGATAAAACATATTAATATAAGAAAGAACAAGAACCATATGATACTCTCAGTAGATACTGAAAAAGCATTTGACAAAGTACAGCATCCTTTCTTGATCAAAACTCTTCACAGTGTAGAGATAGAGGGTACACACCTCAATCTCATCAAACCCATCTATGAGAAACCCACAGTGAATATCACCCTCAATGGGGGAAAAGTGAGACCTTTTCCCCTAAGGTCAGGAAGACGGCAGAGATGTCCACTATCATCACTGCTATTCAACATAGTGCCAAAAGTCCTAGTCTCAGCAATCATACAACAAAAAGAAATAAAAGGCATCTGAAAATGCAAAGAAGAAGTCAAACTCTTACTCTTTGCGGATGATATGATACTTTATGTAGAAAACCCAAGACTCCATTTTCCAAAATTGCTAGAACTCATACAGGAATTCAGTAAAATGTCAGGATATAAAAATCAATGCACAGAAAGCAGTACCATTTCTGTACACCAACAGCAAGACAGAGAAAAGATAAATTAAGGAGTCAATCCCATTTACAACTGCACCCAAAACCATAAGATACCTAGGAATAAACCTAATGGAAGAGACAAGGAATCTGTACTCAGAGAACTATAAAGTACTCATGAAAGAAATTGAGGAAGACACAAAGAAATGGAAAAACGTTCCATGCTCATGGATTGGAAGAACAAATATTGTGAAAATGTCTATGCTACCTAAAGCAATCTACACATTTAATGCAATCCCTATCAATATACCATCAATTTTTTCAAAGAAATGGAACAAACAATCCTAAAATTTATATGGAACCAGAAAAGACCTCGAATAGCCAGGGGAATGTCGAAATAGAAAACCAAAGTTGGTGGCATCACAATTCCAGACTTCAAGCTCTATCTCAAAGCTGTCATCATCAAGACAGTATGGTGCTGGCACAAAAACAGACACATAGATCAATGGAACAGAATAGAAAGCCCAGAAATAGACCCCCTATGGTCAACTAATCTTCGACAAAGCAGGAAAGAATGTCCAATGGAAAAAAGGCAGTCTCTTCAACAAATGATTTTGGGAAAATTGGATAGCCACATGCAGAAAAATGAAACTGGACCATTTCCTTACACCACACACAAAAATAGACTCAAAATGGATGAAGGACCTCAATGTGAGACAGGAATTCATCAAAATCCTTGAGGAGAACAGAGGCAGCAACCTCTTCGACCTCATCCACAGCAACTTCTTCCTAAAAACATTGCCAAAGACAAGGGAAGCAAGGGTAAAAATGAACCATTTGGACTTCCTCAAGATCAAAAGCTTTTGCACAGCAAAGAAAACAGTCAACAAAACCAAAAGACAACTGACAGAATGGGAGAAGATATTTGCAAATGACATATCAGATAGCGGGCTAGTATCCAAAATCTTTAAAGAATTTATCAAACTCAACACCCAAAGAACAAATAATGCAATCAAGAAATGGGCAGAGGACATGAACAGACATTTCTGCAAAGAAGACATCCAGATGGCCAACAGATGCATGAAAAAGTGCTCCACATCACTCGGCATCAGAGAAATACAAATCAAAACCACAATGAGATAACACCTCACACCAGTCAGAATGGCTAAAATTAACAAGTCAGGAAATGACAGATGCTAGCGAGGATGCAGAGAAAGTGGAACCCTCCTACACTGTTGGTGGGGATGCAAGCTGTTGCAACCACTCTGGAAAACAGCATGGATGTTCCTCAAAGAATTGAAAATAGAGCTACCCTATGACCCAACAATTGCACTACTGGATATTTACCCTAAAGATACAAATGAAGTGATCCAAAGGGGCAAGTGCACCTAAATGTTTATAGCAGCAATATCCACTATAGCCAAACTATGGAAAGAACCTAGATGCCCATCAACAGATGAATGGATAAAGAAGAAGTGGTACACATACACACACACACACACACACACACACAATGAAATACTATGCAGTCATCAAAAGAAAGAAAATCTTGTCATTTGCAATGACGTGGATGGAACTAGAGGGTATTATGCCGAGCGAAATAAGTCAATCAGAGAAAGACAATTATCATATGATCTCCCTGATATGAAGAATTTGCGAGGCAATGTGGGGGGTTTCAGAGAAGGGAAGGAAAAAATGAAACAAAATGGGATCAGGAGGGAAACAAACCATAAGAAGACTCCTAATCTCACAAAACAAACTGAGGGTTCCTGGGGGGGGGTAGGGAGAGGATGGTTGGGTTATGGACATTGGGGAGGGTATGTGCTACAGTGAGTGCTGTGACGTGTGTAAACCTGGAGATTCACAGACCCGTACCCCTGGGGCTAATGATACATTATATGTTAATAAAAAATTTCTAAAATTAAAAAAGAAGATATATCAATTGAATTAGAAAAGTTTAGAGCTAAACATAAAATTAAACTTACACACTAAAAATTTGGAGAGGTAGCTAAATTAGTACTTAGAAAGTACTTAGAAAGTACTAACCTCACTTAGTCTTGGGGTTCCCTGGGTGACTCAGTTGGTTAAATGACTGACTGCACCGATCTCAAGGTCATGAGATTGAGCCTCATGTTTGGCTCTGTGCTGAGTGCAGTCTGCTAAAGTTTCTCTCTCCCTCTTCTTCTGCTGTCTGCCCCTCCCTTCCTCACACTCTCTCTCTCTCTCTCTCTTAAATAAATAAGTAAATACATCTTTTTTTAACAAAATAAATTTCTATCTTATATTAAAGAACACAAAATATAAAATTATTGCAGAAAACATAACAAGCTAACAACTACTAGTCAGCATATATAAAGGACTTGAACCAATTAGGAAAAAAAATGAACAAAATTTCCTGACTGATAAAAAAAAAAAATGAAAAGAAGCTTAAATGCAAATTCAAACCAGAATGACACTATCTCCATTCCTAAGATAGACAAACATTTAAATGTTTTATGATAGGAAATAGAAAGGATGTGGAAATGAGAACTGTTTAACTGGTGGTAATTAAAATTTGTACAAACACTTTGGAGAACAATTTGGTAATATCTAGTAGAGCTACAAATGAAAATTGAGTCTTCAACCTAGTGATTTAAAACTTAGATTTATACAATCAAGGAATTCTAGTATATGCCTAAGGTATTAAAAGAATGTTCAATGAACAAGATTTTATAATCCCCCAAAACATAAAATGGATTAAAAGTTCATCAACATTGTAAAGTAAAATCTGAATTCTTATATATTTCTAAAATGATATATTTATATGACAGAATATCAAAGTGTATTGAGAATGAGTGAATGAAAACAACATAGCGCCCTTTCACAAATGTTATACTGAGTACAAAGAAGCAAAGTGCAGAATGATTCATAGAGTTTGAAATCCTTTATTTATAAATTTAAAATATGTAAAATGGCACTATATACTGTGTATTGATTCATGTGAACATAGTAAATATTTGAGAAAGGAAAAGAGACTAGTCTGATAGGTAAGAGGCATGAAGTCTTAAATTGTATTTGTAATTTTTTTAATAAATAAAAGATCTGAAGCAAACGTAGAATAATATTAAGATCAGAAAAGGCAATTGATGGGTACATGACTGTTCCTACTATCCCTCTCTTTATTTTCCTGTGTGGTTAAATAACAATAATTTTCCAATAAAAAAATAAAATAATCATAAATAATGAAATAACAGAGCAACAAATTTTATAATCAACTAACACAGAAATTCTACATTCTTCCTCAGAATATGAGAAAGTATTCTATATGTGTATAGGGTGTATATTTTTTTTAAAAAAGGAACTCAATGCCTTTGCCCACAATGAGGTTTCTTCTCTTGAAATTGTTGACAAAATTCCAATAAAGACAACTGAGGAATTCAAAGATGACACAAAATATCAATGATACAAAATTCATTAAATTTTATAGTAATGAAAAGTATAGATACTATCCGAAATTCCATTTTGAAAGAATTCATCATAAAATCTTTTACCTAAAACTAGTATGATAGAAACAAAATCCTGGTTTTGATCCTCAGTTTCTTATCTGTTAGGATCAATCTGACACCATCCTTGCACATTATTCAAAAACTTAATCCAGTATATTTTGTGCCACTGATATCAAATATGGTTAAAGAGTTCCTCTGACAAAACATTTTGTACAATTTTCAGTTAAGTTCTGCCTCGAGACATACATATCTATCTTGGTTCCTGATTATCTTCTTGTTTTTCAAATTATTAAAGCACATAAACTGAAAGACCAATGAATGCAAATAGGAGTTATAGCATCTGCAACAGATTTTGTTATCAGCTTCAGGCTAGTTCTTTCAATGAGCTATTAAATCATCAAAATTTGGGTCAAGTGATTTCTGCTCAAATAAATTGTTACCCAAAATAAATATGTTGAGCTTTCTGGAGGAAACTGTAGAATAGAAAATTAATAATTAGTACATTTTCAGATTCTTAACATCATGCTTAAAATGAATACATTTACAGTTAGGATTCTGGAGCCAGACTTCAGGACAATCTTACATCCCATTGAAGTACCGCGTGTGATGATGAGAACAATACCAAAATTCCCTCAGAGATATGAATTTTTGTCCACATTAGTTATGGAGCGCTGTCTGTGGGCAAAATACTCTACATAGGTGTTATGAGCCAAAGAAACTAGTGAGTTATAAGATAGAAATACAAATTCTGTACCTGCTAAAATCTATGCATTCAAAAATGTTTTTTTTTATTTTTTTTCTGATAAGTGCTACTTTAATTACTATTAGTTTTCAAAGATTCTGCCATCTTTTTGTTTCTTCTTCTTTTTTTTATTAATTATTTTTATTAACATATAAGGTATTATTTGCCCCAGGGGTACAGGTCTGTGAATTGTCAGGCTTACACGTTTCATAGCACTCACCATATCACATACCCTTTCCAATGTCCATATCACAGCACTCACCATATTACATACCCTCCCCAACCACCTTCTGCACAGGCACCCTCTCCCAGCAGCCCTCAGTTTGTTTTGTGAGATTAAGAGTCTCTTATGGTTTGTCTCCCTCCCAATCCCATTTTGTTTCATTTTTTCCTTTCCTACCCCTCTATCCCCCACTCTGCCTCTCAAATTCCTCATATCAGGGAGATCATATGATAATTGTTTTTCTCTTATTGACTTAATTCGCTCAGCATAGCTCTAGTTCCACCCACATTGTTGCAAATGGAAAGATTTCATTTCTTTTGATGGCTGCATAGTATTCCATTGTATATATATACCACATCTTCTTTATCCATTCATTTGTTGATGAACATCTTGGCATCAGGGAAATACAAATCAAAACCACAGTGAGAGACCACCTCACACCAGTCAGAATGGCTAAAATTAACAAGTCAGGAAATGACAGATGCTGGCGAGGATGCAGAGAAAGGGGAACCATCCTACATTATTGGTGGGAATGCAAGCTTGTGCAGCCAATCTGGAAAACAGCATGGAGGTCCTCAAAGAGTTGAAAATAGAGCTACCCTATGACCCAACAATTGCACTACTGGGTATTTATCCTAAAGATACAAATGTAGTGATCCAAAGGGGCATGTGCACCTGAATGTTTATAGCAGCAATGTCCACAATAGCCAACCTATGGAAAGAATCAAGATTTTTGTTGTTGTTGTTTTGTTGTTGTTTTAGGTCTTATTATGTCTGATAGTCTCTCTCCTTGAGTCAATCTTTAGAGAGTTTCCTCTGAATCTTTGTTTCAATGAAGCCTCATCCTTGAGCTTTGTCATTGAGCCTGCCTAGCCCACTTGTAGCAAGCATCCTGCTAATTCATGTTAGTGAGAATCTTCCACACTTGATATGTGATCGCCTTGACCTGCCTATAGGAGGAATCCTAAATCTGTTTAATTAGAATACACCTGCTCTGGACATTTCCTCTTAGTAACTGCCTATCACTGACACTTCATTGCCATCCTTGGCTATATTCACAACTCCTCTCCTTGCTCTATTCACAACTGAGGCCAGTTCTACACTGAGATTTCTGTCCTTTTGTTGCCATAGTTCCTAAATAAAATCTGTTTTTACAACTTTGCTCTCTGCTGCTTCAGGTTCTCTTTACAATGTGAAGCATTGTGCTAAGTTCTGAGCAAAACAACGGCTGTCCCTATTTTCATGGATCTTGCAATTAAATGGGAGATGGGCGTTAAACACACATTCACAGAGACAGATGACCACTTAAAGCTAGTGTCCTTAATGTAGTTCTGGGGGCAGTTAAGGAGCCAGACAGAACTTAATATCGATATCTAGTCAGAGGTACAGTTCAAGAAATAAAACCTACCCTAGTATTTAGAAAAGAAAGGAAATTAAGTATGTAAGAAATTGTAGGGAGAATGGTAGAGGATCAGAGAAAGGGGACTGTCAGTGCAAGTAATGATAGTCAGTTCTAGAGTACATCCGAGTGATTGTTCTCTGGGAATTAGAGAGACTGCTGCTTGGGCACTACCACTATTCCATCTCAGCTGCTTTGGCAGTCATGTCTCAGTGAACTTGCTAACTGAAACAGCAACATAAGCACAGCCATGGCCTCATATTGCCTTCAAAAATGTGTATCTCATGGCAGTACCTAAATCGCCACGGGGGAGGAGGGTCTGGAAATGCCTTTTTAGGTTCACAGCTTCTCTAATACAGGATGGCACCCGGAAGGATATGAGAATGGATGCTGTGTGCCAATTCACTGTATTCTGTACAGTGCATCCTTTGGCAACCCAAGACCCATACTTAAAAAAGAAAAAAAAAAAAAGCAATTTCAACATGCACCTGCCTAACATATAGCAGCCAGTCTTTATACAAATAGAAATATTTGTATTTCTCCCCAAATTTCTTTGTCACTGTATCCATAGCTGGTTTATCATCATCCTTCAGCTCCAGTCATAATCCTAACCTGATATTATATAGATATAAATTACAAACATCACTGTGTGTATAAAATGTTGGGGAAAAGGAAAGAGGCAAAAAGGAAAGTCAGTACATACATAACAAAGCAAAGAAGACAATAGGAATGGTCATGGATTCCTTATTCTGCAACTGGTCCCGAGCTCACAAATGTCTTTGATGATAGCTTTTATCCTCATCCCATTCCCCTTAATTTTGAGTTCCTCTGTGAGCACTGAAATTGGTCAGAGATTTATGCTCAGTAGAGGAATTAAACCTTCATTGCTGAGTCATCTTTATTCTTGGTGGTTCTTCCTATATTGGGTTGTTATAACCTCCCATTTATATTTTGACCAAGAAGTATAGAAGTACTAACAGGTGATCCTATAAAATTTCCTGGGCTCTACTCCCCTTACTTTCTACAATGTGTTTTAAATTGAATTAGCCATGTGAGATTTGGGCATCTTCATTTGGTCTCTGAGACTCCTCTGTGTTCAATGACCTCTAGGACAGCTTAAGGTAATTCCCACACAACTTTTAACTATAAACAAAAAGGTACCATATATTGGTCAGTAATTTAGATCATATTTCTTATTATGGAAGACTCTTCCCAGAGTGCCCTTATTCTCCAACAGTGTTTTCTCCCAAGTGGTGCCATAACTGAGTCTTCAATAGTACATTATACTCTTTTAAAAGGCCAGTTGCTTCAGGCAGCTTGTGGCATATGATAACACAAGTATATCCAATTGATTTGAGTCCATTTTTTCAACCTTTGCATTATAAACAAATGCATTGTTCAAAAACAATGTTATATGGGTCACTCTGTTGCTGTTCCATTAAGTAAGTCAACAGATGCAGAAGCATGGTCACAAAAAAGATAAATCTGTATGCAGAATGATTGTCTATTCCAATTTGGATAAATAGTTGCCCTTTCCATAATGGAAGGAATCCAGTGTCCTAACCTATCATCAGATGGATGACTGGCCCCCTAGTGGATGGTGAATTGTGAGAGTGTTGACAAGGTTGGCAGCTTGGGTACTCAGCATTGGCTGTATCAAATAATCCATGTTGTTGAATCCATGTCTTAACCTATCTTCTTGCTGTTATAAATTCTTTATTTATGAAACTATTGAGCAAGCAAGGGGAAGTGGCTATTGGAAGTAACTGCTTAATAGTCACATAATTGGTCATTTTATTCTCATATTCACATAATTATTGAGAGGTTCTTCAGCTAGGAATATTTCCTGAAGAGAAGTCATATGGGCATTAATATCCACAGAGATTCTACCAGTTATGAAAGGTCCTTCCACATATCTCTTCCCCTTTATCACCTTATTACCAATCCTCCAAATCATATCCATGCTTTTGGCAACCTTTGTTTCCACACAAAGGGAAACAGATGTACCACTCAATAATCTGCCCACTTGGAAGATGTCTCTTCTCTCTGATTTTTCTGGGCAATAGATAGAGATGAAAGAAGTGCCAATGCAACAACATAAAACTCATTGGTAGGGTAAACAATTGTTCAAGCAACAAATTTGAACATAGAGCCAATCTTATATATACCATTTCTACTTTGTATAGGTCTTTTGTTGTCCAAGCTTAGCTTTATAGTTAGTTCATTAAAACAAAACAAAACAAAATGATGATAATATTTGCATGACCACTTGGGGGTTCAGTGGTCCAGTGTTTGGCCTCTCTTAGCATCTATTAGCAAAATAGAATCTTTTTCTCAAAAGGATAGTAATAATCAGTCTCAGGAAAAAGGCCTGATTTTGTTTTGGTACTCCAAACGTCTACCTTATTAATCTCCTATCAGATTTGCAAGATTTTCCAAATACAAACCCATCTGCTTCAAACACTATAGGCATCATTGAATTTGTTGAATCATTATGACCAAATGGCAGAGAGAACAGCTTATACTATAGCCTGAATAAGCTGGAGAGTCTACTCTTATTCTGGAATAAACTGAAAATTCACAGATGTAGCAATTACTTGATAAAAGTATTGAAACAGCACATCCAAAAATGGTATATGTTGTTTTCAAACATCCAGGAAGCCCACCAAGAACTGGACCAATTCTTTTGGAAGGGATGTTCAGACATGTCTCACTGAACTTTCAGAAATATGAAAAAGATTGTAGGTCCTAAATTTTCGTGGTACAGAGGGTAGTTTCTTCTACCTTCTGGCATGTATGCAAATTACAAAGTTAACTTAGATATCATGTATTCCCAGCTCTCCAATTTTAGTCACCTGATGTCATTAAATAGTAGACCTGTGTAATATCCTCTGGTATGGTGAGACAATCAAGGTCCCTGGAAGTAATTTATGATAGAAATGAGAAATGTTAATTAAGTTGAAAACAAACCACTCTAGTGTTCTTTGCTTATTGAGATAAAACAAGAAAATACTTTATAACCATTTCTAGATCAATAGCTGAATATAAGATGTCACAACCCAGGTGATTTTTTCCAATAGATACCGTATCTTTTTTTATTATTATTATTATGTTCAGTTGGCCACTATATAGTAAGTACATTATTAGTTTTGATGTAGTGTTCAATGATTCACCCAGTGCTCATCACAACACACACCCTCCTTAATACCCATCACCCTGTTATTCCCTCCCCCAACCCCCTTCTCCTCTGAAACCCTCAGTTTATTTCCCAGGGTCCATAGATGATGCTCGACAGATGAATGGATAAAGAAGATGTGGTACATATACACAATGGAATATTACTCGGCCATCAGAAAGGACAAACACCCACCATTTGCATCGATATGTATGGGACTGGAGGGGATTATACTAAGTGAGTAAGTCAAGCAGAGACAGACGATTATCATACGGTTTCACTCATATGTGGAACGTAAGAAATAGCACAAAGGACTGTAGGGAAAGGGAGAGAAATCTGAAGGGGGAGAAATCAGAAAGGGAGATGAATCATGAGATACCACATCTTCTACAACAGTAGCTGCTGAAGTCTTCACTTGACTAGATGTACACTGACCTGCTTTTCTCCAAAATATAGCCAACTTCTTGGATGAAAGAAGCAAGTGAAATGGGGATAACATAGAATCACTACCCCTACAACTTAACTCTTGGAATTGGTAAGTGGCTGTGATACTCCATATGATTATTAAAGTCAGGATGCCATTTGTCACACCTGGGTCATTTCTTCAGTTGAACAATTTAATAAAAGTTAAGTTGGCTGGATATCTATTTTATTCATGAAGTTATGATGAGCAATTATCCACTCCTAGAGAATGGGTGAAGTCATTTACTTACTACTATACTCTTGATGCCTATTATAATCATGTCCACCCTATACCTGATAATAAGTGTTGTCATTTGACTTCCCCCACTCCAGGATTCCATCATTCTCTCTTAAACATGGAGCCCATTTCAAGGCCAGCGTCTGCACCTTCATCTCTGTCCAAAAGATGACAGCCTCATCAATGTATTGGTAAATGCTTTAGTGAAGGAAATACCTTGGACTCTCTTAGAAGACAGATTAGAAGTTAAAGAAAGTCAGATGATAAATCACTCCTCTGTTCATATGCCCACAAGTCTCAGATTCTACAATATACCAAGAAATTCCTTGTCTTGCACCTTCACTTGGTGTGAACCATCATGGAGCCCGCACTTCAGGCAACCAATCCAGCTGGCAGTTATAGTCACTCTAGGCTGCTTGGGCAAGCACATTAGATACAGTCTCTGGTGCACACACCCATATTGGGGAATTTCGACCAATGTGTTTTTTATTTTCCCCACCTGGTGAAGCTCCTTTCAAATCCTATTGCCACACACACTCCCCAGTTATTTGCTAATAAAAACCAACAAATACTTGGCATTTTTTCATATTTTAACCTTTTCCTCTTGGCTCACACTTTGGCCTCTACTAAAACCCTGGGACAGGATTCTTATTCTCGGTCCGAGGCAGGAAGGTAGTAAGGACAGGCCAAGAGGAGAAATGCCATTCCTTATACACCTGAGGCAAGTTAGTACCCTAAAAAAGGAAGAACCAATTTTCTACAACAGGGATGAGGGGCTGTTAATGGCAAGAAAGTTTAATCAGATTTGGACATTTGGTATAGTCACACTAATCTATACCCACTTAACATTTCCATCTGAATTTTCTGGGTTCTCAGTCTTTCCCAACCAAGGCCATAACTTTCACAGAGGAGACCTGGTGAGGCTGTGATTCAGCCCACATTATAATTCAGCAATAAACAAGATCAGACACCGTGTGCTTTTTTTTTTTTTTTTTTTTCCCCAACAGCTGCCCTGCAGCTACAAGATATAAAAGACTGTGGGAAGTAGTCATGGATGCTCCCTGGGCCTCTGACTTGCCTTAAGCAAAGTATTTAAAACCCTGAGCTGTTGTTTTCTTTCTCTGAATATTTTAGTCCAGTCAGAAAGAGCTAGCCTACCCCACAATTATTATATTTATATTCTTATCATAAAATTCTATTGAAAAAATCATACAGCTTACCAAAACTTTGACTTAATGGGTATTTCATTCCAAGTACCTCAGGTAATAATTTCAGTAACTGATGTTTTTTTTTTTTTACTTCAAGCCAAGAATCGCCAATGTTCCATTACACACTAGTATAAATGTCTCTTTTATAACCAGGTTAGGCAACCAATACCAAATTTATATCCTTGAATAAATAGACTTGCAGCCAGTTTGGGTACCAAAAACTTCATCCAACAAGAATAAAAGGCTAGAGATAGAAAAAACTGGAGAGGATTTAATACAAATATTAGGTCTGCACAGAATATTATGTGTGCATAATATTTGGACTATTTATAGGTTATTTTATTTAACATCTTCACTTCCAACCTTCATTGTAACAAAACCATGGTTTACCAACATTTAGAACAAACACTATTTTTAAATTATTTCTATGTCACCCCATGTAAAAACTCTTCCTTCCATTGTCTATTTAAGAGGTGAACTTAGGTTCACCTGGGTGATTCAATCAGTTAAGCGTCTTCCTTTGGCTCAGGTCATGATCCCGATGTCCCAGGATCAAGCCTCACATGAGGATCCCTGTTCAGTCTCCCTCTCCTTCTGCCCCTCCCCCTTCTTCTTCTCTCTTCGACTCTCTCTCTCTCTCAAATAAATTTTAAAAAAATAATAATAAAATAAAAGGTAATTTAACAAAAAATTCTATTGTTTATGGAGGCTGACATTAGCTCCAGAAGAAGAGTAAAAATAGTTAAGTGAGGAGAAATCTGGGACCACCCACCCCTTAAACTGTTGTGTGCAAAGACTTTTCATTGTAGCTTTTATCCAGAAATGAGGGCTCTCCTGCTATTACCTCTTGACCCCGGGGAAGTTAATGACCAGACACTGGCACCCTAATTGTAGCTACATGGGCAGGCTGCCTCTGTACCTGTGACCCAACATTGATAGGAAGATAGTCTCCACTTCAGGATTGTCTTGAAAACTTTGTGTATGTGCATATAATTGGCAAGCTTAACTGACATACAGAATCCTACATGCAAAGATGTCCTATACATGTGCCAGATTTCTTCCAGAAAAAAAAAGAAAAAAGTTTTATGGAAGGAATTAGGAATCACACCCAGGACTTTGTCAAAAAAGTTAACTCTTATAGTGTGTACCCCAGTATTCATTACTGCATTTCCTGCTTTTATTTTATCCTTGGAAGTTGTAATACTTTGAAAATCCCTATCATTAGTTTTCATTTTAGTTTTATTTAGTTTTAGCAGAAATGTATTTTATTGGGATAGCAAGGCACTAGAAATAAATCATAGACCAAGGGATTAGAATATTGCAACCCACATTATGGAAATGTGGATGTAGTACGTACTTTATATGCATTTAAACTAATTTAGTACTCACACCAAGTCTATGAGGAAATTATGGTTACAGTTTAAGCAACTTAACCAAGGTCACATGGTGAGTAAAAAGCCAGGTCAAGATTTCCACCCACACACTCAGCTATGCTGCAGAAAATCCTAAGGTAGGATCTATATTTTAGGAACATTCACACTAATTCTCTCAAACTTCTTTAGAGAATAAGAGGTGGCTTCTAATGATGTGTTTTCCAGGTTGTTTGAGTCATTTGCTGTGTTCCAGTAAAGGGGCTTAAAGCTTTTTTCAGAGATGCTAGACTCCAACAGAAAAGACAAAGCAAGACCAGTGAGAATCTAGCACATGTATATAAATACAGTAATATTCACAAAGCATATTTATTAAAAAGTAGGAAATTTATGGCAGCAAATGCTAGTGTATGTCTTAAAGAGAGAACTCAGTCATTATTATTATTATTATTATTAATGAACTCTCCCTCTTCTAATTTGCTTCTATAGAGAAGGTTCTCAATGGCTTTCTCAAAGATGTATGAAAATGACAAAATAATTCTTGAGGATATCTTATATATTTATCTTATCTATATGCTATATATTTGCTGGTGACTAAATCTTACTTTTTACTTGCCAAGGAAAGCTGGGTCATGGTCTGCATTAAAACCTAGTAATTGCATGATTCTAAAAGTAGTCAGCATGTTGGTCTGGTCATTAATCTACCAAGTACCTCTCTGTTCTGATAAAATACACAATTTTGGGAATACAATGCTCAGATTGGTCATTTCCAGATCTCTTTGGCTTCATATGCAGAATGGCCCACCACAGGCTCACAGCAGAGTCAGCACAGTTAGGTAATTAGACAATAACGATGGCTGCAAGAAAACCTACTAGTCAAGTAACACAATGCAGGAGAAGGAAGCACCTGGTTTGAAATCCTAAGCCCTATGTTTCAAAGCTTCAGAGTTGCCTCCACCATTAATGGTCAGATCTTCCCTAATTCTTTCAGGGGGCTTCAGTTTTCCCTTCTCTGAGATAGATGATACATTTAATGATATCAAAAGAATCTATAAATATAAATTCTATTAATGAGCACTCTAATCTTAGCCAAAATCAGAAGGGAAAATTCAGCAGCTCTCCAGCGTGGTTGAGTCACTCATTAATTGTTGCCATTCTTTGGGCACATTGAAAACTAAGTGGAAGAAAGTAAAATCAGAAGTCTTAGGATTTCTGGTGGAGTCCAGAATTGTACTTGCATTATAGAAGGTAAATTTCGTGCCCTGAATACCTGATAGCTTTTCATTCTCGTCCTTTCTTTGCCCTATGGGCCACTGCTTTCGAGGAAAGCTGCTTATGTTAAAATCATAAACCACTCCAAAAAAAGAATTCAACTCTTTTACTCCTGTCAATATTTTGTCAATACAATGAGAAGGTTGCTGTCCAGTTAGCTGCATTTGTCAAGAAGTATTGTGGCTGGAAGAAGGACACCTGACCACAATAAGTGAGAGTCACCCATTTTCCCAGTGTTCAGCCAATGATTAAGAACATTTCTGGGATCTTGCAGGTATAATTGAAATAATCAGATCATGAGAGAATGTTGTTACAGAGTAAAGACTGCCTGCTGTAGAAATTGTTTTCATTTTACTTTAGTTTTTGTCTATCCACAGAAAACACTTATTCTAAGGAAACCAGTAACCAAAGGGTCAATGGGACGAATCCCAGCTACAGATTTAATACTGCAGCTACGACTTTTTAACCAGATCTTTTCCCTTTGCCTGTATATTTCCCTGCCTCCTTTCCTTCTGGGAGGTGGATTTGAGGTTTGCTCTCCTGTCTTCTCTGGCTGCCTCTCCAATAAGCCCTTTCCTTGCTACATATCCCATGGCTCAATGATTTCTTTGCTGTGCATCCAGCAGACAGACTAGGATTTAGTTACAGTAAACCACCAATCATTTTGGTTATCTTTTCTTTTTTTTTAAACATTTTATTTATTTTCTTATTTGAGAGAGAGAGAGAGAGAGCAAGCATAAGAAGGTAGAGTGGCAGAGGGAGAAGCTAACTCTCCACAGAGCAGGGACCCTGATGTGGGGCTTGATCCCAGGACCTGAGCTGAAGGCAGATGCTTAACTGACAGAGCCACCCAGACACGCCTGAGTGTCTTTTTCTTATACATTTTCTTTTCATATGGAGTTGAGAAATTTTGGTTTTATTTGGCTTTAAAGAATTGAATGTTGAGGCACCTGGGTACCTCAGATGGTTAAGATTCTGTCTTCCATTCAGGTCATGACCTCTGGGTCTGGGAATCCAGTCCCAAATGGGTCTCCCTGCCCCACCCCCCCACTCATGTGTGTGTATGTGTGTGTGTGTGTGTGTGTAAAAGAATTGAACATTAACTATTTTTTTTTTTACAGCTGGTGTTTTTTTTAATTTTTATTTTTAAGGTATATTTGGGTTATTTTCTCAGAAATTTGATAATCAGCAGAGAAGGGGAAAGGTTAAATATTGATTAGCTAAACTAGGTTTGCCATAAACATGCAGCAAAATTTGGGCCTCATGTGTAGGTGCTCATGTGTCTCATCAAATTCTAGAAGTAAACAGTCAGGGGTTATGACTTGAAGTTAATTTTATTTCATGTTGTTCAATGAGTAGGGAACACCTTCGGGATCAGTCTTATACCTTCCTATAATTATAGTCCTACTTCTGGTGAAATTTAGCCTTGAGCAGAAGTGTGAAGCAGGCTATGGCAGGTTGGGGTGTCAGGGAAGCAAACTCAGACAGAGATGAGCACACACGAGTAGACAGGGTTCTTGCAATTGACAGCAGTGAAAGCGGTGAGTGGAGAGGAAGGACAGGGTGGAGGGAAAAGTGAACCCAAGATGAAATCTCAGCTGAAGCTGAAATCTAACCTGCAGCACATCTGTGAGCCGAGGTGCCTACCAGTCATCAGGTAAGAGTGGTGGCCTGGAGAAGAGGGTAGAACCTTAGAATCTTAGTGAATACTTTCTCTTCTGCCTCAGGCTCTCTACCAAGAGTGCTAGGGCACTTCATAGAATACCAAGCATGCAGGCAAAGCTTGTTCCCCTTAATGCTGTCCCCAAATTTGGGATCCTTTTCAGTGGCTGTCCATCCTAATGGCCTGTGCTCCAAACTCTTCCATTTCTCCTTTCTCCAACCATACTCGACAGTCTTTTGTCCCATCCTCTACTGGTCTTTGCTATATTTGGGTAAGACACATATTCCTAGCCCCCATCATAATGGTTAGTAAACACTCCACTTCTTGAAAATCTAGGTATCACCTCGCTGTTTCAATGAGGATGCCCGGAATCAAAGGAATGAAGAAACTGGTGGGCATTTTAAGCAAAGTGGAGGGTTATAGTGAACAGGGTAAGAGCCACAGGGAATTTAAGCTTTTTTTAAATGAGCCGGTTACATGGGTACACATGGTTAACTCCACTGTTACTACTGTCGGGAGATTACATCATGAAAACTTTGCAGAAATGTGTGCCCACCAGCTCTCTCACAAATACCTACAGAAGCTCAAAAGGAAGCTACTATGTTTTAAAATGTCATTTAAATCAAACAGTACATGAGCATGCCCAAAGTATGGCGGGAATGGTGGGTCCATGCTCAAAGCTTGTCACTACAGGTCACATGAGATAGCATCTCTCTCTCTCTCTGACAATCTCATGGAAGAACAGACTGTGAGATGTCTGTACTCATTACAGGAGTACAAGAAGCATTTCGTTCTACCAGGGATGATAGAAAAGGAAAAAGACAGGAAATGACAGGAAGGAATTTGATGGAGTTAACACAGCTAAGCAACCACTATGTACTAGGTGCTGTGATGGTAACTTTTTTTTTTTTTTTTTTAAAGATCTTATTTATTTATGAGAGAGAGAGAGAGAGAGAGCACACACATGAGTGGGGGGAGAGCCAGAGGCAGAAGGAGAGGGACAAGCAGACTCCCTGCTGTGCACAGAGCCTGAGTGTTGGGGGCCTTGATCCCAGGACCCAGAGTTCATGACCTGAGCTGAAATCAAGAGTCGGATGCTTCTCAAGGGACTGAGCCACCCAGGTGCCCCTGTGCTGGTAACGTTAAATGAACTCTCACACCAACACTATGGTAGGGGTTTTTATTATACTACTTTCAAGATAAGAAACCAAATATTAAAGAGGTTAGTTATTTGGCTAGGGACACAGCTGGTAAGTCAATAAGCCAATATTTGAACTCCAAAGCCAATGCAATTTTCACCCTCTCATGTGGCATGGATTCTCAAATAACTTTTAATAAAAGCAGTTCAAATTTCTAGTATTTGGATCGTTAATATTTTGAACTACTTGTTAATTCTTTTGATAGCTTCTTGGTCTAGATTTTTTTATTATTATATTTTCTAAACTAAACCTGATTAACTTGTACCCATGCCACAAATTATTTGCATATTTAAGTGTGTTTATTCATATCTCCACAAAACATGTTGCTTATTTTTCCCTAAAAAAAAGTATGTCGCACCAAAATATATTAGCCCATACTTTCTCTTCTGCAAAACATATTTTTAAAGTGTTTTTGGTTTTGGTTTGGTTTGTGTTGGCTTTTTGTTGTTGTTGCTACTGCTGTTAAAATGTTGGTCCTTTTATATAAACATTTTATTTATTGATTGATTTTTTTTTTCCTTACGCTGGTTTGTTTGTTGTTTACTCTTCAGGCTGCACTGACTTTTTAAAACAGACTCACTTTTTAGTAATTCTTTCATTAGTGAAAGCCATCTTTGTTAAAATACATTATTTCAAGAACATGCCTTTGAAAATTTGAACTTCCTTCACTATGCAAAAATAGATAAGATTAACAGCAATGTGCTTTTCCCTCCAGATAGTTTTATCTTTGATTTACTTATAAGTTCCTAAACTGCTTGGTAGAATTTTAATGTTTAGAAAAAAAAAATACTACTAAATAATTTTGAAATATTTGCTTCGATAAATTCCTTTTAAAATGGTATTTTGGTCCTTTAGAGAGGTAACATAATCCTTAACTAACTTTTGAAAATGAAATTTTACTAACTTGATTACATTTTATTTGATTCTCTTTATACATTCAACAAGCTTAAAATTTCATAATAAAGACCTAATGAAAGAATGAGATTGTAAAAGAAGTGAATACATAATGATACCTCAATTTGTGTCCCCAGAATCACTTTCTAACTACACAGCTAAAAGCCATTCATTTAAAGTAGCCATTACTAGATTGGAAACTCTGAATTATATAAAAATCTTTAATAGAGCAATGTTTCATTATTAAATTCCGATATATGATGTAATCAATTGAAGCTAATACATACTGGTATGGATTCTTATCCACTTTAAGGCCAAATATTAACATCCAGTGCTACCTGGTAAGTAGCAGTTCTATAAATTTATTGAATGTCCTGGAAAGAAGTATTTTCTGATTATTCTAAAAATTTGTTCTTTATTTTTAAGATCATAATTGTATCCTTTTTCAAGATTCAAAGATAAGAAGTGGCACAGTCAGTGTTAAAATCTGTTCTATTTCATCAAAAATAAAGCACATTTATCATTCAGCATTTTCCTGGGTATTCTTCTCATAATTTCTTTTCTGTTGAATATTTAAAGTTTAATAGCTATTACATAAAAGGCTTACAAAGATAGAAGATGCACTCAATATTTTAAGAAACAATCTTGCTTTATACAAGTTTTATTGTAGGGAAATCTATCTTTAATAATTTTAATTGAAATAAAGTATTTTATAAATATGTCTACTTAGTAACATAGTTTGAACTTCCCTCTTTTGAGGGAAAGATAATTGAGTTAATAAGAATGAGTTTTGTTTCCACTTGCTTTTCTATTCATTTGCAATTTTTCAGCCACAATGAGTTTGAATGAGTCCATCACTGCACCAAACACTTGACATAAGTTATCTTGTTGACTCTGCACAAGTACTGTTTCCCCATTTCACATTTAAGGAGAGTGAGACTTAGAAACATTAAATAATAACACACAGGTACAAAGTGGCAGTTCTTTGTGATTCCACAGCTCTTTTGATAATTGTGCATATTGCTTCCCAAACATACTGAGCTTACTGTTATTGTCACCAATGGGGGCATGTTAGTCTTTTATAATAAAGTCAATGAAACTGGGTGTTTACATGCTCCCTGTTTTCAATCCTATACACATCTTCCTAAAATTTATAAAAATGTATAACAAAAATCAGCCCAATTCACTACAGCTGCACTTCATTGAAAATTGACAAGGATGAAATGAAATTTAAGTCCAAAAGAACTTAAGAATCAACCAAAGTCTTATGCTCTCCACTAGAAGAAACAAGCCAGAGAGATGAATGGTCTTACCCATGATCCAAGGGAGACCCAAGCCATGTAACCCAACTTTCTGGACATTAACTCCACATATTTGCAGTAAGTACCTGACATTGAGTATGTGTCAGGCCCTGTGCTGGACAATTGTTGTTGAGGTAAGTATCATAGTTACCCCCATGAACAAAAAAGGAAACTGAAGCATAAATATGCTCAAGGCCCAAGTAGTATGGACTGGAATAAGGCTAACTCTAGCTCTGGACAGCTTTGAACTCAGACTGAGAGGAATTCCTCCTGTTCAATAATTAGCTCCCATAAAATAGTCTGTATAGAAACTGCTGTTCTCTATCAAAGGTGATTGGCCTTCATTGCAAAGCAACTGGTTTCCACTTATTCCAGATATACTAGTGGAGTGTGCTGTGTTCCAACTAAGGATGGCCAATATGTAAAATATTTAACAATAGAAAGAGCTGGGCGGGGGGGGGGGCGGCAATCTATCAAAACAGACACCAGACCAAACACAAGAGAAATCGGCTCTAGACCACGGGAATGCCAGTATTGATTTACACCTGTGGAATAACTGCCTTGAAACCAATTAAACTCTGCAGTCAAGAACTAGAAGAGAAAGTATTTTTCCCCCTAGCATCTCACCTCCTACATTTATTAAATGAGGAAAGGCTAGATAAAAAGGAAAATAATGCAAATATGGATGCCAGTGAGTGTGCTGCTTTGAGACTATCTTGTCTACCATCAATGGAAAGTGTACAGAAGGAAAAAACATGACCTGTCTGAAGAGGACGCATGCATTGATTACAAAGAGTTTAAGGGGTGTCAGCTGGTACATGTTCGCATCTGCACTGCAAAACCATTAAAATGTCCTTCCAGTTGTTGCTACCAGCCCCAATAGCAGCCAGCCAAGTGCAGTTGTAGATCGTATGGTTGGTCATAGAGTAAAATGAAATAACACTATACCATTTAACGTTATAGTTTCCGGAACAGAATGTTATTATCTTGAATTTTTTTAATGTTTTAATTTCCCAGTGTTTTCTGAACACTCCATTCTGGAGTGCATTTGATACTTCTGAATGAATTTTCATCAATAATCCCATGCATTTGTTTTGAAGATCAGAGAGGGAACATGCTAACTACACTACAAAGAAGTCTATTCTTTTCTCCATTCAACAGTGCTGCTCAGTGGTCCCATCCATCATCAGACAGAGGACCTGGTATGATGCTGTGCTGCCTGATGGCACCTCCTTTTCCCCAACTTCTCCAGGAAAAGAAAAAAAAGAAAAAAAGAAAGAAAGAAAGAAAGAGAGGAAGAAAGAAAGGAAGGAAGGAAGGAAGGAAGGAAGAAATAAGGAAAATGGAAAAACCCCTGTCAACTTGTATCGATAATGGTTATACAGTTATGTGGAACTTGGGATGCTAATTAATTCTTTTGAATAGTTGACTCTTACATATAATTCTGATTTTAATACTCACAAAGTTTAGTTTCTTCATATAAAGTTGGCAATATGTCACCCTGTGTTCGCGAACGACGTTTGTCTGGAAAATACGTGGTGCTCAATGCCATGTATTCAATGCTTGCCTTAGTCTGAGACTGCCAGCTGCTCTCCAGGCCTGCAGTTCTGACATCCTCCATACGTGTTCAACTTCACTGTCTCTATTTCAGGTCAAAGAAACTGATGGCCATAAAGTATAAGCTATTAACAAAGTCAATGGGCAGAGACAGGTTTCCAAAATAACTCAGCCTGTTTCAGGTATGAATTCTTAATAAATACCACCTCCCCTGCCTCCTTCTTTATGGGAATATCATTTCTAGAAGAGAACTACGTATTCTTGTAACAAATAACTGAGATAGTAATACGTGAACCTCTAAATGATGCATACCATATTTTAGATATAAGATATGACACAGTGAATAATGACTGTCTCGTTTGATATTGCTGATGGAAACAAACAAACAAAAAAAGATCTTCTTCTGTGTTTTACATGTGAAAAATTCATCTTGACTAGCAAACTGTCAAAGTGTTTTACTTTGACTTTATGTCTATCCATATGTCAGGTACTTCCCATATGATGACATTTTGTTTTAAGATAATTCTTCAATATATCTCTTTACATTCCTTTCTGAAAGTTAGTTCAGAGCTTTTAGGTTGTCTGCAAAATATTTAAAAAAGTATGTTCTTCAAATAATTTGAATAGTTCTTTCAGCCCTTTCTTGTGGGTGCAGACATATCCTGATTTTCTAATATAGCTTTCAAATCAGATAAATGTGTGGTCACCAAATAATCATGAAAGCAATAATTGCTACAGAAATTGCCATGGGTAAACAAGAGTTTTGTTTTGTTTTATTTTTGTTTTTGTTTAGAAAAATGTATGTTTTGTGTATTCTTGTAAAGTATATATTGTGGAATTTGAACAAGGTTGATTCTACATATCCAGAATTTCACAGAACATTCTGAGGCTTTTTAGAAAGGCATTGGGCCATAGAAGACTGACAAGGTAGATATCATTTAAGCAGTTGCTGTTCGGAGAAGGCTGGACCCACAGGGAGCCTGCTATCATGGCAGGGTCTCATGTGTTCTACTCTCATTTTACCCAAAAGCATGAACTAAACACCTGTCAAGGTCTGGACACTCTACTCAGCAATGGATGACATATAGCAATTGACAGAATGTGTAGTCTGTCTTCGGGGGGCTTGGAGCATAGGCATGAAACAGACCCAGGAAAAACCACAATGTATAGATGCCATAAATAAAAGTATTTTAAAGTTATATTAGCTGCACAGCAGGCTCAGATAATTGACAGATATTATTTGAGAAACTTCCTGAAGGTGGGGGCACTTCAGTTGTATCTTGAGGAAGGAACACTGAGCAAAGGAGAAAGTGCATGTCATAGGATAAAAGACCTTGAGCAAAACTACGGGAGTCAGGAGTTGGAGGTTCCTTGGAGATAGACTCTGTTTATATCAAATTTGGATCTAGTCTAGAGCACATAATGAATGAGGGGGACACTCTGGCAAGGAATGTCAGAGAGCAATGTATATATGGCATATATGTCATACAAAGAGTTTGAATTCTCCCTTAAAGTCATGGCAATGGAATATTTTGAAACCAAGACAGTGTCACAGTCAGGCATTCTTTACCGATCTTTGTCCTTTGTCCCACAGTGTGTAGGAAAAATATAAGTGGACTAGAGACCACAGGGAGTGTCCTAGCCATGCCAGAGTTTGGAAACTGAGAGAAGAAAATACGTTCGTGAAATCTTACAACTGTTGGAAGTAGAAATGTGCCAGATTATTTAAATGTAAGATTGTGAGCACTTAAAGAAAGCAAAGAAGTGGGAAAAGCCTAACCCATGTACTGAATGCCAGTAACTTCCAGGGAAGATTTTCAATGATACAGAGTTACTGTCAGCACCAAAACTTACCAGGCCTCAGCAAATATTTGTGGAATGGGAAAAAAAAAAAATGAAATTAACAAAGGCCCTTATTACCCAAATCACGGAGTTTAGCAGGCTCTCAAAAAGCACAATTTTATATTTGGTTAAGAATAGAGTGACCCAATATGGATGTTGATTATGTCATTGAAATGACCAGAATCTCCTTAAAGGTGTAATAAATTTTTCATTTAGTTTAGACTTCGTACCAAGAAAATGGGTAAATGGGTTCATTAGTCAGTGTGTGTGCTAAAAAGGCATCTGTTTTAGAGTGTACCATTACAAAGTCTTTACTATTAACTTTCAGTATAACTAATGAAAACAAAACTCCTATATCCTCTAAAACACACGTTTTCTACTTGTGTTATGAAAAAAAAAAAAAAAGGGGGGGTAAATCCAGAAGCCAGTTTGCTAAGGCCCTAATAGATTCTGACATATGAGCATCTTCAGCAGGATCTACAAAATACTTCGAGCAACCTCTCAAGTATGAAACAAATTCATTACCAAAAATAACCTGACTCAGGTCCTTTTAATAGTTCTTTCAGCTCACCCTGTGGGTTTAGGCATAACTTGATTCCATCTGAAGCTTTCAAATCAGATAAATGTGCAGTCACCCAATAATAACAAGCACAGAATTTCTATTAAAAAAAAAAAAGCAAGGATATGTAACCAATGGATTTAAAAGACAGATATTTTTTAGGTTTTAAGAATGTTCCCTTGATTTGTCATGAACAATAGTTAATATCATCCACTGAGTGAAGTCGTGATATCTCCATCATCACAAATTTTAACCATTGACAAAGAAGTTGCCTTGAAGCCTAGTCAGTCTTAAAGCTAGTCAATTTATTAAGAGACAGGAAATAATTAAGAGCCTAAGAGTCACGTTTAGGTTAATTCCGACTCTTGTCATTTTACAGGTTTTGTGATCATGGACCAATCACTATACTTCTCGGGAAACTGAGCATTACAATCTGAATAATGATGATAACGTACCTTACATGGATAAAGACAAAATGTGACCACATGTATCAAAGCATTCTATATATGGCCTTACATAGGTGACCAATGATTATAAGGTGCCATTATTCTTGTTTTAGATTAGTTTATATTCAGGTGCCCAAAGGAAATTTAAGGTTGCATGTCTAATTACCAAACACAATTCCTAAATGTTCAATCATGTAGTATATGTTTGAAAAGTTAATTCAAATTCAATTCAAATTTTATCAATGCACTATCACTTTGTGTCATCTATTAAACACCAAGATCATCTAATATATACAACTAATGCATCATCAAATTTACCAAGAAGTACATGTATTTCTTTTATCACCTTAGACACTTGGTGAGTTTGAGAGAATGCAGTCTCTGAAAATCTGGAAAGTGTTAGAAAATGAGCTTATTGCATGATCTATGAGCTCCTTAACAGCAGAGTCATATTTTTCTCCAAATCCCCAGAAGAATCTAACATAGTACTCTGCAGAAAGTAGATAAAGAGTAAATACTTTGGATGGACAGATTTCTTTAGGAGCACAGGGAAGTGGAAGATATGATTGATTTGCCGAAGACTACATTTTATTCCTCTCTGAAAACTCTATACTCACCCAGGTGCCTGGAACAAAGTAGAAGGATCTTAATAACCTTTTTTTTTTTTTTTTTGGTATAAATTGTATTCCTTGACTAAGGGTCTGATTTTCACAGAATAAGGTCTGTAATTCTTGGTAAAAGTAACTAGGAGTTGCCTGGACATTACTTGACATAAAATCTCCCAAGTGTAATGTGAATCACCTGTTACCATTGTCTTTCATACTTAATCTTCCAACAGAGAGTCTACAAATAATTAACACTAGTTAACCGAAGTGTCGTGATTTTATTTCCTGATTTAATCTCTGTCAAATACATTATTAGTGAAATGGTCAAGAAGAGTTAGAGAAAGGGCTCTGGCAAACCTTGAGATTAATCTGAGTTGAAGTGGAGCATATGAATAGATATATCTTCATGAGTGCTCATTAGAAGTACGCGTACATGAGCTGTAAACAGATCTGAAGTAGAAATGTACCATGAAAATATGTTAAAGAAAACTGACATTTAAAACCAATAGCTTATGTGTTGAAATAGGAAAAAAAAAAAAAAGATTATTCTGATTGGATAACTACATTGGTATTTATCTCTATCCTAAACAACACGGATTTTACAAATACAAAACAATATGTTTGATGTATGTGTGTATACTAAAAAGATATTCATAGAAACACACAATCTAGTTGGGAAATAGAAAAGAACATGAAGATGTCATAGAAATCCCTCACACAAAAAAGCTCACATGGCCTTAAAAAACACTTCTTTAAGGTAGGAGAAAGGGAAAGATCCTACTACCTTCTTCATCCCTGCCACCCTCCTGCATCATCAGGAAGCATCCCATATTTCTTTTTAACATTAAGAATGCAAGTATTGGTAGAACCCCAATGAACTTACTCAGATAAACACAATGTGGTTTTCTTTTAAAATAAGCCTTTACTGAATATATCAACAAGGTACTGTATAGTGTGGAGTGAAGTTGATAGTTAACAAAGTGTGTGACATGGTAGGTCTCAGAGGGTGTGTAATGAAGAATCTTCCAGCCCCTTGCAGTCCCTTGTCACTGAGAACACACTAAACGTAAACTGGAAGCAAATCAACGTATGGTTCAAACAATAACAAATCACTGGAATTAACTTTCAGGAAATATATACTGGTCCTAGGAGGAACAGACAGTGGCAACAGCTTCACCTTACCTCAAAGAGGTTATAAATCTTACATCCTATGGATATCTTTATAAATGCCTCTGGGTGTGCATTTGTGTGTGTGTGCACACGCACGTGTGTGTTTCATACTCGTTTAAAAATGTCTGTTGCAATTGCCTTGCTTTGTGCTCTTCGGTGAACGTGCCGCTAGAAAAAGAAAAATGATAGTACAAGACTCTGATCCATTTGTTACAACAACAGTATCATACATGTACAAATCTTTCTCCCCACAATCTGTGACAAACATCCCCGTTACCAGTAATTGTCTTTTGACCCTGCTGAAGAAATCAGAGAAGGATGTAAGCTACAGCTTTCTTCATTAGTATTTTGACTGAAAAAAAAAAAAAACGAAAACAAAAACAAAAAACAAACAAACAAACAAACAAAAAGTCAGGCCAGTTTTGACTATGATTAAGAACTAGGAGAGTGTTTTGTTTCGTGTTTGTATCTATTCCCCTTTGGGGCACAAAGAAACTGCTTTGCTTTCCCATGAAGCAGGAAAATCATGGGCAAAACCATTCTTCTCATGTTCTAAAGTAATGTCTTCTTGTTGTAGGTTCAAGAAAAATGCTATACGCAAAGATGGCAATGGAAATGAACCACTTCATGGTCAAAAGTTGCACTGAGCTCTCCAGCTGCGGTTCCCCAGACTAGTGCACCAACTGTTCCCTGTAAGTTGTGTTTGGACTGGGTGTCCTGCTGGCCGCATGCAGAGCAGGTTTTCCACAAAGGGGAAGTAAGTTGTGATCTTGTGAAATGACTAAGACCATCATGATCTGTACTCATAGGAAATGGGGACTTAGAATTAGCTATTTCATTAATAATTTTGCCAGACTAGTCACATTACAGGTTTTTTGCTTTTGTTTTTGTTTATACCTCAGGGAACATATCTAATATATTTTCAACAAGCATCCAGATAATTAGAAATTGCATTATTTCTCATGGGATGGAAAGTGTTCCACTTCTTACACAGGGAAACACACTTTTTGTCTCTGCCCGTGGTTGTGCACTGCAATGACTGTTAATGCATTTGAGAGTTTTGTGGGAAGCCCAGAGCCCCTCTCTATTCAAGCACGTCTCCCCAAACAAATAGATATTAATGACAACCCTGGGTATGAATAACGATACATAATATCTGTGTGATCATGGCTGTATCTTTTCCTTTTAGAATTTCCTCTGCACAGTGACAGTCCCCTAGCTCTGAAAGTGGCTGCGTATTATCTGATCATCTTTTTTGGTCAAACAGCGTCAAGCTCTTTATAAGCCAGTCCCTTGTGTATGGCTTTGTTCACGGACTGGGCCTGCACCTTCAACTGTGACTCTTGACTAATCTCAAAATACAAAATAATGACAGCAAAAGAGGCTCGAATACAGAGTAGAACACATTCCTGTGACTACAAATGCCAGTCAAACCCTAATCCAACACCTATGGTTGGTTATTCAGCAGTTTTCCTAAGACACATAAGACATTACAAATACAGTGATGTGCTTTCTATCCTGGTATAAGCGAGAGCCCCAGGTATGCCATGACAAATGACACATTGATATGAATTTTAGCAGTCTCTGTCATATTGTGTGCAAGAGCAAAGTGAAGCCTATAACTACATTCTATCTCTTCAGGAACATCTTCTAGCAAAGGAACCACGTCAAGTGACTAGGTCTTCATTGTACCAGTTAAGCCCCAAATAATTTTATGAATCACATAAGACGTCATAGAAATCTCTCCAACATTGGTCTTCTTGGCCCAAAGCAAAAATGTCTCAGCAGCCAAATACCATGCTAGGGTTATACACACAATAGAAATAAATGAAAATGATTATTTTGTGGATAAGAGAGAAAAAAACCCTCATAAGTCCAAGTACCATCATTTCAACACATTGTTTTATCTACACAGCCAAGGGGAAGAGGACAGTAGAAGGGAATTATCCAGGTAAGTACACAAAACCCCATGTCATTGTCCTGAATGTTACATGGCTTACCATTTACACTGATCACCTTCACAGACTGTCTTGTCCCTTTGCTGTGTGGAATTAGATTTAAAATAGCAACAGCCAAAATTTGCTAGCTAATAGACTAAAAGGGAAACCTAAGTCACTTTAGAATTAATTCAAATTAATTCGTAGCTAATTTCAGCTCAACTGTCTGCAGTTTTGATTCTTGCTTCTACAACATTATAACTTCAGTTATATTTTCTGCTTATTCTGAGGGACAAGGGAGATTAAAACATATAAGTTGGGGGTACATTATTAAAGAAAATAAAGCTCTTACTATAAAGAAAAACTTGCATAGCATTTTATACCTAAACTCTTACAAAGAAGACACATCACAGTTCTATTTTGTTAAAAGTGAGAGAGAGAGAGAGAAAGCGAAAATGATTGTGACATTAACTTCATAGGTCCCTAAAAAATGGCCAGCGGTAAAGGAAATATGCAACATAGGATGAAATCTGATTTTATAAGGAATTTTCCAAGGGTGTGTGTATTTTAGATAATGTATGCGATCGATAGCCCTTCTACATCTAAGGGATGAAAAGGAGTAAATTATACATACTTTGTGAAGATGGGCATTGCTTCAAAAATATCTAGAATTAAACACAGACATCCCTCCCTTCCCTGTGCCCTCTGCTGTATGCCCCACTCTGCCAAGATTAGGGGAACAAGCTCACACTCCCTGACTTGTTCATTTTTCATGTTATCCTGTTAATAAAAGATTGATCATCCCTCCATGATTCCCAAACAAGAGGGACATCCAAGACTGAAAATGAATAAATGGAATTTCAAAACTGGAACAGGGTCAAAGTCAGTTCAAAGTGGAAGCTCAGTATTGCTTTAAAAAAAAAAATCATCCAGCTTTGATGTGTCCCCATAGAATTATTAACACTGAAAATTAGTATACATTTAAAAGTGTTTAAGTATATATGGATATTTTGTTCAACCAAAACTGTCATCTAAAATTTTCTTTCAAATTTTAAGCAGAGTGGGAAAAAAAATCAAACAAATGTAGCATAAATAGCTAATTACGAAAATATATGTGAGGTGATTGGAAGACAAATTTGCGAGGGGATAAAGGTATTAATTCAAGCTATTTCAACATGATACGTGTTAACACAGTCATTTGATAAAGTATAGCAGAACCGCTCATGACTTGTTTTTGTCTAAATGGTATCAATAGTTTTTAAATAACAAGTTCAGTATATTCCAAACACTAACCTCTTGTTGGTCTAAATATCATGTTGACATAGCTGCAGTGAATCTACCCAAATAATTCTCATTATCAAAAATAATTCCATTCAATATAATTCTTCCCATTATTTTATTAGCCTCTTCTAAAAAAGTATTCTAGAATATATCTCTGTTGAATGTGATTCAACCTGACATATTATTTGAATAGTAACACTTTTAAAGGGAGTTTTCTTGCTGGAACATCCTACCTGTCCCTGCAGATGACTGAAATCAGACTCAAGTCTCTAACTCTGTTATCATATAGGGTCAGGGAAGCATGAGGAGTGATTTTTAAGCTCCCGGTCAGAAAGCCAACACCCAAGTTTGAAGTTCTTTTCCAAAATGTCATTTGCTGGGTACTGCCGGGTTGGGTTAACTTATCTTACAGGAACGGGCTTCCTCATGATGCTTTTCTCTATTTCCTGCTTTGGGTCAACTCAGGGTTAACTACCTCCTTTCTTCTATTTCGAGATTTTTAACTTGTCTTCCAGACTAGGAAGGGCAGAAATAGCATGAAGGTATCTGGGCCATTTCTTGTTTCACCCCCATCACTTAGCCTAACCTGATGAGCTCTTCTAATCTGCCCTTTCATCTAACCACTGACCGACCGTAAGAAAGGAATTTACTCTGACAGCTTTCACAGCAAAAATGGTTAATGTGCCTCATGAGGAAGAATCACTCCGTCTTTTGCCTTGGCGTTGGGTTCTCCTTGTACAACCCTGTACAGTACTTCAGCGACTATTTTTTTTTTTTTTAAGATTTAAAAAGCAAAGAGTTACAAAACGGTTTGTAATTAACTTGAAATAGAAAAGATAGCACTTTTTTTTTTTTAAATCCCATTATATAGTACACCGTATAAATTACAGAGTATTCAAATGCACAAATGCATCTGGGTAACATTTATCAAATGTAATTCGCGTGTCTCTAGGTGCGCACACGTGTGTGTCTGGACAGTCTCACCGTCCGCCTTCCTGACGCCGGGGCTCTGGCTGTCACGTGTGGCAGTGCTCCAGATCTGGAACGCCGCTGTTGCAGTATCGCATGTTGTTGGCGATATGGCAGTCTGTGTAATTAATGCCCCCATTCGGGGTGTAAATGGGCTGCAGTCTGAAATCTCCTTTAAGGAGCTGATCGTTATTTAAGGAGACGATCTGAAAGCTGGTTTCGGTCATCTCCAGGATGGAATTGTCCTTCTTGGTGCCGGCCTCGCAATAGTCATCTTTCCGCCGACCTCGGTTGTACTTCCACTTCTGGGACGTGTAGCGTCCCTTTTTGTGCATGCGCCAGCAAAACACGCTGAGCAAGACCACGAGCACGAATATCACTGCCCCCCCGATCAGGCCGGCCAGCAGAAAAGGGGAGCCCATGCTGTGGGAAGTCGTCTGCTCGTGGCTGGAAGCCGTGTTGCTGCCGTTGTTCAAATAGGAGGCGTGGGTGGTGGCCTCAGAGCAAATGGTATCTTCCACAGCTCGGTAGTTAAAAGCATCCAGGGGCACCAAACAAATCCGGTAGGTGGATCTGGGCTCTAGGTTCACCAGGCTCAAGTGCTGCTTCTCACCGCTGACGATGCGTTCCTGGACGATGCCGCCCACCAAACTGTGGCCCATTTTCACCCACGTGAGTTTGTATGCCATCACCGTGAAGAGAGAGAGCCAGCTGACTTGGATGGACGTGTCGTTCACAAAATGGATAGAGAGCTGGATCCGTTCAGAAATTGGCGGGGTTGCTCTTTCCCGGCCGTCCCAGTCAGGAATGGTGGGCAGTCGGGAGGTGGTGGGAGTCAGGGGGGTATCACTTCTGCTGGGGGTTGGGGCAGAGAGGGTGGGGGGCTGAGTCGTTGGAGAGGCTGTACTTGGGGCCGGGGTGAAGACAGGCAGCCCAGGGGTCGTGGTGGGGCACGACAGAAGATTCATATTCAGCTCCCTGACGGCCATCCCCCGGACTTGCTCAGGCCCCTGGCACATGAAACCTCGCACGTTGAGAGATGAAGGGATGTATCTGAGCCATTCTGTGACCCATTTAATGCTGCAGTCACAAAACCAGGGGTTATTCCGAGCAGTGAGCTGCTTCAGGTTGGAGAGATTATCAAAGACCCCTTGAGTCAACACACGCAGCTGGTTGTTGGATATATCCAGCCGTTCCAGCTTGCGCAGCTTTGAGAAGGCTGTCAGAGGGATGTGGTTGATCTGGTTGTCCTGCAGGTAGAGCTTGATCAGATGTGTACCTGGGAGATCGGGAGGGGGATGGGAGAGGGAATTCCGCACGATGGAAAATTCCTTGAGCTTGGTGAGGTGGCTGAAGGTGCCCTCGGCGATGCCCTTGTTGGTCAGGAGGTTGCCATCCACGATCAGACGCTCCAAGCTTGTGAGGTTCTGAAAGGCCATGTCTGATATGACAGCGATTCGATTTTCATCCACTCTCAGCTCTTGCAAATCCACAGGAAGCCCCACAGGCACACTGCTCAGGTGATTCTTGGATAGAAACAACAGTTTGAGGCTAATAGCCTCCCGGAAGGCCCCGTCCTCCACCCCCACCGTGGATATCGAGTTGTCATCCAAGTGAAGCTCCTCGAGCTTCAAGAGCTGGGCCAGAGCAGCCCTTGAAATAGTCTGAATGTTGTTTTCCTGCAAATGGAGAACTCTGACATTCTTGGGAAGGTTCATGGGGAATTCATCCAGTTGGTTGCCATAAAGGTAGACCGTGTGCACGGACCGGACATTGTGCAGTTCTGCAGGAAATCCAGCATTATTAATTTGGTTGTTGTGGAGGTAGAGTACGGTTACGCCCTCCGGGATCCCAAGAGGCACTGAGGTCAAGCTTCGCTCATTACAGTAGACAAAGTTCCTATCGCAGCGGCACACGCTAGGGCACGCTAAGATTTCTGACACTTGTGAGTAGAGCCCCAAGGAGATAAGAAGCCAAGATTTCAGGAAAAAAGCCCCATGGTTGGGCCACTGTGTGGTCTGTAGGCCCATTTCTGAAGTACAGAAACAAAATACAAGGTGGTAGGGAAACTAAAAAGAGAAGAAACAAAAAATTATGTGTATATATATATATATATAGCAAAACAAAAGTGATTGGACAGGGTTCTGTTAAAGTCCAGAACTCCAAGTAGAGGAAAAGTCTTGAAGGCCTGTGGTAAAAGAATTCTCCTATGGTCTCTGGTCTTATCAGCCTGTGTTGTCTTCTTTGTTATTGTCCTCCATGTGAAAAAAAAAAAAAAAAGAAAAAAAAAAAAGAAAAAATTCAATAGGGAGAATTTTCACACACAGGCAATGAGTGAAGCCAAGTTTTCAGCGGTCACCAGTGGCCCAGCTGGGCAGGCAGAACTGGAACTCCCTTCTCGTATTGTAGATCAGGTCAGCGTTGATCAGACTCTGAACTTCTTGGTCAAGCTCAATCTGCAACCTGTTGTAGGAAAGCAAAGAGAAAAAAGTCAGCTAAGGTCCTAATGGATGAAGGGCTAATCTGATTCTTTGCCCTTCAAGAGCTGGGACCAAGTGACCAGGAGAAGCAGGAGCTGGCTTAAAGTGATGTTTTAAGTAACAATAATTTGGTTGAAAAGGTATTCAAGAAAGGAACATGATTCAACGTTGCCTCTCACCCTCAGGGGTCATCCTGTGAAATTTACATCCCCATCAGTACCTTCTCTTACAAATCCATTTGCATAACCAAATAGAAAAGAACAAGGCTCACTGTTGCATACAGTGAATTAATCCTAAGGATCACCTGCAAATCCAACTGGTCACATCTTGTTTCAAGACGGCACAAGTGACTGCGTAATTCATACAATTTGAGGGCAAACACACGAAACCCTTTCTAGTTATAAATAAACAAAGGCAAGATAGGGACTGATGAAGTCCTTTAAAAAGATGTGTCCTTTTGATATGATGCTAAATGAAGTAAAGGCAGAGAAAGTAAGATACCGTATGATCACTCATATGTGTAATTTAAGAAATAAAATAGATGAACATTGGGGAAGGGAAGGAAAATGAAACAGGAGGAAAACTGAGGGGGAGGCAAAACATGAAAAATGCTGAAGTCTAGGAAACAAACAAGGTTACAGGACGGGATGTGGGTGGGGTGATGGCATAACTGGGCGGTGGGCATTAAGGAGGGCACGTAATGGAAAGAGCACTGGGTATTATATGCAGTTGATGGATCACTAAATTCTACCTCTGAAACTAATTTAAAAAATAAAATAAAATAAAAAGATGTGTCCTTTTGATCTGACACTGTGAGGGAGAGGGATAAAAGTAACACACAGAAGCATGCATGAAGGCAGAGAGAAGATTTCTCTCTTCTTCCCCACTTTCTGCCTCTTTTCATCTTCGCCCTTTTTCAAAATTGTTTACGCTTGAGTTACCAAGGAGAACGGCTAGGCTCCAGTCCATGATAACGTTTCTATTTATTCCCCCTTTCGGGACCTCCACGTACAGATGCCACGTACAGATGAGATACACCCTTCCAATCTCCTTGAGAGCTGCCAAGCTCATGACTGGGAATAAGTTATTTTTCAACTCTACCACCTTCCTCTCATCTGTGAGGGCTTTTTTTCTACTTTTCAAGAAGGACCTTCAGCAGACTTTGAAATGATAGCACACCCGGTTGGGGAAGTATAGGCAATACATAGATAGTAATGATGCCTTCCTGCTTTGTGTGTTCTGTCTGTTTTAAGATCAGAGAGGTAAAGCAGTTAATTGAACGGTGCCAGATTTGATTTCCTTACAAAATAAGCTAACATGACAGGACATGGCAAGCTATGAGTTTCTTAATTCTCACCAACAGACAGAAACTCAAAACAACTTATATCTAGAAGCACAGAGGAACTACTTGAAATTGTTCCCTTAGTTATCTTTAGAAACATAATTTAAAAAAGAAAAAGAAAACACTGTAAATGCTGTTTAAATGTCAAGGATATTGTAAATTTGTTCCACAAAAAAAAAAAAAATTGTGAACACCAAAAAAAAAAAAAAAAACCTGTTTCAGGTCACCAGGTCGCCTCTGGTGACCTGAAACAGCAAAATGCATGTCTTACTATTCAAAAGCTTTTAAAGGGAAAGGGGTGGGATAGGGAATGTTTGTCCAGGCAAAAACTGCCTGCACTATGATACTGCATGTAAAAACCAAACATAATTTAATTTGTTAAGACTTAAAAATGTACGTTTCACCACTAGACAGGAGCCATCCCCCTGCTCCAGCAAAAATCTCCCTATCTGCTTAAAAAATAATTTATAATACAAATGGGATAGTACAGGAAAAATGAGTTTAATGTCATCAGCCTGATGTCATCCTTAGCTCAGATTTCAAATTTTAAAACCATCTCAGTGTTCCCCAATAGCTTGCTATTCGAAGGTGATCCTGGTCCAGGAATGTGAACTCAAGCTGGGAAGTTGTTGGAAAAGCAGAATCTGCATGTTAGCAAAAACCTAGGATGTGCACGTTAACATCTGAGAGGCATTCCCCTAAACACAGTAACATCTTATTTAGTCATTCAAACGTTTTATTTTATTAACTATAAAACAAATGCAAGAGCATATCAAATAACTCTTAAGGAAGAATAAAAGCATAAGGCATATTGATCACTTTGGTCCTCAGGAGATAGTCTCAAATTGTTTCTTCTACATAAATGACATCTTGTAGAAGGAGTAGTGCAATGACATACCATACACTGGCCTCAACATACACTTGAAAATGTATGTCTGAGTGACAAGCACTAATGCCCAGTAGAAGCTTAAAAAGTTTTTTTGTAATCATGGAAGCCCACTTGATACAGCAGGATTTATTTAAGAACAAACATTTGTTTGGTGCCATTAGCATTTACTCTTCACAGGAGGTAGGAAAGTGAGACCCATAGAACAGAACCTAACCCAGTTCTGAGTATTCCACAGGAATCTTCGACATGGGATGCCAGCACAGAATAAATAGAATCTTCGAAGAGAGAAAAACAGCTGCTCCAGAGTTCTAAGTTCCTAAGCAAAAAGAATGGATGTTTCTTAACTATGTTTATAGCCAAGTTTTAGGGCCCTGGAAACAAAGAACTAGTACTTGAGGATGATCTAATTTACTTAGAAAAGTCATCACGTGACAACCACAAAGCAATAATCACTGGGAGGTAACAAAGTACTCGGGTTTTGGACCTGGAAACTATCATGCTCCCAAATTACACATTTTCCATTTGTCTGCACCTCGTCTTCTGTACGGAAGGGGAAAAGCCCCATCCCCCTCACCATTTGCCCCAGGCCTTGCTCTCTTGCTGACAGACTCTACTTAGGAGTGCTTCTTTTGTAATTATGTAAGAGGAGGATGTGGTCCTGAAGAAATCCTCTAATAGGATTACTTCGGACAAACTGTCATGGTTTATCCACCTTAACAGAAGAAAAGTCCCATCAAGATCACAATACGTTGATCAGCTATGACAACTTCAGTTCTGAATGAAAACAAACTCTCAGGGTTTTCTTTGAATTTCTTGAGAATCCCACAAAATTACAGCAAACAGCAGATTTGTTGTAATCCTTGCATCGATGACAGCCTAAATATGTCAGTCAATATACTGTATCTTTGTTCAAATTAGTGCAAGTGTAAAATTACAAACATCTCGGCAATAATGACTTTTTTTTTTTTTCATTGAAGTAGGCTAAAATTTCTTCTATATTTTCAGGCTAATTCGTATGTAATACTGAGAGCAGAAATGCTTTCAGACCTTAAGCTGGAGACTCTATTCATAAAAGAAAGATGGGATCCAGAGGGAGACAAAGTATAGGAGACTCTTAATCTCAGGAACAAACTGACGGTTGCTGGGGAGTGGGGGATAGAGATGGGGGGCTGGGTTATGGACATTGGGGAGAGTACGTACAATGGTGAGTGCTGTGAATTGTGTAAGACTGATGTTTCATAGACCTGTACACCTGAAGCAAATCATACATTATATGTTAATTTAAGAAAAAAAAATAAGAAAAATAAAGGGAGAAAGAAAAAAAAAAGGAAAAAAGAAAGCCTTATAGTAGAATGGTCAAACGCATAACCCCCCAGTTCTTGTCCCACTCCTGACAAGGAATAGCCTCAGGATCTTGACCTTTGACACCTTCCTTCCCTCACCTGAAAGATTAGGATAATAAATAGCTCCTATCTCATAGTATTCTTGAGAAAATTAAATAGGATAGTATTTGCAGAAAGCTTTCATGATGTCTGACACAGGCAAGAACATAATAAATAGAAACTATTATTCTCTCCCTAATTATGATTATTTATGTTGTCCAAAGAGGTAAACTCCAACATGTACTGCAAAATAAAATCACCTTGAACCTGCTAAGTTCTATGCCTTTCCATATACTCCAGAATTTCTCAACCTCAGCACTATTGACATTTTGGGCTGGATAATACTGTGTGAGGCTGCCATGAACATCCAAAAATGTTTCCAGTCACACTGTCCCATGGGGTGACAAAATCACCCCCAGTTACGAACCACTGACCCACAGCATCTTATAAGTGCCTTAGAAGATTAGCATTATTATTCTAATTTTATAGAAGAAATTGAGCATAGATTTCTAATAAATAGAAGCTAAAAATGCTTCTTGTAATGGACACCAAAAAAACCCATGAAAATGTAACATGTTTTTCATTCATTTATTCAACCAATATTTCTTGGGCACTAGAATGAGAATACAGTCTGAGGCGGAGCTAATGTGGGTTTTGGCTTCATGTGCTTGACTAAAGTCAGTGAGGGGAGAGAAATTAATAAGCAGGGAATTACGGTACTGTGTAAAGTATCCCACTCTTAGGGTATCAGAGAATTACGGTACTGCATAAAGAGCTCTAACCTAGTCCCTGGGGTATCTGGAAAAACGCTGCAGGACAGAGATCGTCTATGTGCTGGTCTGAAGGCTAAAAAGTTGCAAGCAAGGGAAGAGATTCCAGAAGTTCTGCACATGGACCCAAGCTGGTTGTAACAGGGATCAAAAGGTGAAAGCCAGTCCAGCCGAGAGAAGAAATAGAACTTGGACAGCACGTTCTCCCAACTCTGCCTGCTTCTCACTTGAGGAGTCTCACTTCCAGAAGCTAATAAACAAACCTGTGTTTCAAGTTCACTGGCCATTTCCATTTATAAGTCTCTAAATAATTGGGAATAAAAGATTTTGCTTACAAGATGAGTTTCAAATATTGAGGGCAAAAATTATTTTTTGTTTGGTTGGTTTTGTTTCTCCTTTCCTATTTGTTTGAATATTGCACTGAATATGCTTCCTTTCCAGGAAAACTAGAGATTGTAAAGAATGGTTTAATGGAAGGTGCTAAGGAAAAACAGGAATTTTCACTGAAAATAGAAAACACAGTTTCCAAAGGCTGAGTATAAATCAACATGGAACAGATGCTCTTTGGAGACTCCAAGAACCTGGCCCTGCCATTCTGTTAAAGCTGACCGTAATGGCAGCAGTTATTCTGGGCTACTTTACTCTAATTTAACTCTTTTCATAGGAACTGAGACTCAAAGCGTATAAATCACGTAAAAGCTTTCAGCAAGTGTTTCCCTCCCAGTGCTGCCTAAGAAGACTTTTTTTTTTTTTTTTAATTAATTCCAGGAGCCTGTATTCCAGGAGCGCTTAATAAACTCAGACTATAAAAATCATAGTACAGAAAATAAGAATTGTCAATAAGCACTGCCGATTACATAATATAATGACGCCAGGACAAACCCAATAAAATCTTAATGGTCTCAGCATTGGCTGGATTGTGACAAGACAGCCCAGTGCATGAAAGGCTATGAATGAGAAAGCTAACCCAAAGAGGGATTCTCTACAAAAGTTTCCCTGGGTACCTGGGACTTAGCACTTCTGGAGTTAGACACTTTGTGCTTAAAATCAGACACACAGGTGCAGAATCCATAGTCTCAACTATACTATGAGTGTCTCTGTTACAATCTGGAAACACTAAAACAATTTATAGATCTTGTGCACATTTCCACATTCCGGAAGATAGGTTATAAATACTGTTCTTACAACAGTCAGGAGAGTTCTATAGTTAGCGGGCCAAGATGTGGGGATTAGCAGAGGAATTTGGGGAAAAATATAACAATAGTCGTCCCTAACTTGAAGCCATTTTTTCATCTCATTCACTGACACTTACCCAAGCCCCTTGAAGTTTCTCATTAGATGAACATTTTTATTTGTTGAAAGAAAGAAGGGAAGAGGGAGAGAAGGAGGAAAAGAGGAAAGGAAGGAAAGGAAACACTTATATAAACAGCTGACAATTCCCTGGCTCCAGTCAGTCTAGAATTGAAAACATTAAAATTGGACCAAAAAAAAGCTATTCTCCTGGCAAGCATAAAATTCTCTAACACATTTGAAGAGTTGTTCCCACATGGCTTCCAATGCAGTTGGTCCAAATAATAAGTTTAGAACAAGCAACCAACGTTAAAAACTCAAGGGCATAAACTTTAAGGACACATGCGTTACTGTCACTGGCTGTTCTTCACCCGCTACAGAGCTCCCACTGGCCGGTTCTCGGTTCCACCAAAATCCTCATATCTGGATGCAAGACTGGGGCTTCATGATGTTTAAACTTGGGGTGAAAAGACACTAATAGAGAAGAATTCTACTGAGATAGGACCAAGAGGACTAAAGAAAAGAAACAAATATACAGTCCATAGAGGATGGACCCCCTAGAGCCCATATCTATCTATTTTTCAATCCATTTACAAAGAAGGTAGTTCACTCAATTATACATTCATTCATTTGCTCAAACAAATGTATACTGAGAACCTCATGTTTCAAGCAAGGAAAACAGCTGGTTTCGGAGGCTCTTCTCCCTGAGAGGACTTTGCCCCAGCATCTGATTCAGAGATTCTCCAACCCCAAGGGTCATCAAAAACCCTAGGGAAAGATGGTGAAAAAAGGAGGTTTCTAGGTAAATCCTACAGATGTTTGGTTTGATAGGTCTTCAAAGAAGGCTGTGCATGTGCCTTTTGTCAATATTCTCCAGAGGGGTCTGATGATCAACCACGTTAGGGTTTGACTGCCCAAATACCCACTATAAGGGCATGGAGACAACTGGTTTTTCTCTTTTTTTCTGGATCAAATTGACTTGTGAGAGGTGGAGCAGTAGATGTGGTGGCCTGGCAAAAGCAAAGGGTTTGGGGTAAGTTAGAGTTTGGTTTTGACCTCAGCTTAGCCACTCCTCCAAAGCACGACAACAGGCACTTGACTTAACCTCCCTCTCTTTGTTCATCTCAAGAGGGGATAATAAGGCATGCTCACAAAATCCTTGGGAAGACTAGAGGTCACACATGTGAAGTAACTAAGAATACCAAGTAGGCACTCAATAAACTGTGCTGGACTCTGGTGACAGGTGACCCAGACAGTTTTCTGACTTGCCAGTGGTGTTAACCTGGGGGAATCACTTCCTCTCCCTTGTTAACTGATTTGTCAAATGGAGAAATTGGTAGTATAATTTTCTCACAGTTGTTAGGCTGCAAATCATTTCAAGTATAATCGAACATGTGGAAAACATCCGCTCATTATGTGTTGGCCATTCCCATTTTTAGCTTTAAAAACCAGCAGCAATAGCAAAACACCTCCTGCTGAATTTTGTCCTGAATTTAGTAGAGAGTTGGTTCTTTTGAATCCATCAAATTTTACTTTCCTCTTTTGTTTACTGATCATAGTTCTTTCCTTTGGAGATATACACATACATCTTCCCACCCATCAACACAGCAAATATGTGGAGACATGTACTGGGTCTCTCAGATCTTCTCCTTTCCTATGTAAATGTCCCATTTCTTTCCTTTGCTTCAGAATCTTAGCAATGCTGATGCCTCCATTTCTTGATATGTGCTGTCTGGAATGGAAAACAAGACTCATGTGGTGAGACCAGCACCACATACAGCCTAGCAAACTGTGGGGAGTATCCACTCCCTGCCAGGCATAGACCCGGTTACTAGAAAGATATCTATGGCACAGGCTCCATGTTTGAGTATCTGTTCACATCAGATCAAATAACTCTTTGCATGAAGCTCTTTATAATTCTAAAATGCATTTTAATATGTTTCATTTCTTGTAATCCCACAACAACCCATAGGAGATAGGCATATCAACTTCAAATGAAGTCTACAGAGATGAAGTAGTTTGCTTGAAGCCATATTGATGGAATGAACAGAGGATGGTATTATAAATTTTCCCTAAGAAAATACTAGCTACTGGCATGATTTTATGAATGGCGTTAGTTATGATGGTATTAAAACCAACATGCACTTTCCTGTAAAAACAAAAGCCTCTCCCTACTGATTAAATATACAAAACTATCAGTAGCCTGGCATCTGAAGTAAGTAAAACTTCCAAGATGGACTGATGCATAAATAAAGGGTAATTATCCCAGGGAGCCCATTGTCGGTTCTTCCCTGTGACTCCAGGACTCAGCAGGAGTGGGAAACCAAGCTGTAGTTCAGCTGGTGGCCAGCATCAAGGTGCCAAGGACGGGAGAAGTCTGAAGGACTTGAGGCTACTGATAGGCTGCTAGCAAAATGAACAGCAAAGCTTCCTTTCCCACTTCATCTCAAAGAACCCCAAGTTGGCCGCCACCACATTCTACAGCTTGGGAAGGTCTTTATGTGGGGCCACTGTGGCAAAAGCTGTTGAAGCAGTAAAACCAGTCACCAATTGCCCAATATATGGCCACCTTCTGCATAATAATAGCTTGGGATGAGATGTCATAGGTATCAAGAATTCCTTGAATTCCAAGGGAAAAAATCTGTAGAAAATGAGATCAGCACTCTAACAGACAATAATTTTAAGGAAGATCTTGCTAGATCTTTTTTTTTTTCCTTCTGTAGGGGACTGTTTCTAAACAATCCCATAAGAACACTTGACTCCAGAAAAGTCAAAGATTTCTTCTTCTGTCTTCTGCCCTATGAACTACACATGCAGTGCTCACTCTGAATACTTGTGTCCCTTTCCACGCTGTCCCCCAGTTTGTCATGCCCCCAAGCATTCACCTAGAGTGGGAGAGAGGAGAATGAGAAGTCATCTTCTTTTCTTCCCTTCTTCTCCCTTTTTTTTTTTTTTTTTTTTGAAAGGAAAGCTATGTTGGGACAGGACAAGAGATTGGAGCTTCCTGTTAACACTGCCTTTAATAATTCAACAGAAGAAATAAGCAAATGACTATAATCACTTTATGCACCCCTAGACTCTGGTGCATTTCCAACTTGAGTTCAAATTCAGCTAATAGTCAAATACCTATTAAGAGCTAACCACTGCTAGTATGGTGCAATACTCACAGAGCCATGAGAAATAAGTCACTATTATGTCGAATTTGCAAAGGATGAGACAATCTTGGAGAAATCTGTGACTTACTCAAGTTCAAACAGTAGCAAATCCTAGCCATAGAATCCCGGGTCAGTTTTTCTGATAAGATTTAAAAAGAGAGAGAGAGAGAGAGAGAAAAGAAAACAAAACAAAAGAAAAAGAACAATTTGGTGCTCTTCCCACCACATTTCCCTCCTATCTTATTTTTAGGGTATACAACCTCTTATTTCAAAAAATTCTTCTGCCCTCTATTCTTTTACTGCATTTTGAATCAAGCAAACAAACCCACCCAATCACAAACCCAGTCTCCCCTGCGCCTGCCTGAGTTTCAGATTCTCACCAGAGAAAGTCACCTAATAGCCCACAGGAGATCTACTTTAAATAAGAGATCACTCATCTACAGTGAGGCTGCCCCCCATCTAGCAACCCTGTTCTACTTCTCTGAAAAATTCCTCCCTCATTCTCCTCAAAGATGGAGTCAGTCTTCACTCTCCTTACATCACTAACTTCTCTCACTTTCAGTAGACAACCTGACTTTAATCTGAAGACAAGCAGAAGACATCAGACAGATCTCCCACGTCTTCTCATTGCCAAACATCTGAGTCCATCTGTGTCTGCACCTACTTTCTTTTCCTTAAAAGCTGACCACTCCATTTCTCTTGTGGGGCCTTACCCTACAGGCGTCTCTAGAATATATCTCTCTGTGTTCTCCTCCCTCTGTATGCAAACTCTCTGTCTCAGACTGGATCTATTTCTAAACATTCTCTGGGGGCGACTGGGTGGTTCTGTCAGTTGGGTGTCCGACTCTTGATTTTAGCTCAGGTCATGATCTCAGGGTCATGGGATCGAGCCCTGGGTGCAACTCTGTGCTTAACGCAGGGTCTGCTTGTCCTCTCTCTCTGCACCTCCCCTGCTCACACTCTATCTCTAAAATAAAAAAAATAAAAATTAAAAAAAATTCTTTAGTATTTCCCACTTAAAAATAACGCTTCCTCCAGCTGTTGCCCCATTTTTCTCTTGACGTTTAGCCAAACTTCTAGAAAGAATGGGTCATAATTGAATCTCTGTTGTCTCACCTCCCACCCATCTCCCACCATCACTCTCCACACTGGTTCCTGTCTCTACTTTCACACCAGCCTGTCTCACTGACGTCAACGATCAGCCCCAGATTGGTAAATCCAAGGGCTCTTGCCTATATCCTTCTTTCTTTATCTCACAGCATCATTTAGACCTGCTGTGTGTGCCTTTCCTGAAATGTTCTTATTCTCTGATTGCTATGACATCATAGTCTGCTGGGTTTCCTCCTGCTCCTCTTATCTGCTATTTTTCAGACTTCCCCTCCTCTATCCAGGCATTCAGTGTGAGTTTAGTAAGCTCGGATCCAGGTGCTGCTCTCCTCCTCTTTCTGTAGGACATGGCATCCAACCCCAAGTTTAAATTGTCATCTGCACATGCAAATGAATCATAAACTACAATCTCCATCCTAGCCTGTCCTCTTAGCTCCTCCCCTGTATAGCCGAAGGCCCACCTGACTTATTCATTGCAGTGTTTTAAGAGCATTTCTAACTTAGCATTTGCAGTTTCAGATACTTTTTAAGAACCTATGTACTGATTCATAATAAAGCAATAAATTTTGTTTAAAGATTTCATTTATTTACTTGATGGAGAGAGATCTCAAGTAGGTAGAGAGGCAGGCAGAGGGACTGGGGAAGCAGACTCCCCGCTGAACAGGGAGCCCGATGCGGGGCTCAATCCCAGGACGCTGAGATCACGACCTGAGCCCAAGGCAGACGCTTCACCATCTGAGTCACCCAGGTGCCCCAAAGCAATGCATTTGATACGGTTATTACCCCAACAGAGAGAAAGAGTACCAAGTTAAGTAGTTTCTCCAAAGCCAATCATCAGATAAGGGACAGGAAGGGACAGAATTTGAACTCATGTATAAGCTGCAGGGTCTTGTTCGTAACCCCTTTCTTGCTTCCCTGTAAACTCTATACAGGCAGAGGTTGGACTGCTTTTGCTCACTATTGTTTCCCTAGAGCCTACAAAGGCAGACACTACATTCAGTGTTTATAGAAAAAAATAGATGAATCAAAAAACAACAAACAACAATCAAAAAACAACCTTCAGATGATTACTTTGCTTGAAGAGGCAGTCTGTTAAAACTCTTTGACATCTTCAATCTGAGGTCCCATAAGGAACCATACCCAGCTAATATTTTGGAAAAGGCTTCACAGGTTTTAAGCAACACTAACCTATGTGGAGAGATTGAGGTACAGATAGAGAGATGGATGAATAGTTTATAGATACAAAGAAACTAGATGACCTGAGCAAGGGCATAAAACATAAAACATGCAACTAGAAAATTGTGATTGCTACAGCACTATACTTGTTTTGCAAAATAACTTCAAATTCTGTGCTATTATTGACCGAAATGGGGTCAGTCTGACCCATTATTACAAACTTGGCTTGATGAAGGCACATCTGATCACCCTAGATACAAACCCTTTCCGTTCTGTGAAGTTCTGACCCGAATTCAGGTAAGTCCTTATGATCTACTACAGAAACTCTATGTTTCTTAAAAAAAAAAAAAAAAAAAAAAAGACAACAACAAAAAATCCAAGTGTTCTGTTTCTTCTCCTATAATGCCAATAGCTTATAAATATTTACACAAATTTCAGAGTGACAGTTCAACTGTGCTTTAATTGCACGGCACTTTACCATTCCTCATAGTTAGAATCCATACAAAATAGGCCGGGAACTTTGAGAGCTATAAGAAAGCTTGTGAAAAAAAAATAAACTGAATCCAAAAATATAAACATGACCCATTTTCCCACCAAAATACTGCACCACATATGTAATATGCATAAAGAAACAGAAAATCTTGTTGTCTCCTTCACACGGAGAATACAGATTTCAGGCAGTGATACTGATCAGGCACATGAAATGAAATTATATAGTGTGTATTTGCAGGTGATTTATCTGGTTTTGAGTTTAAAAAATGAAAAATTCATTGCATGAGCCTATTTTGGTATCATAGGGATGGCGCTGAATGCAAATGGTACAAAATATCCTAACTGAATAAACAGGTTTTACAGAGTACCTCCTCGTCTTCAGAACACCTGTCACGCTGAAGTGTCAGGCTATGTTCAGGAGACTATTTCTGGATTTGAGGCATGAAAGGGAAAAAGAAACAAAAGAAAGATGATGATTTCTTATCCTTGACCTTCTCATTTTCTCAACGGCATCTCCCCCAGCACGGTCAGATATGGGATAAGATAAAATCAAGTGATTTCCCAGACTGAAAATTAAACCCCATTAGTATTATCCAGTATAAACTTCACACAGCACAAAAAGAATCATTCAAAACAAAATATTAAAAGTACACAGCAGATTTTAAAAGCTATCTTTGAAAAATCTACACTAGCAGATTTTCTCATTTGAACGAAATGTTGATGTTTCCCAAACAAAGGAGAATTTAAATGTACGCGCAGATCCTGTTACAGGTTTATACACAGTCAGAGCACTCCTTTCATTTTTGAACACTGCAGGCTTCAAATTTTATTCCCAATGCAGAAAGTTTGTATTTTCTTAATTATATGCTGTCAATCAATTTCAATCACTTAATTCTTTGTTTAAAAAAAAATGCTTCCCCCAACCCCTGACAAATACACACACACACACACACACACATACACACACTCATTAGAACATGATGACTTTTTCTTTCTTTTCATTAAGAAAGCAAACTACAGTCTGACTCAATGCCACCCATGTCCATGTACACAAAGCCGCCACCAGAGGGAGGCAACACAGCTGAAAGTGGTTTCAGTAAAACACACCCACACCCCACCACACACCCCCACACACACCACACCACGCAAGACCATTTTTTTCCCATCTTTGTCTCAGCTACTTGATAGTTGTCCAGAAAAGAGTTCTAATCTTCACTTCTAAATAAAATTAAAAACTCAAGTATTAGAAAGTACCATGATGTTTGGAATGATAAAACAGATTAAAGTACTGAGATCGATGAGGGTGGCATACATGTATGAAATAAGAGCAGATTACTCTTTGCTTCATTAGCTACATTCTCATGCTTGACTAAAATATGGGCTCCCCAGACCCTTGGCAGTATCATGATTGGTCTAACAAGGTCTATCTTCTAAAGGATTACATCTAAATGGCAGGGCAGGTCTGCTCTCTGAGACAAAACATTCAAGAAATAGGTCAAGGAAAAATACACATTGAATGGGCAACCACTTAACATGATGTGGTTTCCTCCAAAACCTTTCCTCACCAGGTCCCTGATGCTTAAAATTTTATAATTATAAACCAGTTCCTTTGGATTAGAATGCTACTTTCTCCAGAAATCGAAACATTCTTGGCAGACATTCTAATAATGCATGTATCTGACCTTTTCCTAGAGCTAGTATTTCTCACTCATTCATTCATCAAACAATTGTTGAGTGGCCACTGTGCCTGGTATATGGTGGGGCCTTTGTGATGCAAAGATGAGAAAGATAAAGTCCTTAGAGTCAGGAAAGTGACATGTTTAGGAAGCAAGACAGAAAAGGGGGGGGGGAAACCTACACACATGAGACAAGAATAATAAAGTCCTGAGCAATGTCATGAAGGAAATAAAGAAAGATGACAGAGAATATCACTGTGGATGATAGGTGTGGGTTTAGATATGGCGGCCATGGATGACAACTTGGAGAATGGGATTCCCAAAGAATGAAGAGTTGTAATGAATTGGGGATCTGGGACAAGGAAGGGCAGTGCATGGGAAGAGAGAGGCCAACTCAACGTCTGAGCGTAGTAAGAGCAGGTGAAAAGGTTCAAGGGAAGAAGAGCCTAACCTCTTCCTGGAACGAGAAAACCAATGTGGGTGGCATTTATTTGTGAGGAGTGGAGTGAACAGAGGCCCACTGATGGGCCTGGTCACACAAAGTCTCATGGCTCTGGCAAGCCATTTGGATTTTATTCTGAGGGCAATGGGAAGCCCAAGATTCAATGGACTAGAACATGGAGGGTATGGCGAAAGAAGGTAAAGATGGAAAGCAATAACCTGAATCTGCACAGCAAAGAGCTGAAAGAAGTTTTGGGGGAAGGGATAAAGTAGAACAGAAAATGTTATCGAGGAGCTTGGAGAGGAAAAGTAAGCTCTGTCCTCTGTCACAATTTTTTCTTTCAATGTCCTGTTTCAGGATAAATAACCCCCACATTTTTCAGCTATCTCAAATTCTCTTTGGAAAGAGATGAAGTATAAATAATAAATAAAAGAAATAGCTTTGACTAAATAAGAACTTTAAAGACAAAGCGAGGTACCCATGCTGGGTAAAGACAGCCACATAATTAATTAGAAGGGTCTCTCCCCTTCTATCCTAAGCACCGAATTACCGAAGCAAGCCACCCTGGTTAGCATACTATCCCTTTCACTGAGAAAGGTACAGACCACCTGCTGTTCCCTAGCAAGTAAATTGGTCCCTACTATAAATTATTCTATGTGGTAAGGAAAAGCACTGACTTTTAAATTATTTATTTATTTATTTTTTTTTTTCCTGCTACTCAGAAGGCTTGGAAAACAACCTTAAATAATTAAAAAAAACAAAACAAAACAAAACAAAAAAACAGCTTTTAGTGGCCCTAGTGGCAAAAATATTTGCCAGTGTTGTCCAGGGTTGGGCAGGGCTGCCTCATTCCAGAAAGGTTGTTCAGTCTCACCTGAGGGGTTGGGCACTGCTGCTTCGCTCCTTGAGGTGACAATGGGCCCCATTCAAGGGGGGCAGGAACCTGGGTATTGTCTGCTTCCACCTGAAAGCTCATATGCTTCTAGACCCAAGTTTGTTTGTTTGTTTGTTTGTTTGCAAGTGGTGAGTTGGTCTTTTGTGGGACGTATGGGGCCAAAAACTGAAGACTTAGGGTCAGGACTTAATGGAGAGATTCTCAGGTGAAACGACAAACTCCGTTAGCTTCCTTTGGCTGTCGCTAAGCCCTGACCCTAATATTTCCTCAGAACGTTCTTTCCCCTCTCTTGCTCACTCTTCAGGGAAGTCAGAGTATGAGAACAATCTCAAAATCCGTGGGAGTTCCTCTAACCATGACTGACCACAGTACTACCGTCAGACCTGTGACTTGCACCCTCCTACCAGGTCAAGATGTGGATGGCCCCCTCCAGGCTATGCTCTCGAGCAGCCAGGTTGCGGAAACCTTGTCCCGTGGCCTCGACTGGCTTCTCAGCGGAGGCGGTCTTCCTGAGGTTACAGCACCTCTAGGTCTGTTTTTCTGGTGCGGGAAGCACAGAGCTGGTGTGTGTGTATATGTGTATGTGTATATATGTGTGTGTGTGTGCATGCGCACGTGGGTGCACACACAAGGCTCCTTGGGGCTCAGGATGGGACCTCTGAGGGAACAGAAGATGCTTGGTACCAGTTCTGTCTATATTGTCCCTTTCCATGCAGAATGTGGTGGAGTTAGGGCACCTGGGTGGTTCAGTGGTTTAAAGCCTCTGCTTTCAGCTCAGGTCCTAATCCGAGGACCCTGCCCCAAATCCATCCCTCAGGCTCTCTGCTCAGTGGGGAGCCTTGCCTCCCTTCCTCTCTTTCTGCCTGCCTCTCTGCCTACTTGTGATCTCTGTCTGTTAAATAAATAAATAAAATCTAAAAAAACAAAAAACAAAAACAAAACAAAGATTATGGTGTAGTTTGAGAATTCTAAGGTCAAACCTGACTGGCCTTCCAGGACATTCTAAAAGGCAGATCAGTCACATAGGAGAATAGTACACACTTTTTAAGCAATTTGTTAATAAGATTTACAATTTTTGAGAGATTAACTCTGTGGCGGGCCTCTCTGTAACCCTTGAGCAGGGCCCTGCAAAAGTCTAGGGCTGGCCTGCTGACATCAGTGGCTCTCCAGTGGAGAAGGGGACCTACCTTCATGGAGGGAGCATCTGAGCATAGTTATTAAAAAAAAACACAAATACCCCCATGGGATTTTGTCTCTTTCAGGGTAAAATAAATATAAAAAAAAATTAAGAAACTTAATAATAACTCACAAGTATTGATAGAATTGCTAATTCAAATTTGGCAAAACAAAACAAAAATAAAAATCCATTAATTCATTCGTTCGTTCACTGTTGAATGTCCACACACCACAGGTAGTGAGTTGTTATGGACACAGTTGTGTCCCACAAAACTCGTTTTTTAACGTCCTAACCTCTCGAACCTCAGAATGTGTCCATATGTGGAGACAAAGTCTTTAAAGAAGTAACTAAGTTAAAATTAGGTCATTAGGGTGGTCCGAATCCCATAGGACTGGTGTCTCTTCAAGAAGAGGCAATCAGGGCACAGTTACACAGAGAGGAACCATGTGAAGACACAGGAAGAAGACGGCCATCCACAAGCTGAGGAGAGAGGCCACAGAATCCTGCTGACATCTTGATTTCAGATGTCCACCCTCCAGGATTGTGAGAAGATAAATTTCTGTGGTTTAAACAGCCCAGTCTGTGGGGTTTGCTATGGCAGCCTGCACAGTCTGGTAAGTAATTCCCTTCAAGAGTTCACAGTATGGTGGAAAAGAAAGATATGCCAGAGTCAATCGTAAAATGAGATGAATAAGAAGCAGCTCACTCATACCCCACTCTCAGAGCAGGACCGCAAAGCAATTTGTTTGCACACCCCTGGGAAGTCTTCCTTCCAGAACTCCACTCTGAACCGAACTTCAGCTTCAAGGCCTTAAGCTTTCTCAGTCGTGAAGCTAAAATCTTCTTTTCTCAAATGCCATGGTCATATAACCCCAGCAGTTCCAAGAATCCATCCACTCCCTATTTTTCAGGCCAGCGAATAATGACTTCATACCTTTGATGACAATCCATTAATAAAAACTGAAAACTGCTAGGAGGTTATTAAGAAAAGTATATTATCTAACTCTAATTACTGTTTCAGGTTCTAAAGTTCCATGATGTGCTTCAGTCCTTTACCCGGTTCTCTGCATCAACACCTTCCAAATCGAAGTGTCCATCTTAGGGCAGGCTTCCTCTGGCGGGGCAGGGAGCATGACTCCCGGGTCAACTTGCCCAGTCTAATATCAAGTCAGCCCCACTCTGACACAGTGCCCCACAGCCCTGGGTGGAGGAAAGCACAATTACCTGACATACAGTAGATCATACATTCTCTACAAGGGTAATATCACCCCCAAGGTGGGTAAAAATTGGTTCTTAGGAAAAAGAGGGAAAAAACAAAGCAAAACAAACTTAGGTATTATGATAGTCTGTGGCCTTTCAAGTGGCCACATGACACAAACAGACATACTGTAGATCAAAGTTCTAAAATGTCACAAGGGAAGGGAACTTTAGGAAAAGAAAATATCTAGGCAACCTTCTTAAGGGAGCAATAAAAATAAAATTTGAGAGATACTTGTATAGACTGGAAATAAGAGTACCAAAAATGAAAATAAGAAGACTAATAACTAACATGTGCTGAGTGCCATGTAAAACTGAAATGTACAACGCCACATGCTTGAGCTTTGTCAACACCTTTAATTCTCGCCACAACTGAAGAAGTAAATACTATTATTATACCACCATTCTAGTGATGTAGATATGGAGGCCTTAAGTGTTTAATTTTGTGAAGGTTACATCTTAGATCTATAGTGGCTGGGTTATATGTAACAGAAAGCTCCTTACCAATAGGCCACTTAATAATATACTTAAAAATACTATGCTCTCACACTCTCACTGATGGTACCAATGGCATATGGGGCATTAGTGGCTTCTCAGATAGTCTTCTAGTACATCTATACCTGCTCTGGACTTCTGAGTTCTATGCCTATCAAGAGTTCCAAACCATATTATGCTAGTTACGCTTTTGTACTTTAATTACACAATTAGAATAAAGATTTTGCAAAGCAATATGAGACAAGTACAAGAAGGGAGTTATTCATATGAAAACATGGTTGAATAGTTTAGAAAAACTAGTTTTGTTTGTTGATTTGTTTGTTTTGTTTTTTAATGGCAAGTCAGTTAAAGGTGCCAGCACATTAGGTAAGACAAAAATGGAGAGAGCAGAATCTTAAAGATCTGTTACAATTCTATACTCAGATTATTCTCCTAGATCCTGATTGTTTTATTTCCAATATAAGAAAGGAAACTGGAAATCAGAGTTGCTGCCTTTGGGGAAGAAAAGTGTATTAATCCAATCAGGTTCCCCATGAAGATGGAACCCTGGTGCCTACATCAAAAATTGCGAATTAATGTCCACTTAAATAGTTTTGTTTTATGTGCATACAAGTTATTATTAACTTTTTAATTATTTCTTAAATAAAATGAACTAATTGGCCCAATTTTGTCTGATATAGGTATCTTGAACACTATGGACATTTTCAAAAGCATATTGTCATTCTATCAGCCCTAAAACCTAGAAAAGCTGTAATTTATTACTGAGGCAAAAACTTAAGCAAAATTGAAGAGCACCATACAATGGGAGACAGCTACCACTGCCAAAATAAATAATGCTCTTTATTTCCAACTAGAGTTGTGAGTTCTTGAAAGGCACAATGTAGCTAAAAGAAAACAAAACACTGCGCTCCCTAAATGACCTTTCTTTTTTGCTCCTGAATGACCTTTCTTGATGAAAAAAGAAAAGAAAGAGATGGAAGAGGAAGAGAAGGGAGGAAGGGAGGAAGGAGAGAAAGAAAGAAAAAAAAAAAGGAAGAAAGAAAGAACAGAAAGAAAGTGAGAGAGAAATGGAGGGAGGGAGGGAGGGACAGAGGGATGGAGGGGGAGAGAGAAGGGGGGGAAGGTAGGACAGACAATTGAAAGGAGGGTATAAATTTAATTAAATCAGATGGAAAGTTTGGGATGTTATTAAAGGAAAAGATGAAGAAGCACATTTAAAGGCTGCCCTACCCAGGCACTTCTGACTACCTGAATTATTTATCAGGTGCACTGAAGTTAGGCTCCAAAGGGCTATGAATTCTTAGTGGTGTTTTTTTGACCTGTAATGATTCTGAACCCTCCGTGTCAAAGCGTCCTGTCTTTGCTAACCAGCACTGACAGCCAGACTGAGGCTGGGAGGGCCACTGTGTTCTTCCCATTCTCTTTCCTAATCCCCCAGGTCCACCCCTCTGCACACAGGCACAGCAGGAAAGACTAATTTCTTTCCCATTTTCTAAACCCTCTTTGAAGGTATTTCTCTAGCACAGCTCTGAACTGTGGTGATTTAGAGCAATTTAGTTCATCTGCATCTTTTTATTTCCTCTGCCATTAGTCCAATTTCAAAAACAATAAGAACAAAAAGAAATCCTTCTCAGTTTTAAAAACAATCCTTAGGCTTACTTATCTTGCTTATGATTTTTTTTTTTCCACTTGTGGTGGAGTTTTCCAACTCTCAATTTCTTTATCCACAGCAATTTGTGCAAACAAATGCTGCCCACAGCCACCATTAATCCTTGAATTGTGACCTACTGTGACTAATAATGTTCAAAAACTCAGGTTTGCTTGTGTAAGGTCAGAAGTCAAAGATATGATCCGAGTCCTTAAAAAGTTCACAAATTGGTTGGGTAAATAAATGTGCACAATAGAGAAGATTACAGGCAACAGAAAAACACGGTGAAAAACACATGAAATAAGGTATAACTAAAGGAAGACCTGGATAAGATTTTGGAGATCCTAATTTTACCCCTAACTCCCCTAGGCATTGTGTCCTACACAACTTTATGGAAGGAGCTGGACTCACTTCTATCTAAGCTCTTTTCCAATGTCAAAATAAATGACAAATTCACCCCCCCCCAAATCAACAAAAAAAAAACAACACCACAAAAAAAAAAAAAAAAAAAAAAGGTTCAAAAAAATCAAAACAGTAAAACAGGGTGGTATTAATTTAGGTAAGGTTGCTTTTGAAGTTCTCGAGTTTGCAGAAGTAATATTAATGAAAGCAATGATGTGAGCCTGAACAAAAGCAGTGTGCTGGAACACAATCAAAACAGTCCCATCAAAAATAGTGAAGAAACTCTTTTTGTTAACCCAGAAATCTGTACAGTGTTAATTTCTGACTTTTTTCTCCATTCTTTATCCTGGTTCTCAATTACCTGCCAAGATCTGACAAAAAGACAAGAGAAGGAAAAATAAGGAGTGAAACCCTTCATCTACGATCAGAAGTCATTTACCAGGACATATCATCTCCTCAAGCAGAAGGATTCACTTATCAATGAACAGTAAGACAGAGTCATTCTTTATATGCTGGTTTTGAGTTTATCAGTTTTTCAGTCAATGCCATTATTCTAGAAAGCATTATGACACAAACCCCCCCCGTTAATAATCGATGCCCAGAACCTCAACTTTCATCCTCCCTACAGACTCAAGCAAAGAGGCCTCTATCTACTGTTCTCTGGGGTTTGCCTCATTGGAACAGCGGCAGCAGCTACCAAGTGAGTGAAAGCTAAGTGGAGGGCTCTGTACTAAGTGCCTTCAGGGAATTCAGAAATAAATCAGTTCAAGTCCTTGCCTGCACGTTACTTAGGAGAGAAGAAGGCAAAGAAGATGGATAAATGAATAAATGAAGGCAGAAGGTCATAAATGCCATAAAAAAAGGGGTATCAACAAAATTATATCCAGGCAGTTAAGAAAGAGGGATATTTGGAAATAGCTGAAGGCCTTGGAAGGGAAGTGGCCTTTGAGACTAGCTTTATTTTCAACTCCCCATCTAGTCGTAAAGAAGAAACTCACTTCAAGATCCCCTCAAAATAAACCAAAGAACAGAGATGATCATGTATCTTGGGTTATGGCATATATATCTTCCAAATGGTTATTAGTTTCATTTTCAACAGGAATGAAGGATCTCCACACAGAATTCTCATACATCAAAGGATATGCCCCATCCATTTATGACATTGTAGCAACTCATTTCCTAATAAATAAGTTGAAAGATCCATTCCACTACAGGGCAAATGAAGTCACTGATGTGAAGGTATGACTCTTAGAGCAAAATTACGCTCATCCTTTCCATTTTATTTTTCATAATAATTGCAGCTTTTATGAAATCAGTCTTCTGCACTGAATGTAGAGCCCCCTTAAGCTACTCTCACTTTGAAAACTCTAACTTGGCTTTGAACAAATCCTGATGAAGACAAAGAGAGCACAGAATGTAATCAATCCTGATTTCTCCAATTTGTTCTCTGAGCTACAGGGTGCTTTAATGAAATCGGAAGTGCCATCTAGCCTTCCAATAGAGGAACTGGGCTGGGAGAGGAGCCAGAAGCATACCAGGAATGATTCTGCAGCAGCAACTCCAAATCTGAGCACAGGGACTATTCCAAGGTTGTTATAGCAAGATGGTTACTTTGAGAAACTGAAATAAATGTATCATCATTTTAGAAGACAGCTTTGTAGGCTAGAGCAAAGAAAATCAGGTAGGTATATATATATATATTTTTTTCATGTAACAAACATGTAGAAATTTATATGCATTTACAGAGTATGTATGTGTATATATGTGCAAATATATTTATACCCATAAATTACACTTATCTACCTTTTACTAGAAATAAATAATAAGTTTATTTACTTATTTATGTATTTATTTTTAAAGATTTATTTATTTTTAGAGAGAGAGCATAAGCAAGAGGGGCAGAGGGGGAGGGAGAGAGCATCTCAGGCAGATTCCATGCTAAGCACAGAGCCTGATGTGGGTCTCAATCTCACAACCATGAGATCATGACCTGAACAGAAATCAAGAGTCAGACACTTACCCAACTGCATCACGCAGGTGCCCCTAGAAACAAGTATTTCATGATAAATTTTAGATATGGTTAAAAAATTCAAATCTCTATTGTGAAAAGAGCCTTTTATCCATATAAACCAAGAAGCACAATTTGATATAGACATTAACGTCTTCCACTTGACTTCTAGTAACAACCGTTCATACAGCCTCATATTCAGAACATTCCGTGGTAGACTTAAGGACAAGTACATTTCTGAGATACAGGGTAATCCTCCTGCTAGTACTGTTCTTAGCCATTCAAATCTCCAGGCTTTACCAATAATCATGACACTTACGAAAGAGATAATATTTGCATAGATCTTGCAATTTTTCACGTACTCCCCCCATACATCTCCTTTGATCTTCCCATTTCTCGAAGACAAGGCTTACGGTTGGGCCATTTTATAAAGGACAAAACTGAGGCTCAGGAAGTTCCAGGGATTTCAACCTTATCTGGGTAGTGGGTAGAGGGGCTGGGATTTAAACCTAAGTGTTCTCATGCCAAGGTTATGCTCTTTCCTCTGGGATGGAAAGATCTTTAGGGCTTTTCTCCCAGGCCATCCATTCACTGTGGCCTGCCATTACACAGCTTCTAGGGAAGCCTGCTGTCTTCCATTATCTAGAGGCCTGTAGTCTCTCTAGGGAATTGGTGATGTTGGGCATAATTTTAGTCTTGGCAGCCTGGCTATGCTCCAGGACCTCTTTATTAGGATCATGCTGTGTCATTCAAAGTTCAAAGGGACTTGTAAGCAATGCTGACAAAACGGCTCAACAATGGTCTATATAGCCCAGGGAGAGTTCAACCTGGCCCTGATGGTTTTGGCACTGTCAGTCTGCAGACAGTCCTGGGCTACATTCTGTCAGCTGGTCTCTTTCACGTTTTGCTTCCTTTAAACCTCATCGTGTGTCCCTTCAGCACATCAGCCTCTGTCTCTCTCTCTCTCTTCACTGCCTTCCTCAGCTGCAGCCTCTGCCTGGCCATGAGTGAACCTTCTTTCTGAACTTAGCCTGGTGCTCTTCTTCCAACCTCCTCCCCTCCTTTCTGCCTGCCTGAGGACATGGCTTCCGTTTGTTTATATGATTCCATGCTGTTTTTAATAACTAAAATGAGAGTAATACCCATCTTTCTAAATCTGTAAAAGTCTAAGTGACACCACTCAATTAACAAACGTCTCCTGAGCACTGGGAATGGATAAGGCACCAGGCAGCTTAATGTTAAGACAAAGGCTTGACCTCCAGCTAGATCTTCCTTGATAACAAAGTTGATCAGTTCTTCATTATTCCAAAACCTCTGTCCCAATACAAGCTCCCACTTTGCCTTTCTCTTTGCATTTATGTAAATTGTATTATCTCTATGTCTTACCCTCAGGTTAACAAAATCCGGCTTACACTATCTGAAACTCTCTCTAAAAAGTTCACATTTTGGGGGCACCTGGGTGACTCAGTGGCTTAAGCCTCTGCCTTCGGCTCAGGCCATGATCTCAGGGTCCTGGGATGGAGCCCTGCATCGGGCTCTCTGCTCAGCGGGGAGCCTGCTTCCCCCTCTCTCTGCCTGCCTCTCTGCCTACTTGTGATCTCTCTCTCTTTCTGTCAAATAATGAAAATCTATTAAAAATAAAAAACAAAAACTTAAAAAAAAGTCCACATTATGATTTCCAAATATAAAATCTAATGGTCTGTCTTCCTTCACCTTGATTTTCCACAAGCAATGCTGTGCCTGACCACATTTCCTTTCCCTAAACTCTCCCTTCCGTCAGTTTCTCTGATATCCTGTTAGTCTTCTTTTTACTTTTCTGACCACATCTGTTTTCCTCTCAACCCCTAAATGTGGACAGTCCTTATAGTTCTACCTTCATGCACCTTCTCTTCAATATTTGATTAAATATATAAAGCTGGATTCCAACCTTCAGCCCAGTTCCAATAATGATACATCTGAACTGATTTCTAAACCCACAGACATTAGCAGCCATACATCCGTCTGGAATTTCAATCTCTCAAGCTCTTCTGACTTCCCCATTTCAACCAATGACATGGACATCCTCTCAGTTACCCACAGTAATGACACCCACTCTTTCTACTTCCTCCTAACTTACCACCCACATGAGTCACTAGTGAGATCAATTATTCCTTCATAATTCCCTCTTCATATATTGGCTGCTACCCCCATAAAGACCTAAACTGCACTTGTCTCATATCTCCCTGTCCCTAGTCTCTCCTTTCTAGCCACTCTCCACTCATATGAATATCCTAAGCATATCCTAGTATTACCTCGCTCAAAATGTTACTTCTACTGTTTATGAAGGTTACAGCCATTTAACCTTTTTCATAGCTGGATGCAGCCTATCTTTTTTATTTGGGTCTTGGATTGTAATCCCAGATTTGCCACTTTCTGGCTGTGTGACCTTGGGGAAGTTACTTAATCTTACCATGACCTGATTTCCTCACTTGTAAAATATACAGGCTTTCGTTAACTCACTGATGAGGCAGAGAAAAGATAGATGAACAAATGATTAAACTGAATGTCCAAGGTGCAATTTAAGAAGCAGGAATTTAAAAAGAAGAAGAAGAAGAAGAAGAAGAAGAAGAAGCAGGAATTAATTTTGCTGTAAATGGCAGTGTTAGACGTACTTTATAATTCTTTAACATTAATTAACTTTAATTTTGTTACGCCAACGTAGTACAAAGGGAAACATGTAAGCTTTATAGTTAGAGAAACCAGTGTTCAACTCCTGAATATTCTGATGAGTAGCTATATAACATTGTAAAAATCATTTATCTAAACTGAGTCATGGTTTTCACCCCATAACTAGGGATAATGATATCTACCCTACAGAGTTACTTTAAAAATTAGCAATAGCAACATGGTTTATCTACAGTCGCCACCAGCTTGATGGTGGTTACTAACACTATTCTTGAGCATGGTCTAGGGATGAAGCAGCCGGAACATGGCCATCTCTGACACTGGACAATATTTTTAGCCTACTGAGTCAAGAGTATTTCATGGGGTCAAAAGCTGTTTGCATTGCCATCTGAATTTAAAACAAACAAACAGAAACCCACTTTTCCTGTTCATCCTACTGCATAGTTGTATGAATATGTTGTATATGATTAATTCATGTGTATGATCTATTACTCAACAATATTTTGTAAAGGAAGGCTTTCTGAATAGTAGGAAGAGGTAAAGCCGTGGATTCCAGAGACTTGGGTCTTTGTCTTAGTGTTGTCACTAACGAAATGCGTAGCCTTGAGGGAAGTCATTTAATATCTCTTCTTGAGTATTAAAACCATAATAGGAAGAAGATTTTTACAACACCTAAAGTCTCTTTCAGCTTGAAAATCCCATGAGTCCCAGGAGTGGAGTGCCACCTGTTGGGTCCAACTGAGAATTAGCTTTGAGATTTAAAGAAATTTCTCAGAACATCTGAATGTTACCATCAGAAGCCGAACCCCACACTACATAGACTAAATATGATGTGTCCATGAGGATGACAGACAAGACTTGATTTCCTGAATCTGCGTCTAGTACCTGGGTTCTGATAAGTATGGCTTACACTCTGCAATCTAAAATCATTTGAAAAATCCAGGGACGTTTAGAATTCCAGTAGAATGACTTAACTCAATTAAAAAAAAATATTTAATTCAAGGATGGATAAATAGAGTCAGATGGACTTGGATGTCCAGTCACCCTCTCTGTCATTAATGAGCAGTGGGCAAACATTCAGCAAATCCTTTAATTCCTCTAATCCAAAAATTTCTCAGAAGGTGGGTACAAAGATTAAACAAGGAGATCTATACAAAATCTTTACTTAGTAAATGACCTGAATGGACTGAGTGCACAATAAATGATAATCACTACTTTCATCATTGGATATAAGCTGTTTTACATGAACTAACTAGAGTAAAAGAGTTTCGAAGGAGACAACTACAGTGAAATAGTAACAAATATAGAGCTACCAATGCGAGTCTAAAACAGAGGAGATCTAAAGCTTCTTACCCAACTGCAGAAATTATATTTATGATTGTAAATAAGCCAATTTTGTTGGTGTAAAAAATGCCACCAGAGCATATCCTCTCTGCTATCCCACTGAGCTATAACATCCTATCAGTATATAATTTTAAGCCGCCCATCTGACTGTATAATTCGCTGATATCTTTAGATTTCTGCAGAAGTAGAAGTGAGTGAGCTGTAGAGAAGTGTAGCGCCTCCGTCGATCTGTGAACAGACGGGACTTCTCACGAGTTGTTTCAGCTCTGAAATCTCTTAAAAACCAACTGCATCTCATTTCCAGTATTAAGTTTAAACTATGAAAATAGAACAATTTAAGAAAAAGTAACTTCACAGATTTTCGTTATTTAGCTGGGAACAGCAGTCAGTAAAATCTAGTAGAACAAATGAAACAAACTTGGTAATGACACCACCATGATGTTTTTCCTCATGAAGAAAGCAAGTATCTCGAAGTGGCTCATCTCATTTACTCACATACTTCTCTCAGTTAATAAGAGACTATGCACCGTGTACTATATACATAAATGTAGTTCATGCCTAAATAGCTAATATTTCTCTTCATCTTTCTTTCACAGCATGAACACATTTTCTCTCATTTTCCAGCTCCTTGAACTACATTTTTCCTTATTATATTTTAATTGACTTTTCATATTAAATTTTGCTTGAAAGGATGATTTGAGTTCAAAGCACCAAAGAAGTCATACCTTTTGAGCAAAGCCTTATGCCATATTTAATTTGATTCAAACTTCGATAGCAAATTCTGGTTTTCTCTTTATTTTTTCATATTAACACAATAAAATATAATAAAGGCACAGCTGAAAATAATACAGAGGGAAGAAATAGTTTCTGTCATTCAAACACTCAGATTTCACCTTGACTTCGCTATCAAGAAACTCTATCATTTTTAAATGTTTTCTTGGTTTCTGAGAATCAAATCGTTAAAGCCATATGCTATCTCCCAGCTCAGCATTCTCATTACCATTTAAAGTGTGCTTAAAATCAATTGAAAGTCAACATATCACATAACAAGCAAGACACTGCTAGCATGTTCTGATCTGTACAGTTGCATGGTAACTGCTCGAATATGAAATATCCAAATTCTCCCAGGTACCATGGTGATAGGCAGAAAGATTTTAAATACTGAAAAGGCTAAAAAAAAATTAAAATAAAATAAAAAAAATAAAAAATAAAAAAATCTTTCAAAAGATGATGCATTCAGCTACTTCAAAATTTTTAAGTCTGAAATTCTTTTATTTATTTCTGCATTGGAAAAATCTAAAAATAATAAATTTTCACGTTGAAATCCTTTTTCCACATTAAAAAAAAGGAAAGAAAAAGGAAGAAGAGGTTACTTCAAAAAAAAAAGCTCTCTTGTGTTTGTGTCTAATTTCCTTTGGTCTCTGACTCTACAAGGCAGAGGGATGACAAACAGCAAATGTGCTAGAATATCACAAAAAGAGAAAACAAAAAGAAAAACAAACTACATGGAAAGGGTGTGTCCAACTATTTTAATATTTACAGAAATGCTCGATTCATCGGAACTCACTTGTGAAGTTGAGGGCTGATGATTCTTTAAGTGACCCTACCCCCACCTCAATCTGTGTGGTTCTCTGTCATTCTCCACATCTGGAAGAGTGGATAGCAAGCGAAAACCCCTGCAGGACTTCAGGGAAGCCAGTTCCTGGCCCCTGGGGGAGACAGTCTTCTTGACCTGTGCAGGGAGAGATAGTTTGTTTGCTGGACGCTAATATTTTAAAAGGTCCTTCCTGAACAGTCAAAAAATGAACTGTAATTTCCTGAGAGACACAGGCCTAAAACCTGTCTGAAAAAGGACTGAAAATGAGCCCAATCCCAAATGCAGAATTCTCAAAGACCCCCAACCTTGCCCTTAGGGTATTTGTGGAAGTTTACTGTAAGCACCAGACCAAGCAAGGAACACACTCACCTCTCACCAGTCAACTGAACCTTTCTCAGCCCTCTTCACAGCACCGAGAGAATGTATATGTAAAGACAGGAAAAAACAGCAAAGCAGAAATGGCCTAGTTTTCCCGCTGGGCCTGTTACTTGATATTAAGAAGTGATCCCCCTATAGAAATAGCTATGGGTTTCATTTCCAGGCCCTTCTGTATTAGGACTTCAAAGAAAATTCTGAATATTAATCCTATTGATGCTCTTTGAACATGGGAGGCACTTATACCTTGGATAAAAGAGGGACATTAATTCCTAAGCTCTTTTCATATAGACTTCAAAGGATTCTTTCTTCTGTATCTTTGAAATCCATGATTTCTCATAGCTATGTGCATATATACGAACATTAAATAAGTAAGGATACACACACACACACACACACACACACAGATATATATATATATATATATACTCAAAATGTGTGCCTACCAGCTACTAAGCATGTTCTTAATGCCAAGTACACCTTCTCAGTCATTTTTTTACATCTCACCACTAATACTCACAAATCACTTGTAGGACATTCTGACTAACCCAATTTTGAGATTTAAAAAAAAAAAAAAAAAACACAAACAACACTAAATTTAAAACAAGTAAAATAATGTGCTCAAAATCACACAGATTATAACCATCAGCCATCAGCTCTTGAATCTAAGATTATGCAACTTCCAAAACCCAGGGTCATTGTGACATATCACACACATCTCCTACTAACTTAGTGTGGGTGTGTATGGAACTATTAAAAAAAAATTTTTTTTCAGGACTATATAAAATAAGACAGGAGCTTTGAATCAAAAGTACCAAAATATAAAAGCCTTGTGTATGTTCCTCACATGGAAATGACAGAGACTGGGGCAACTGTAAAGGCTGAACTTCTTTTGGAGTGCAGGGAGCAAATTCCCAACTTCTTTTTGAGCAAATACCACAGTAAGAGGGACTTAGGGTGTATGATGAAGGGCTGAGTGGGTGCATTTTATTTTAAGATTCATTTTTTATTTGGGAGAGAGTGTGTGCATGAGACCTGGGTGTGAAGTTGGGTGTGAGGGGGTGGTGATGCAGAGGGAGACGGGGAGGGAGAATCCTTAAGCCGACTAACCACTGAGTGCGGACCTCAACATGGGGCTCCATCCCAGGACCCTGTGATCAGGACCTGAGCCAAAACCAAGAGTCAGAGTTGGACACTTAACCAACTGAGCCACCCAGGAGCCCTGAAGCACGTACATTTTCAATAGGACATCTGAGCTGAGACTCGTAGGTGGGAGGGAACTGGGCACAGGGATACCAGGGGAAGCAGTTCAAAAAAGCTCTACTCAGGCAAACATTATACTCAAAAGACACACATGCACATACATTCCACATACAAGACAATCCCCAGTGTTTAGTAATCATGGCCTAGACGCTCCCCTGAAGCAAACTTAAAATACAGGTGGGACCTGAGCAAGACCCTTGCCATCACCCACAGTCTCTCATCCTGAAATTGCGTTTTTAATTCCCTGCTAATGGGTCACTTCCTTTCACAGACTTGCAACTTTCCTTAGGGTCAAGACTCTGCCTGTTGACAGACTTAGGGTGTGTCTGTGGAATTTCTTCTCTTATTATTTCTTTGCTGTCCCTGTGGGTCAGATGGATTGTTCCAACTGGACTCTCCTTTCTGCAGATACTTTTCCTGGGCTTTTTCTTATTATAAATTGGTAGCCAACATCATCCCAATCAAAGGTTCTTTACCTTCCTAATCAAGATTAATTTTTATTTTAGACTTGGGGCACCTGGGTAGCTCAGGTGGTTGAGCATATGCCTTCAGCTCGGGTCATGATCTCAGGGCCTGGGATAGAGCCCCACCTTGGGCTCCCTGCCCAGTGGACAGTGTTTCTTCCTCTGGCCCTCCCCCTACTTGTGTTTTCTCTCTCTCTCTCTCTCAAATAAAAAATAAATAAAATTTTTAAAAAAACTAAAAAAAAAAGTAAAAAAAAAGTTTATCCTTATATTTGGAGATCTAACGGAAGGAAGCCACCCTAACAGGTACCAGACAGTGGAGCTGGTGTTTGGGGCAGGACATTAAGCCTTATGTGTCTCCTCCCCACCCACCCTGCCCCCGCCAAGTTTCACGTTCTCAGCCGTAGAAAGAGGCTCATCTTGGTTACATGAAGACAGAACTTTGTCTGTGTTTCATGGGGCTGTTGGATTACCTGAGTCTATCAACTGCAATATGAATCTTCTTGACAAAGTAGATTGAGGGACTTGGGTCTAGAGTCAGTTCTCAGAAGACCACAATTTGAGTGGACTTAAAATCACATTACTGTTCAAAATATAAATTTTAGCTCATTGTTTTAGGTAAAAAATAATTATGGTCATTCACTTACTATCAGTTAAAGCTTTGGGGCACCTGGGTGGCTCAGTGGGTTAAAGCCTCTGCCTTCAGCTCAGGTCATGATCCCAGGGTCCTGGGATAGAGCCCCACATTGGGCTCTCTGCACAGCAGGGAGCCTGCTTCCTCCTCTCTCTGCCTGCTTCTCTGCCTACTTGTGATATCTGTCTGTCCGATGAATAAATAAAATATTTTTTTAAAAAGATTTACTCACTTGTTTGCTTCATATAATTTAAATAATATTCAAATATTATATACTCCATATTGACTAACACTGTTTTTAGATAAATTTAGAAACAATTATTAAGAGATACTTGTGATCTTCATATTCTGAATAAGCAGAGAAATGATGAGATCCCTAGGATATAAGTTGAATAAGGATGCTATATAAAATATAATTTTTAAAAATCAGAGACTGAGTACCTTTAATGCTTAGAGCCAGGTATAAAGTTATCTCAGTTCCAGGAGAAAAAAAATTAAAAAAGATAACTAAGAGCCATGTAAATAATGCTAAATAACGAAAAGAAATAAAGGTAGGCAATGGTATAAAAAGTCCCAAAACTATAAAACATTATTAATTAGTTTCCAGGTAGACTTATAAATATTCAACAATATTTCTTCAATATTTCCAATCCCCAGAAAGTACATGACATATTTAAAATTCAGATGGCACCTACTATTTTTGGCTCAACATGTTTCAATCTTATCAAATCAATAGGGTTCCAATTGTATAAAAAAATCATATGAAAGTTTTGGTAAACCTTAAATTAGCCTACTGGCCATGCAGCCAGGAGATGAGGTGCAAAACCAGAGTTTGATTATCATGAAGAAGACACAGCTGTTATCTTCATGGAATTTCAAAAGCAATACAGAATAGAGCCACACAGGCATCACAAAACAAATCCTTAGAAGCTTCGAGAAAAGTCTAAAAACTCATTAGTTAGCCATTTGAAAGCTAGGCTCAAATAAAAGGAAACTCAATGTAGATATTCTATATAGACATCTAACCGAATCATCTTTTCCTCCTTTTTTCTGAAAATCAATGTTCTTTTTTTTTTTTTTAAAGATTTATTTATTTATTTGACAGACAGAAATCACAAGGAGGCAGAGAGGCAGGCAGAGAGAGAGAGGAGGAAGCAGGCTCCCTGCTGAGCAGAGAGCCCGATGCGAGGCTCGATCCCAGGACCCTGGGATCATGACCTGAGCCGAAGGCAGAGGTTTTAACCCACTGAGCCACCCAGGTGCCCCTGAAAATCAATGTTCTTAATAAATCCTAGTATAAGCCAGTGGCAACTGTACAAGAAAAGAAAATGTTACCCATATCCAGATGTGAATTGACCTGTAGTATATACAGTAGATGAAGACATATTTTCTGTATTTTCCATCCACTGATTTGAAAATATTGTGCAAAATATTTATGTAATTTTAAAATATTATGGATTGGCTGCAGAGAAGGCCCTGAGCTCATGGAACTGGCAAAGCAGCATATCCTCCACGTCTAGGGCACTCTGCGTGGCATCCTGCATCAACAGGTGCAGAATTCACGTGGTTAGTTTTTGACGGAGCAAGTTATGCCAATACTTCTTCACACATACCAGACCCCATTTATTCTGAGTTGATGCACTTTTACCACCAAAGGGGAAAATGTGTGCCAATTCTTATTACCTGTTAAAGAAGGAAGAAGGGTGGAGGTCACCAGATACTGTGTGTCCCACAATCTGCAGCCTAACTGCTATCAGATGGGGAGAGAAAGCAGTGATGTGACCCCTGGGATGATGTAAAAGACAGAGCAAAGGAGCGGCTGTCTCTTTCTTTTTCTAGAGTCATTTCCTTTTTCTATTTTCTCTTCCCTTGTCACAGGGTATATCAATTAACATTAAGAAATAAGAAAGCCATCTTTATCTTATCACATGTTTTCTCTTAAAAAAAGAAACTTATAAAAGATTTTTTGTGTTCTTCCGGTCCCCATCTATTTTAATGACCCGTTTCAGGCAGGGTGAAATCAACTACTATGTAGACAAATATTTAATTTGACACTTAAAAAATCAATTTATAATTAACTTTGTTATTTCAATTTAGTGGAGTGAGTCATTCCTTTCTTGATGGTTATATGTGCTTAAAACAACAAGATAAATGTATATTAAATTTATATAGCATTCTCCATAAATACAATGCCCCTTTATTTCTCACATCCATTAGAGTCAAGGCTTAGCTCAAGAAATATTTATTAAGCAATAAAAATGCTATATATTAAGTAGACAAAACTGAATCTCATTTATAAATTAGGTACTCATGTACACCTGCCATGCAATAAATCAAAAGCAATTAAGAAGAACCATTTAGTTGCTTACTAACCTAGGTATATAAAGATTTGTTTTATTCTCAGCTATTTTATATGTTAATTGACAAGAACATTTTGATGGCTATTGTGCAGGCTGAAGGTGATGGGATTTCTGATCACCTAAGCATTTCCTAGGTTACCTTTCAAGTGCTAATAAGAACGTGCTCCCTAACCCACAAAGCAACAGGCAGGGCCGTGGTCCTTCCCCACCTGTGCATCTTTAGAATCTCAGAGTTCAGATTCTTCTTCACAGCAGACTTTCTGTGGAAAAGGAATTCCCACAGGACAATGCACTTCAAACACACACTGGAAGAGGGCAAGATATGTCCTCAGCTTCTGTGAAATGAACAGATGACACCAACATCAAGACACCACTGATGTGTGCTTTCATTGCATTTTTTTCCAAAATGATATTTGTCCAAATCCTCAGTGACTATAAAGTCTGAAAAAGTGTCTAATCCTGAGAAAACTGAAACCAAGCTGAGGATAGCTTGGCAGAGCCTTGAGTCGCTACCTCCCGGCTTTCTTCAACTTTATATATCGATGGCGGACAATTGGACCATTTCATCTTGAAAATCAATTCCACTGGATAATGATTTGTCTTTCAAAAATTACATTTAGTTTTCAATAAATTGGATGCCTCAGAATTCTTTTCAAAGCGTTTTGCAGTTAACATTGCACCGCTCTCTGAAGTCAACAGTAAGAGGTATTATGACAGAAGGATGGTTCTCATTTTGTCAAAACAACAAAGAGGACACACCACACAGATGTGGAGTGACTTGCTCAGGGCCACCCAGCAATTCATTGGAAACAGTGTTTAGACGTCTACTCCGTGAACGCATGACTACTACATCACCCAAGCACATACCAAGCAAAGCAGGTGAGACGAGCAATTTAAAAAATGCTCACTGTATGCTTCTTCCTGCATGCTGCCCTGCGTGTGCAGCTCCTCAGGACTGTAGACCCCTACCCCTGTTTTCACTACTACACCCACAAAAAGGAAAGGAAGGTGTTTATCACGGCACTTAACCCATCATTGAGATGAACAAGGAGACACAGTAACCACTTATTAAGGGCCACAACTCCAAGTTCATAAAAAAAGAAAGCGGAGGGGAGCTATAGCTATGCGCTTTATGAACAGAGAGAAGCAGTACAACGGAGAGCTAAGAGGAAGGAGATTAACCTAAGACACTCCCAAGCTGTGCCACATAACCAGGGCAGTGGTTCAACAGGGGCCATTTTGCCCCTGTCCCATAGAGGATATGTGGCAATGTTGGAGACATTTTCAACAGTCATGCCTTGTAGCACTGTTTGGTGGGTAGGGTCTGTGGATCCTGCTCAGTCTCCTGCAGGAAGCAGCACCGCACCTCACGACACTGAGCTCCTTAGGTCAAATTGTCGATTACACTGTTGTGAAGAAACCCTGAACTAGTCATAGGACATTGAACAAGATAATGACCTTCTGGAAGCCCAGGTGAACTGATCTGCATAAAGGTAATAATAATGTAAGAGAATCTATCTTGAAAGGTGGGTGAAGATATTGTAAGACAAAAGGCAAAAGCACTTCATCCAGTTCCTGGAAGACGGATTGGATTAGAAGTATTTTTCTATTAATTTGTATTAATAACAGTGCTTGTGTCTTTCATTTGAAAATGCATGAAGACAGAAAACCTAAGAGGCCACAAGAGGAATCACTCATTTCAAGTTGTAATAGTATTACAAAATAAAATTCAGCACACAAATAGTCAAATTTGGTTCATTTCAGAATATCTTCATCTAATTCCATCACCAAAAATAAAAAAGGAAGCTAAAATGAAAGCAGTCCCCTAGAAGGTTTCCTCATCATTCACCACACAAGGGTTCCAGAGATCTCACTAAAGGATGATGAAGACAATATAGCCTTGTGGGTAGTGTTTAATCAGGAAAAATTTATGCTAAAAGGGGATATTAAAAATTAGTATCATTTTAATATCATCTTTGAAATATGAGCTCTTCTTCCAAGGATGAGTTTTTGTTTCAGGCCTTAAAGTGTTTTGATTTCATTCTTTTGAACTGTCAACTGTGACCACATCCAAAGAGACAGTTTGTATTTGTCTGCTGACCCTGTGGTAGGGTTTGAGGAACAGCAAACTATTCACATTAAAAAAAAAAAAAAAAAAAATTCTAGTCAAGTCCTTTAATTTGTTGAAATAGAACTTGAAGAGCAAGTTTCAATTAAAATGACCTAAGAATCCAGTATGTTTTTCTGCTTTAGATGGCGAAGGGGGCCAGAAACCACAAGATTATACATCAAATGAGCAAACAAAACAAATCAGGAAAACCTCGGACAGCAGAAGTAGTTCTTCCACAAGAATTCTTTGGAGCTGTTGGCACACTGGTGTCTGCTGTCGGGGTCAATTAGAGTGACCAAGATGAACTCTTTTTTTTTTTTTTTTCTTTCATTCCTTAGCCATATACAAACCAGATGACCAAGCACTTTCAAGCTTAACATGTACTTCTGCCTATTTTCTGAAATGCTGGAAGAATGTAAATGTGTTTTTTTAATATCATTTTGAAAACAGTATAAAACTGAGCTTCCTTATTTGATGGTAAAACTGGAAATTATAACACCTTACCTAAGATGTAACCAAAGGTCCAGGATCAAGTAAGATATTGGTTATATAAAGGAGTGACAGTCCCCTATAGCCAAATTGGGGAATACTGATTCATGAAGGAAAGCCAACTCCAAAAAAAAAAAAAAAAAAAAAAGAAAGAAAGAAAGAAAAAAATCTCTTCTATTGTTAACATTTACACACTACCTAGGAATTACTTTGATTCACCTCAATTCCATGAGAACCAGCTTACCTTCCTTGTGTTGACCTTTTGGATGTGAACTTCATCCTTCTGACTATGAGAAATATCATGGCCCCATTGTACAGATGACAGGATCATTACTAAATTGATTCCATGTCTACCATGCCCAGGAGAATTTGCCTGACTGGTGTTCTAACTTCACCTCTTTAAAAAAATAATAATAATAAATAAACAAAGACCCCGTTTTATCTTTTACTTTTTACTTTGAAATAAATAGAACAAAACATCATATTTTCAATTCTCAATTTTCAAACTATGGAATAATTGACACGTTAAGTAGAGGTGAGTTTTATCAGGATTATGAAACATCAATTTGGGACATTGTTTCTTCTTTTTTAATTTTTTTATTTTTTAAAGATTTTATTTTTTTATTTGACAGAGAGCTCACAAGTAGACAGAGAGGCAGGCAGAGAGAAGGGGGGGAAGTAGGCTCCCCACTGAGCAGAAAGCCTGATGCAGGGCTTGATCCCAGAACCCTGGGATCATGACCTGAGCTGAAGGCAGAGGCTTTAACCCACTGAGCCATCCAGGTGCCCCTCTTTTCTTAAAAAAAAAAAAAATTAATTTTATTGGGATAAGAAAATGAATAAGATCCCTCTTAACAAAAATTTAAGTGTATCATACTCTATTATTAACTATCAGTGCAAAGTTATAGAGCAGATCTCTGGAACTTATCCATTCTGCAGAACAGAAACTTTATGCCCATTCATTGAGCATTATTTTTGACACCAGAACTGTTAATGAGGTCAGTGAATTTGATAAAAGCTCAAGTTGCACAGCCCCTTGTGGTTGAAGCCTGGTTCCACTGTTCACTGTCTGTGTGACTTGTGGGCAGGTTACTTAACCTCTCTGTGCCTCACTTAGCTCTTCTATAAAAAGAATTATGTATAAATCATATGTATGTGTGTATATATAAATCATACACATGTGTATACGTGTATTATATAAATGTGTGTGTGTGACAAGTAGAACCAATGCCAAAGAGGTAAATGATATAAAAGTATTTGCTGTCACTATTGTTGACTAGCAGCAAAGCTGAAGCAAAGATATTCCTAAAGAACATTAAGAAAGGTTAATGTACACACAATTGTATTTGTCAGTTATACCTCATTAAGTTAGGGGAAGAAAAAAAAAGAAAATGCAACTGCCCATCCTTGGTTTCCCAGCTCTCCAGGTAAACCTTGTCACAGCTTCCAGGACCAGATGGCATTGTCAAATTCCTGACAATTTAGATATATCTAAATCTGAAAAAAATAAAATTCACCCATCATTAATCTCAATGAACTTTATTTTGCAGAATCTAGAACTCCAAATAACACATTAAGTAATATCATATCTAATAAAATACCCACCACATATACCCTCCTGCATGTATAATGCACACACACACACAACACACACACAGAACGATTCTCTGTAGTGAGATTACAACTGCTGGTTATTTTCCTCTTTGACTCTGGATTTCCTTATGTATCTGCAAATAAATTTACCATATTTGTGATCAGCTATAAATTTTGTGTTTTTGAAACACAGATAATTTTAGTATTTCTATTAGAACCAAACACTACTGAGCCCCCTTTGAGTGGGGAAGGCAGGATCAGCACACCGATAATATAAATACTGGCCTAAAAAATGACAGCCCGGGATAAACCAAATCTGAAGAAGATTAGTAAGAGAAATAAAACATTTGAACAAGCAGTACTGCTCTTTCAATCTAGAGGGGAGATTCTGGGAGGGATGGCTTCTGAAGGCTGCAGGACTGGCGACACTTAACTGAGTGTTGATGACAGATAACTCCACAAGCCTTGTATCTCCTTTGATCTCACCTGTATCTTGCAGGTCGCTATTTAGACCACCACCTTACAAGTAAGGAAACCGGGGTTCAAGGTGCACAGGGCCAGTCCACAGCCGCAGTAGAAGGCCAACCACATTTCCTGCATCTAGTTAAATATCCTTTCACCCCGCCACAGAAGCCTTCGTCTGTCTCTTGCCTTTCCTCAGTCCCCTTATATCTTTATTCATTGTCTCTCCCATGCCCCCCACCCCCACTTCCAGCCCACCCTGTCCATGCTTTTTTCGATGATGCCCCATTTGCAATGAAAAGTAACACGGGGCACAAAAGCCTCATATAGCTCCCACACAGAGGGCCTGACGGAGGTAGGGCCAGCGATGCCCGAACACACCAGTCTTCTCACAGACGTGCAGCTGCAGACATGCACACCAACTCTGCAAGGCTCATAAAGCAGCTTTCAGCGCCACTTAGAACCCTGTGTGAGCGGGCATCTGTGGCCAGCTCCGGCACAGTGACTGATTCTCTGCTGAACCCCAGCGGGCCTGCCGTGTGAGCCGAGATGCGGCCACAGGAGCCCAGAGAAGAATGTCTTTCCTCTGTGGCTCTGGAGGGCATATTGTCATGACCCAAAAGACAGGAAGGGAAGAAGGCACTGCAGGAATGGCAAAGGAAGAAACTCCCGAGTCCGATCATGTCCAGTCACCCAACCTGGGCACTCAATGTCGGCTGCTTTATGCAACTACAGAACGAAGACACCACTAAAAAAGGCCTTTCATGGCTTTCACTGACCCCACATTTTTCTCATTTATACCTTCCAGCATTTCTTTCCCATGTCATTTCTTCTGCTAATTATTGAAACAGGGACACGAACGCAAGGCCCCCAGCTCAATACCATGCAGCCTGGTACGCGCATGCCCCATTCATGAAAGACATTTCCTGGTCCTATGCAAGTACTAACCGACTCTTGCCCTTTGTAAGGCAGGCTGAGTTCCCCTGTGCTTAAACAGAGAGGTTAAGATAAGAGAACGATTTAATTCTGGAGGCTTCCCTAAATTGGAAGCTCACAGGTTCCAGGGAACGGGAGCCTTTATTCTCAGAGGGATAAATAAATCAATCCCAGTGCAGGGATGAAGACAGTCCAGTGCAGGACAGGAGCCAGTCAATACCAAAAAACTAGCTGTAGTCACTGCCTATTCTTTTTTTTTTTTTTTTTAAGATTTTATTTATTTATTTGACAGAGATCACAAGTAGGCAGAGAGGCAGGCACAGAGAGAGGAGGCAGGAAGCAGGCTCCCTGCTGAGCAGAGAGCCCGATGCCGATGCCGGGCTCGATCCCAGGACCCTGAGATCAGGACCTGAGCTGAAGGCAGAGTCTTTAACCCACTGAGCCACAGGCGCCCCATTGTGGAGATTATCTTTCCAAGGTTTTCTGCATATAGGTGCTAGAGCCCTAACCCTTCACAAGGACAATCTCACTCCTCACATGGGAATTTTCTGTATGTTCTTTTCTTTCAGAGAGCTATTTTCAATAAGTCATGGGAGGGCAGGAGGGTGATGTGCAGCAAGTTTAGCTGTAACCTCCAAAACTGTGCAGGGAAACAACATACAATTTTTATTCTGAGAAAAAAAATTATATAGAATATTGTAGAAATAAATTAAACAATTAAACTATATCTAACATACACAAAACCCTTTCAAATGGTGTTCTTTTCCACAGTCACTACTTAGCATCTCTCGGAATTCGGTGCCTTCATTCTGAGTTAATAATAAAAATGACTAGACTTTACTGACTGCCTTCTTCGCAGGACATATCAGTGCATGGCTATCTCATGTAACCCTCACAATGACTGCACGCGATCAGACTATTATCCCCATCATACATATCATAGTAATGATTACAGCATCAGTAGCCATGATTTTTTATTGCGTGCTTAACTATGTGCCAGGCGCCTCCCTTCAGACGTCTTTATTTAATCTGTGCAAAAGCATTACAGAGTCAGTTCTCTCGTTATCCCCCATTATACCAATGAAGACACCGAGCCCACAGTGGTTAAGTCACTGACTCAAGATAAATACTAATAAATGCCAGAATTTCGACCCAGATTGGCCTGATTCTAGACTTCTTAACCATTTTTGCTCTACTGTTTCAAACAAATACTAAGTACAAATGAAAATCAGTGAGTGGGGATGAAAAAGATTTCCAAGAATAATTGAGCAAATCATTTCTACTTTTTTCTTAGTTTCCACCACCCAAGCTTTTTATCACTTTCATAAAGGCTCCTAAGTCAAAACAAACCAATACACCCCCTCCCCCCCCATCTCTCACTCTCACACAGGCACATACACACACATCATATAATTGTAAGGACTTATTACATCAAAGAGATGCTCATCTAGTTATTGAACAGGATGGTATCAAAACTCCATTCATTCTGCCTTAACACCAGTCTGTACATCTAAGAGCAGGACCCGGGCATACCTTAAGCCTGGTATATCATACAGGGTATGGGGTGGTAGGTGTTAGGAAGTAAATATCTTCCATTGTTAGAGATGCTATTTCCTATAAATATCCTCTCATTTAAACTTCCTAAGAGTATTCCAGAAGGATTATTATTACTATTATTATTATTTTTTTAAGATTTCATTTGTGAGAAAGAGCATGGGCTAGGGTGAGGGGCAAAGGGAGAGGGAGAAGCAGATCTTGAGAAGAAGCCCGATGTAGGACTTGATCCTAGGACCCGGAGATCACTACCTGAGCCCAAGCCCAATGCTTAACCAACTGCGCCACCCAGGTGCCTTCCAGAAGGACATCTTAGGTATTTTCAGAAAAAATAATGGTCAAATATGCATTTAAAATTAGTTCTTCCTCCAAAGCCTGTGCTCTTTCCACTGATAGACTACACTGACAATACTCTCCATTTGCCGACCCTCCAAAAAAATAAAAACAAAAACAAAACAAAACCAGCCAGGGTAAATTAAGATATCCACAAAAAGAAAACCATACCCCTTACTGTAATGAGACACAAATTAATGCCAGATTGCTTGCACGTTCACAGGTACATCTGTCCTCCACAGCCAAGGCTTCATCCCTTCAAAGGCTACAACCCAAGTTGAAATGAAATTGACAGAATCATTTTTGTCACACATCCTATTTGTGGATGACCTAATATGAAGAAATAACCCTGCAAAATGACCCCAAATACTGGATCTTTGTTTTCATTCCAGTGAAATGTGGCAAAGGAAATCTGGGCACCATCTTCATGATCCCCATAAATGTGCACACTTTTTTTCCCAAATAAAAATTAATAACTCTATTATTGAAATGGATTTCTATAAATTTAAAAATAATTGATACCATAAAACAAATGTTATCACCACTGCAAAAGGAGAATTTAATCTTTTATTCCAGAGGAAAATGGAAGTCTTCATCCTGGATCAAACCCCAATGCTCACATCACTACTCATCACGATGAATGTCCATGAGGATGAGGGCTTTGAACCAAAAGAAGGGAACAACCATCAATTTGTTCCGAGAAGTGGAGACGTGGTAGAATTTTCTAAACTGTTTAAACTGGGACTCAATAGCACTGTCAAACTATTGTTTTCCTTCTTTTGACCACTAAATATAGAGGCCGGGCTTTTCTGGGCTAAGCGGCGTCCTGTAACGAGCCATGTGAAGCCGTGGGCTTGTCATTCAGAGCACCGCTTGCTCTATTCTAGAATCCTGGAATACTCCATGACTGCTGCTGCCCCGACCATCTCCAAACAAATGGGAAGCTAATTTGCATAAGCCTCATTTCCATTTTATTCATCCTTTGCCCAAATCTAGATCAGGATGTTTAATATCATCCCGCTACGGGAGGTCACAGGAATTTAAAGGGCATTCCTGGTCAAGGATTAGAAAGCATAGGTTCCAGAGTTGAGTTTCTATTTGAAATCCAAAGCTGAAACAAGAGAACATCTGTTGCAAGACACAGGGTAAGAAAGAAAAACAAAAAGACCAACTAAAATATAAGCAGGGAAGAAACCAGAACCATCGCTGTGTTCTTCTCTCCCCACAGATGATCTAGAAAGCCACCACTGAGGAATGTACACCAGCTACCTAACTTGCATTTCCATATTCAGTCTTTTTTGACTCCCTGATACAGAAGTAAAGACGGGGGGCAGGGGTGGGGGGTGCCAGCGGGTGGGGAAGGTCAAAAGGCAGGTGGTTTTCTCAATGTTAAACATCCTCTACAGGGCAGAAGCAAGACTGAAACATAGCAGTCCCTCGGTTTAACTCTATCTCCTTTACCCAGGGGACCTACCTTCTGTGGACCCGTTGTTTTCTGACATTGCTCTTCATACAACAAGAATGTGTCCTGATAAGTGTAAACAAAACCCTCAGGAGCTCATTCAGCATTTGAGTGTCTTCTGCTCCTTGAACATTAAACAGTCCAGAGACAAGCTGTTAAGTGAGATGCAGCCTTATCGAGGTTGAGGAGCCCGATTATTTAGGTGTGTGAGTTAAGGTTAATTTCCCAAATATAAATCAGCTTGATGTCACAGTGAACGTACACGCATACAACACACACACTCACACAGGCATAGACGCAGACACAAATGTCTTTCGCAAACACGATCCCATTAGAAGGAGAAAAAAAGTACTTCTGAAAACTCTGCAAAAATCCTGCAACCCAACAGCACCTTCTCTGGCTCATTAATTCTGGCCTAAATTTGCTACTGTCAGGCAAATCAGGCACACTGTCCAGCAGACACCCACCTGCTATTAGGCTGAATGTGCCTGGCATCTTGACATTCTATTGATTCCAATCCAAGGCTTATGTGAAAAAAAAAAAAAAAAAAAAGGCAGCCTCAGAGTCCAAAAGGAATTTTAGCCACAAATACTTTGGGAGAAATCCAAACAACTAAAAACAGAAAGAAAGACAAGATGCAAATCTGAGTGACAAAATTGAGACAAACCAAGCCGGACTGCTGAGCGTTCAAGGACAAATCTACAAATGACCCAGGCACCCCCTTAGGAGAAAGACTTATTTTAGGAAATGCCAATAGCCTGGGCATTAGATGACCACTCCCTCCTTGTCTAGACTATTGGCCTATAGATTCTCAAGGATATTCATTATTATTCCAATGGTATTGCTTTTAAGGATGACCCTGTCAAATCTTGTCCTCTAGATCCCTATACATTTTCAGTGAAAACATTCTACACTCTAAACACGGTCTTGATAATGACCAAGGATTCAGGTTCTTCGGTTGTTAAAATAAACCAGAAACTACTTAAAGGGCTTTAAAAGACTGTGTCCTTTCGTCTTCAACACAGCCCTTTGAGCTAAGAGTTAGATTTCCATTTTGTAAATAAGGAAGACTGAGGTTCTGAGAGGTAATGCAATTTTTCCTGGTAGCTGGAAAATAAGATACTAGAGAAGAGAGAGCATCAAGATGCATTTATAAATTTTCTGACACCTCCCAGCCCTTGTCCACCCCCGAAATAACCTAAGTAAAAGGGGTCTATGTCCAATTTCCAAATCCTGGCACTGATGACTTAGGTGGCAGCTGTTTGTCACAGTCAACTATGCTTAAACAGGATGGCTCTGGGGGAGTTCTTTAAACCCAGACCAGCTCTCTCTTACTTTAGCCAAGAAAAGGCATGCATTTCAAAATAAAAGTGAATATATATATTTTTAAAAGTGAGCGAGAGAGAGAGAGAGAGAGAGAGAGAAGAAACCTGTAATCCCACCGAGAAGCATGAATTTCAGCTGGCTCCCAGTCTTCCCCTCTGGCCCCCCACGCCCACCAGCCTCTACTTCAAAGACAGCTCTGGGAGGAAGGGGAGCACGAGATCCATCCGGGCCAGCTGGAAGAAGGACCTCATGTTTAGGGGAGAGTAGAAGAGGAGTGGAGATTCACTGCCCATGTCAGTCATCTCAAAAAAAGAATTCAAAGTGTTTTCCAAAAGCTGATTTCTATCAGGGCTGCTGGGAGGTTCAGAAGATACAGTTTTAAGTGGGAGGGATGTGTTACTGCTGCACAGCTATTTCCAAGGCTTTTAGGACAGTTGCTGGTTTTTGAGTGCTGGTCTGGGTTTAAGGAGCAGGGCCAACCATCGACATTTCAATGAGACTCGACTTACCCCTGTGACCATGACAAGAAGGGAGTATTTCACCCTGTAATACAGCAACTCTGCGTGACTCTTGAGCATTCCTTCTGTGACTTTGTGCATGTCTGAACTTTGAAGCCATACTCTTTTTTTTTTTTTTTTGTAAAAGAATGCTCCTACGTTGAGCTGCACAGAGTAAACACGTGAAATAACCAAGCAGTTCCTTCAAAGGGCTTGTTACGTTTCCTGATCCCCATCTGCCCTCATCTGCGGTGGCATCTATTTTTTCCTGCCGGTGTCAGGGGTAGGAGGTTCTGCCTCCAAGTCCGGCCAAGGCATCCTTCCTGCTGCTCTGCCTCTGATTTACAAGGTGACTTCTCAGAGACAGCCACTTAGCCATCCCGGCCTGGGTTTATCATCCATCAGTGATCATGGTTACTGCTGCCATTATTATTCAAAATGGTTATAGACTTATAAAGATGTTCTCATCTGATAATAATGTTTGCAATATGCTTTTTACACTGCCTAGTTAACAAAGCGATTTTCGGTCCAGCACAAGTCACAAAAGCTGCTGCTATGGAATGGTTAGCGGCTTTCTGAAGGGTTATACCTAGAAATGGGTGGGGGGTGGGGAAGGTGGCAATGTATTAAAAAAAAAAAAAAAGACTGGGTATCCTTTTGTGCATGGTGACAACAAAAAAGGCAGCACCCCAGGCAATCATAAATATATCTGACTCCTTCCTCCTCAACTCAGAGCTTGATAAACTCTCTCCAAAGGCAGTGATTGCCATTAGCAAGTCTGTCCTTGACCTTCTCACTCAAGCTCTATTGACAGCAGAGGAAGTAGAACACACATATTGAAGGCAGAGCCTGGTCCTTGGAGGCTAATAAGCTGACTAATAAAGGGTATACTGCCTAGAAAGCAGAATACTGAAGGGGAGCACGGATGCAGGGAATTAATAAAAATCCGTGCACCTTCCTTGTAATGACAGCAACAGTGGGCTTGTGACTAGAATTCTCTTCTTCCTCATGCACTCTCCTCTCTTGAATGTCAACAGGAGTTTAGTAAAAGCACATCAGGAGAAAATGGATTCCTAGGTCATTTATAATGAATCCTTTCACTTCCTCTCCTCCGTATTTACATATACAGACAAAATATAAAAATGCATTTTAAAAAATCGATTCAGCTTTGTAGTTTTCTACTCTAAGAGCAAACAGAGACATCAGAATTATGAGAGCTGATAGCCTTTGAATAATTATTTTAATGGGATCACCCACAATGGAATCCCACGGGCCTCCGATTTGCCAACCCCAGATGAAAAATGCAAGTGGCAATGCGTTACAAATCACTCCTCATTTATGGTGAGATTTGAATTTCCATTTTGTTTTTTAACAAGAGCGTCACAGTTCGCTGACAAATGTCCTGAGCTATATTTAGAGGAATAACAATATTTAAGATCAGGGGCAGAGTTGGCTTTTCACTTTTTCTAAGCAGAAATATGAACCACGTGCTCTTTCTGTGACTTTCAGGTCAAGGATTCAGGTTGGCCCTCAGAATGTCTGCTGGCTTCTGAGCCCAGTGCATCCCTGCTCTTGGGGATCTGGAATGCCTTCAAGGTGAGTCCATAAGACCCTTCCTCCACTGCAGTAGAATAGAACCATCAAGCGAGCAATTGGTTTTAATATGGAGAGCTGTAAATCTGAATGAGTTTGATAACAAAAAAGACAAATGGATTGTTAACTTACCCCCAAAAGGTACAAGCAGTTTGTACTGTCATTGCTTTAGGGATTAGATTCTCAGAAATTGGAAAACACAATCTTTGGCTTTCCTTGAAAGAATGCTAGAGGCAATATGCTGATTATTTTTCAAAGGAGGGAAAGAAGGTGTTGAAAGCTCTTAACAACATGTAAAGTTCTGAGTTTGCAAGCACCAAACACAAAACAATGATAATGTTTTAGCACTTTATAAATGTAAGTCACTCTGTCTACTCTTTGGAGACAGTAAATACTTTCAAAGTACAGCATCCCTGCCTCTAAGCTCAAATACAGGAAAACCGCTAAATACTTTTAAGCATCAGAAGATAACCATGGTGATGAAAATACATAGCTCTTGTCCTGAAAGGAAAATAAGAAAACACATGTAATTAAAATAGCAGTGAATCGAAAGAAACCCAAAAAAGTACGGTTTTGGTCATGAGTTTCTGAGGCTGCCTCTGACGGCCAGAATTTCAAGTAACAGCACAAACTGTAAGGAAAGGAACACCATTTTAGCTCAAGACTAGTCACTGGTGAACCCAAGGAACGGTAGATCACTAATCAGAGAAAGTGCAGACGATAAACAAACAAGGTTGTGCACGATCTCTTAAAGAGTTAGTGCAATAAGCCTTCTTTCCAATGCTAGAATATACCCTCACAAATGGAGTTTTACAGGTAAGAGGGAATTAAGATTTACTGAACTCCTTAAAAGCTATGTGTCTCCCAGACATCGTGCTAAGCACCTAACATATATGATTTGCTCTAATCTCCTGGATAGGTAGTAGGTAGTATCATCACCTTTTTACCGATGAACAATTTGACTCTAGGAAATGAAGGCACTGAGCAGTGGAAGTAGGGCTAGAAACTGGCTGAGGTGTAACAAAGGCAGCCCCCATTCTGTCTCCCTGGTGCACACAGTCACTGGGGCTGGGCACTGCTGCTGTGGTTGGCTTCTGCAATGTCCTTTGCCCCAGGGGAAAGAAGGGTACGAGGACAGCCTGAGGCAGGGTTTTCCATACTTGCTGTAAGCAATGTTGGTTGGGGGTCTTGGGAATCCAAACTGTTCCTCTCCCATATAATCCAGTGAGCTGCCCTCTGCATAGGATTCCTACTGGGGAAGCCCATGTGCCTATTCCAAAACAGAGAACTATTTTCACTTCCTTAGTTCCAACCTAATTTGTATCCAAAAATGGTGAGTCAATTTGGGGACACCCATCTTGTCTTTCTTGAGCTGCAGAAGCCCTTAATCCATTCTGAAACAATGTTTTGAGGAAACGGAGGTACTAGTAGATACTGTTTGAGTTTGAAGAAATATTTATGTAAGAACTTAATCAAATTGTCATCAGCTCCAGAAAATGAGAAATGGGGTTATAAGTCAAAAAATCACTTGCTCCACACACCCATACTCCACTCCAAGGCACCCAGAAGTATCAGAAATATTAACCCGCAGTATAACATTGGGACTGTTTCACACACGAGGACTGCCTGGGATGATCTGGTGTCTGTTTTGAGATCTCTGTGAGATGGCAAAAGCCAGGATCAAAGGTTGGGAATTAACAACCTTCAGGGTGATGATAAAGTCGGGTCCAGCCAGCTGAACTATTTCCTTCACAATTACAAACATCTATTACAGGCTCTGCGCTAGTATCTACCATATTCACAAGACAAGTGCACCTACTAAGTACATAGAAAACCACATCTGAGAACTTTATTAAATAAAGACCAAAGGGAAAGTATTTGCTTACCCAATGACTACAGGCCTTCCCTGTTGAGTCAGTCTATAATCAGGTGGGCAGCCCCCAGAGATCAATTTCAGTGGAAATGAATCTTAGTGGTGTTGGCAATGACCTGGTCTCCTCTTGAATTATGGCCAATGCCTTTGTTGACTACCATACCCAGTTACAACCTGGGTAAATTTTTTCCAAAGGAGAGTAAAGAGATGCAATTCAATGACCGTGGAAAACATTCTGTTTAGAAGAATAACTATTTGGGAAGACAACAAATTGGTCAACAGGGAGGTCTGAGGTTCCTCATAAGCCTCACATCAAAATAGAGCTCTGTAATTTAGGAAAAGGTGGTTGTACCCACATGAGAGGCCTTGGAAGAAATTTCCACATGAAGTGATGTCTTAATAGGAGCCATGCGGCTAAATTCCTTTGCTCTCTAAAAATCCCCTCAATTCGTTAAAGAAATAAAAGTGAATGCAACAGTGGCAAAATGCAGCATAAAGGCATGAAAATCAATAAAAGATTAAAAAAGGCATCTTCAAATTTCTTTCTAATATAATGCTTCTCAAAAAGGATCAAGATACAAGTTTACAGGCAGTACCAAAGCATCCACAAACCTTTTCGTATCAGGATCCTTTCTGACCTCTCAGGACTGATGGTTGTGAAAGAATCAAGATAGCCTTGAATTTCTATAGCAAGAAAGGTTGTCAGATAAAATAAAATAACATACACACAGAGCACAGGACATATGTATGCAAAAAAAAAAAAAAAAGTCACTGTTTACCAAGAATTCAAATTTAACTGGGCATCCTATATTTTTATTTATTAAATTTATTAACCTTATTATGATCAAGCAGTCATGAGCAAATTTTGAATGAACTGCTTTGGAGCTGGTGAATGGTGCAACCAGAGGTCCTTAATCACTAATGAGCTTTGTGGTTTCCTGAGAAACTCTTTGAAAATGCTCACTCCTGAGACTTTCCTTTACAGATTCGTTCTCCAGTTGGCCAAACAGCACAATGTTTACCTGCTCCCAGGTGAGTCCTGATACACACACATTTGAAAATGACTGTTTTAACCCAGACTAATACAAAGAAATGAGAAAGACACAATAAGCTTGATTTCTCTGATGGCTGAAATCACTCTACTAAGCCTTCAGAGGTACGTCAGATGTCTGAAATCTTAAGACAACTTGAGGAACTACCTGAGTGGCTCAGTCTATTAAGTGTCTGCCTTCTGCTCAGGTCATGATCCCAGGTTCTGGGATCCACTCCCGAATTGGCTCCCTGGTCAGCAGGGAGTCTGTTTCTCCCCCGACCCTCCCCTTCTTGTGCTCTCTCTCTCTAATAAATAAACAAAATCTTAAAAAGACAGGGTTAACTTGAGAATGTTAAAAGGAGTTCATGGAAACCCAAATATTGCTTAAGAAAATATCATCATGGACCATTTCTTCACTACCCAGATGAAGACACTGAGGAAAAATCACTCACTTTAAATTAGCAATCCCAAGCACAACCAAGAATAGAATCTCTGATACCTGATGCCAGAATCCACCCCATGCTGTCATCTTTAAACAATTCCTCCTTCCATCCTTTCTGTAACAGCTGAAAGAGTTGGCACACCCAACAGAAGGAGCTGAGATATTTTTCTATCCTTAGCTAATGTGTAAACTCCTTAGCTACAAAGTAACTGCCCAATCATAGTATAACATAAATCCACATTTGAATCAGAAATTATCTCAACAGATGTAAGCTGTTTCTTCATTGTATCAGTAAATGTTAACATAGCATTAAAAGTGAGTAAAGAAAAATTTAACTGCACTTTACTGAATATAAAACTCAATTACTTTTTGCTTCCAAGGATAGGAGGTATGTGTGTGGGTGTGTGTTCATGTGTACATGTGTGTATGTGTGTGTGTTTTGTGTCTGTGGTAGGAGTGATGGAGGAGAAAGTGTTTCCTTCTCTTACTATTGGCAGAATTTCTTTCCTGTGATATACTGCCCATTCGATGTAAGTTCCCAACACCCCTCCACTTACAATGAATGAGATCTTACCTCCCATGGAGGCCATGTTTGATAATTCTAGGTGACTAACTATGGAGTTCAAAATGTCTAAAACCATGACTCAGCCATGAAAGATGTTAACATAGAATCTATGGCTAATCAGTTAGTTGTAAGAGTGGAGAACGGGAAGCTAAAACTGCAGCATGGCCTATATGCGATAGGTGTTCAGTCGAGTGGAAAGTGTTGATAAAAGCTCTCTCTCCAGAGTTGCTCAGACCTCGGTTCAAATCCAAGCTCCACCATGATGACCATGAGACCTTGGGTGGGTTATTCAAGCCTTCTGAGCCCCTTTACCTTCTGTAAAATGTAAATAAAGCATCTAGCTAAAAAAAAGTTAGATTTTAGTTTAAAAATCCCACCATGACCATGAGGATTAATTAAACTAATAGGTGTGACGTACCTACCGCAGGGACGGGCACATGGCTCACTAAATGGTGAGAATGAGAAGCACAAGTGTGTGTTTCTGTGGGTCCACTGATTTACCATGTATCTGCTCGTACTGGGGTACAAATCAGCTCTGTGCCTGGCTAAGTGCAGAACCAATGAGCAACAAAAGAATATCAAGACCTACTCACCACCTGAAGATAACTGTCTGATAATCAGTTAACCAACACAAGCTTTTCCACCACTGCCATGAACATTGGACCTGATTAATCAATGCCAATAATACCAAAAATCCCAAGATGTGCTTCCCTGGAACCCCAGGTCTCCGTTAAGGAGGTGACCCATACCTGTGTGAGAAGTTGATGAAAATGATGCCATTTAAATACCACCAAAGGACAACACAGAAGTACAAATGACGGTTGATGAATGGCTGATGGAGAGTGGGAGACAGGGTGTAACTGATAAGGCCTCGGAGCTCAGGGGAAACGGGAACTAAGACAGTTGATGCAGTTGGGGAATTCTTCATGGAAAATAAGCCACTTGAGACTGGCCTTGAAAAAGAAGTGGGATTTAGATAAGCAGAGAAGAGGAAATCCTCGATTTCTGTTACAAGTAAAGCTGCAGAAATGAGAAAACGCAGGGCTGTGATGACTTATTGGTAGATAGTACATCTTCCAGGTCATTTGCAGCACTGAATGCCAGGCACAAAAGCTGGACCATTGTTATTTACGCCTGTGGTGCTCAAGATTTTAGCGTTTGTTCTCAGCACTGTACAATTGTCAGATAATCACAATGACCATTTTCAAGACTACACCCAAACATATTTGGAGTTGCTTAGGAAAGATTGGCTATAGAGTACACACAATCCTAGTAAACTGACACTAGCACCTTCTTCCCCCAGTCATTTCCATTTTATTGACTACAAAAACAATGCTGTCTCTTGACAAATGGTTTATATCATGGGAAATAGGAGCCATGAAGAGCTTTGGAAAACCCAGTCGAGAAGACACTTGATAAGGAAGGTGCTAACTGTATGTTTCAGAAGTCAAATGCAGAGTCAGAAAAGAGTCCCACTATAGTTCTGCCCCAGTGGCTTCACCTCAGCCCACCTTGCTACTCCCTTACCTTGTTACTCACTTCCCATTCCACCACAGTAGGAAAGTTAATGAAGTACCGGACAAATAATGATCATCTTTGATTCCCCTTTTTTTGGCATCCATCTTTGGCATACCCTTTGGACATGTCAGTGGAAGGGACGAGCTTAGACTTTAGACAAACGATTTCTTCCTTCTTACGTCCACATCAACCAGCCCATCCTTGGGTATATACTCCTGAATGGTCAGTTAGGCACCATTAAATGAAGATGTCATAGCAGGCACTGTCTGCCCCCCTAATAATTTAATATTCTCCCTATCCCATAGCATTCTTTATGCTTATAGTTTATTAAAGTTTCTGAAACCAATATATATGTGTGATAATTTCCATTTTAAAATAAATCGTAGAATATAAAAAAATTTTATAACAGATCCAAATATAGAAAACATTATAGCTAACCCTGAGCTAATACCATTGTAAGTGTTAAAATGCTATACACTTCTATGCTTGGGTGGCTCAGTTGGTTGAGCTCTGGTCATGATCTGAGTCATGGTTGAGCTCAGTTCAGCTTTGGTCATGATCCTGGAGTCCCGGGTTCGAGTCCCACATAGGGCTCCCTGCTCGACCAGGAGTCTGCTTCTCCCACTGACTTTTCTCCACTCATGCTTTCTCTCTTTCATCCTCTCTCACTTTCTCAAATAAATAAATAAGATCTTAAAAAGAAAAAAAAAAAAAGATGTACACTTCTAGAGAAGAAACATAAACAGATAGCATCCCATACTGAAATAAGTCTAGCCATTTTAAACCACTCGGGCTTGAGCAAAATAGATGCAAAAAAGCTCTGGGTTCCACGTCTTTAGGATGTCACCAGGGCCCAAGATACACAGCTACCACTTTATGCCACCCAAACAAAATACCACTGACAGACATAAACTGACACTTTAAGAGCTAGGTCTTACAAACACTTGAAGAAACAAGGCTTTAAAATCTAAACTCTTGACTCAGTATAGCGTGCAATGGAAAAAAACCTTAAAATTATAATAGAATATATTAAGCTACCAGAGTTGTTTTCAAAGAAATAATGAGAATTTAAGACAAAACACAAACATAAAGAATTCATTAAAGCCATACAGTTCACTCTTTGCTCGTTCATTAAGAGTACAAATTAAAGCACAGCTATTTGATTTTTAAAAAATAATTGACCCTAAATGTGAATTCATTTAACTGCTTCCAATGTGTGGTCAGTTTGAGGTAAGAAAGTACAACAATGAATTGTGATGCCTAAAATGAAAAAGGAGTTGAATTATTGCAAGTTCAGTTTTCATATCTACTGAGTTATTTACAATAACCTCACATAGATTCTAATCTACAGTTGAAATGTGAAACTTAATAAAAACCAAGAGCTTTCACTTTTAATGGTCAATGCAAAGTTGGCAAAAGAACAAGAGAACATCTTTAAAGGAGCCAAGGTATAATTTACGTGTCAAAGTGACAACTCTCCCCTCTTGGACGATGACTGTCAATGCCAGAAGTTAGAGAAGGAATGGTAGAGATAAACAGTCTTATTTGGTGTGAAGGCAGCTTGTCACTTTCCGTGCTTGACTTTTTTCTTATGTTGAAAGACCATATGCCCATTTGGAGAACGCCTGTTTGAGGAATACTGTGGTAGGTGAAATGGACATACCAACATTTTATAAAACCACTAAGATTCACTGTCGCATTTAACCAGCATGATCCCCAAATTGTACTGACCGAAACTTTTAAGAGAAAACATCTTGGTAATGACAGCACTTGCGATCATTTGTATTGCTAATGCAACATCCCTCCAAAAGCACAGAAAAAGAATGCTTTCATAACATCATTTCGGGATTGGTATTCTGCCATTGGCTCGTCAGTGTTTAGCAAGAGAAATGTATTTTTCAGTAGCTCTGATAAAACCCAAACAAACCATGGTAACCAAAGGGCTTGGGGACAAAATAAACTTCATTTGAAATTCTTAAAACACATTTCCCACTGTGACTGTCTGCAGACTTTTATTAGAACTCCCAAGTGCCCTCACTGTGTTCTGGCTCCTCAGGTCTCTTTGTCTCTAACTTTCCTCCCTAAGGGCCAAGTTGAATGCCTCCAGTGTGGTGGTGGGTGCTGGAAATGATCTCTTGCCCAGGTGTTGTCCTGGCCCTGCCCTGGTTCCATGGTCCCAGCCCAGAGGACTCCACGCTGGGTTCTGCACTCCTGGTTGTTTCTTGTGCCATTTTCTTGTCAGCTCTCCAGGGGAGCTCACATTTCCCCCCTCACTCCACCCCAGACTAGAGAAAGGAAGCCTGTACAGACACTCAGTAGCCTTTACAGTAGATGGTCAGGGGCCAAGGATGTGTGCTAATGACAGAGCTGCTTTGGGCAGGGTTCTTTTCTTTCTAGAAATCCCAAAGTCATGCTCAAAGGCAAAACAGTAATCACCAGTACCGCTAAGATGGCCTCCTTCTGCCCCAGAGTCTTCACGAGTCTGCTACAAGCCCCAAAGGTCCATCATTATATACTCCTTCTGTTTCAGCGAAGGAGTGTGGTTGCCAGGAAATTACTGTTAAAATGTTAACTATTTCTCATGAAAAGGTTTACTGATGAGTTTGTACCATAGCTACAATTTCTAAGATAAAAGATAGACTGATCTGTAAATCTTTAACAGAATTATGAAGCAGGGAGAGGCGATTAAGATACGCCAGGCACTTTCATACCATGTCTGTTAACCTCTGAAGTCAGTAAAAGCTGTTCCATTTTATAGGCCATGAAACTGGGTTTCAAAAGATTATAAGAGAAAGGTAAGTATCCCAAGAATAAGAGGAGAGAACAGCCAAGGTGGGGTTCCACAGGGAAGTGTCTCATTACTGGGAAGGCAGGGGAGGTCGGATTGGGACCCTGGGTCCCAGACAATCGTCATGGAAATGAAGAAGAAAAGATAAAGAAACATTGGGAAATCATCATACCTAGAGTGTGAAGCTCAATCACCATTTTTCTGTGCCCCTCTGGTCTACAGTTGCTTCAGGCATCCCAAACGTAAGCACATTTTTAAGGAAAAGCCCCATTTACATTATATAACGCAAGGAAAGTTAAGTTAATTAGGAAATACACCTAGCAATGACCGTTATCTTGGTATATTAGTGTCTCACACATGGTCATTAAGGTTTTCCAATCATCTTTTAATTTCAGTGTTCATTCGTACAATAGCACTTTTGATTGCCCAAGCAGGGCACTCCTACCTACTGAGAAAGTGAGTGACTTGGCTAGGCCCCAAGAACAAAGCCATGTGCCTTGCCCCATGGGCCCGTGTTCTTCCCCAGCACTGGCTTCTCCCGAGTCAGCATGGTTCTGCTTTCACTATATCATCTTTATTTGTCCCATTATGAAACAAAGAAGGGGCCAAATTCCCAAGGGCCCAACCCCAAGGAGAACAGGGATGACTAATTTCCAAATAAGTGGTAAGACCTTGCTTTGCGGCTCTCTACAACCCTTCTGTAACTCACCTGCTAGGGGAGTGTAAACCATGCCGTTCACAGAAATTAATCATGCTAAACGTTCCCCTGATCCCTACAGGAAAACCAAATTCACTCATCAAGTTATTTACTTTGTGCAAGGTTCCATTCTAGCCCTGTTGCAAAAACCAACTCACTCAACCCCTACAACAACTCCAAGAGTAAGTACTATAATTATCTGCATTGTACAGGGCAGGATACCAAGGCAGAGTGATAAAGGAACTTGTCCAGTCTCCTACATGAGTAACCGGCAGAGCTGAGGTCTGAGTCGAGACAGTCTGGCTCCAGAATTCATGTTCTTAATCCACACAATATGGCCACAGGGCAAACACACACAGGACATAGACAGACAGTGCCTGCTTTCTTAGAAAGAGCCATTTTAGTCTAACAGGAATGGTATGGAAGGAAGCTCAGAGGTCTAAATCCTTTTGGAGTTTCTATTATGGGCAGGCACCATACCAGCGATGGGAAAACTGTGATGTTCACAGCACAGCCAAGGTGCCCACAGAGCTCTGAGTGGACACATCAGTGTGGCCGCTGAACTAGGATGGTTCTACCAGTTCTGTAAAGCTCGAATCCACAATCCTGCTCGCAATGTGTGGATGTATTTGCACACAACTTCCCCAGGCCAGCTGCTTTGAAAAGGAAAAAAAAAAGACCCCTGAGCATTTTTCATTTAAACAGGTTCCAATAGACGTATCCTTCCTCCAACTTCCAGAGACACAAGTTGAATCATGAGAAGCTCTGTGTGACCCGTGGAAACTATTGTCATTACTTTTTAGTCACAACACAAATATTAATACTGCTTGAAAGTCCTGCCCCGTATTACGCTTCATCTGGCAGAAACGGACTGTTTTTTTCATCATGACTAATTCGCAAACAACCAAACTGAAAAGTATTTACACTTGTTTCATTCCTGGGAAGCTGATCCATGGAAGGGATATATTTCCTTTTATTCATGCCAAAAATTTGATAGGACCCAATACTGAGATTATTTTTCAGCCACCAGATGACATTTTCTTTTGCTGCAACTAGGCCAGGAATATAAATCCTGTGTATTCTACCATACATATTTGGATCAACTACTGAATAATACAAAATACTGCATTTTCCAAAACACTTTCACCGAAACAGAAGCAGAACTGTCCACCTTTCTTAAGCAAACACACACACACACACACACACACACACACACACATATACACACACACACACACACACACAGGTACACATTTACAGAGTGGTAAGAATGGCTCCTTTAGAACTTACCAAATGTTATCTTATGGGTTGAAAAATCAAGATGATCCATTGGATTCCTTTACAAAGCCATTTTATTCCTGGAGAGCAGAGGCCGATTTCGGTCTTGAATGGAGAAAGAATCTGTTACATTTATCTCTCAATGATAAATGTTTCTTGTAAGTTTCTACAATCAGACCCGGCCATCATCCACTGAATACCATCTGCCCTGACCCAACCATGCATGGCTGACCAGGGTACCTCAGTCCACAACACAGACTTTCCTCCCCTCTAACACATCTAGAACCTATTTTTGGCTCATGTGCCCTCTTTAAGGCCTTCAACCAGAGGGAATTAGGTAAGTGCCAATATGAAAGTACATCTCTCTCCAATTATACCTTCCCTTGTCCTCCGGTCTCCATTGTATGAATAATCAGGATACTTCATCAGAAAACTACTGACACGGTAGCATTTGTAAATTTCCCTCCATTTGTGGTTTTACTACTCTGATTCACGTGAGAGCATGGCCTAGATTTGACAGAAGGCAAAGACCCATCTTTTTTATTCTAATGGTTGGGAGTTAAGGAAAATCTTACGAAAGTTGGTGCATTTTCCTTATTCATCCTCTACTAAAAGCACTCCACAAGCAGCGAAGTTTCTGTCTGGAGGACTAACAAAGAAATGACATTTTCCTCCCTAGATATGGCCTGTTGGTTGGCATTTTGTAATAAATTCCATTACAGGTTCTAAACCTTCCCAAGGACCCACGGATTCAATAGGTACGAATACATCAGTGTCATGTCAAGCACATTTTCCCTCATGACTTGCAACAGCTCTTTCAATGTAGGAGTCTTTTTTTTTTATTCTATTTCCAAGTGTCTTTTAAGCATGACAACCCAAAATAGCAACTTTTTTAAAAAGCTAACCACCTATATTTTAAAACCAATAACCTGAGCACAAGAACTCTCAAGCATGTACATTTTAATGCATCTCCATGTATATGGTTCCTGAAATGACTTGAAAATTTTAAAAGTAAAGAAATTTGGTCATTGGTCATACACATCCTGGAGAGCTGGTAATAATCCTATTAATAAGACCAAGGAACTACTGGGGTTCCAGATGCTACGTAACACTCGGAATAGCTCCATCAAGGTCATTATTTTTACACCCAGCCCATTTAAACAACTGCAGAATCCACTCGTCTCGTACTCACATTGTAACTTAAAACGAATGTGACAGATTTCTTATGAGAAGAGGAAGAGCACACAAGAGATATTATGACAAAAGCTATTTTTATGACTCCATACATACTGGAAGTATTAATATCACTCTTCCTATGCAAAAGCAATATATGACACCCAGATTACATGTCATTTGGATCAGGAAGATTTTCATTATCCTCAGCCTACTCCTACATGCCCCAAAAGAAGAAACAGTTTTTAAAACGGGATTTCATTCATATTTTCCCAAGATCCTTGAAAAGAATAGAAGCAACAGAAATGGCAGTCTGGTTTAAAATAAAACTCTGGGTTGGAGGGGGATGCTGGCTGGTTCAGTCGGTAGAGCATGTGACTCTTGATCTCCAGACCATGAGTTCAAGCCTCATGGTGGTGTAGAGCTTATTTTAAAAAAACAAAAACTAAAACAAAACTCTACTATTTCCATTATGTACCTTGACTGCTGTATATAATATCTTATCAGTTCTGTTTCGACAACTGGTATAGCTTATGACTCCACTACCCTTTTCTTGCTGTCATAGAAATGGTAAGACAGGGATAAGATAAAACTAGGGGTCACATGATTGATTTCTTATCTCCTCCTTACTATGAAATGACCAGTGTATGTTCAATAGCTTCCTTTTTAATATTACATAAATTACTTTCAACCCATCAGTTCAGGAGTTTGAATTCTCTTTAATATTAAGGAAGCAAGAGGTGCCTGGGTAGTTCAGTGGGATAAGCCTCTGCTTTCGGCTCAGGTTATGATCCCAGGGTCCAGGGATCGAGCCCTGCATCGGGCTCTCTGCTCAGCGGGGAGCCTGCTTCCCCCACCCTCTGCCTGCCTCTCTGCCTACTTGGGATCTCTGTCTGTCAAATAAATAAATAAAATCTTAAAAAAACATATTGAGGAAGGAACATTTAAAAATCTCCAATTCCTGATTATATTATAAAATTAAACTGTTTGCTTTTTGGTAAGGCCAGGATCGCATGCGAGAACTAACTCTTGGTTATACAGGAAATATAAGACAGTAAATTAGTGAAACCAAAGGAAATAGATTTAAATTGGGTATTATTATACATACTTCTTATGAAAAGACAGGCCGCGTGAAATACAGCTTAATGTATGAACTACCCTGTAGATGAGAATAATCAACACCACTAAGACTTCCACATGAATAGTACCCTTCAACTTGCAAATCACTTTTAGATATAGTCTCACATCTGATCACTACAAAAAAATCCTTTGAAATCAGCACTATTACAACCCTTACCATATAGATGAAGAAGCTGATCTGTAGGACAATACAGAGCTGCACAGTTTAAGAACTATTACATTAAATTACATATCATTTGTTTCAATCATGACAGGTAGAGTCATATTTTTCTGTAATAGTGTTACCTATGTCTCCAAAAGACATAGAAAATGGTTTTCTATGGTCTCAAAAGACACAGAAAATGACAAAACCCTCCTTTCAAATACTTTATTTTTATACTACCTATGAGTCCAGTGGCACACTCAGAATACCAGCCCTTTTTGCCAAAGACAAAAATGTCTTCACACAGATCCTCCATAAGTACATTTGGAGTAGCCTTGGTTGGTCCAATGGAGATATAATGATGTAGGCTTCTAATTATCTTAGTATGTTTCTAACTCAGGTGGTTAGTGATGGATATTGTTGGTTGAATTTTTTATTATCCTCAATTTCTCTGAGTTAACCCATTTGTAATAAATGAAGGAAAACAGTGTGAATTTTAACATTACCAAACTGTTACTCACTGTGAGCTCTTAAAAAAAAAAAAAAATCACTAAAGTTTCTAAACGTATCCATCCAACTCAAGGAATACATAGTTGTTGACCAAGTAAATTCATGAGACATGGAGAAAAAAATGTCGTTTGGCTATAATGTTCTGTATGTACAGGCAGAGAAGAGTAAGTGTCCAAGTGCCACTTTGGTTTCCTGCCATGTAAATATTGAAAACAGAGCCACCGAGGTGCCCATACCTGTCCTTCACTTCCTTTGATAAAGATCATCTTCTGGAAAGAGTATCAGTGCCCTGACTTCTGGCTATCCATTCAAGTGCCACATGAGGGACTGCTTTTTCACAGATTTTTTTTTTGCTAAGATTTTTACATGTGTCAACACCAGCTCCTTTTCAACTTCAGTATCTTCATTGACATTTTAAGTCAATTATCATCTGTTAAGTTATGTACAAATAATTACCAGACACATCCATACTTTCCACCTAGGACATTTCACGTTTTTTTGCAAGAGAAGTCCACTCTGTTTTTGTTTATCTTTTCTAAGATCACATAAATACTGAGGTTTAGAGATTACAGAAGATCTGAACCAAGTCAGTTGCAAAAGGTGGGACTTGGGGTAGGGTGGCATTCGATACATCTCCCATTTGTTAAATAGCATAGACTTTCAAGTCAGATGCATTCCAATTTCATCATTTCCTGGTTGTGTGGCCCTGGTGACAAAAGTAACTGCTGTGATATCATTTGGGCATGACCATGACAATTCATACTTCATAAGTCTTCTGTAATGATTCAACTGAGTAGGGCAACAGTGGCTAGAAAACTGTATTTCTCAAAAATGGATATGTGCTATAGATGCTTCTGGAGGTCTAATTTTATGTAAGAAAAACGGATTTAAAATACATATATTTATTATTTAGCTCTACATTTAACAGTGTGAAAATAGTCTTAGAAAAGTAAACCAAAAAGTCCTGGCTTCTCTGGTCCACATGGCTTCTCTAGGTCTCCGGGACTCAAGAGCTCTGCCCCTCCACGTAGGGTTGTGTTACAATCCATTGATTTTTCCTCACAGTATAAAATTTCCTTTGTTTAATTTCATTGGGCTCTTTCCCCTGGATCATTCTGACCGATTATGTTCCTTGTTGTTTATACTGTTCAACCATCAATAGATTACATTTTAAAGAACATGATGTAATCATGTGATGGCATTCTTTCCAGTTATTGAACTATTGTTGCCTGAAGAATGTCCTAAAGAACAGGAAAATAACTGATGCCCGTGACCATCATAATCTTCAAGATAATTATGAAATAGGTTTAAGATCTTTTATCTAGATTTTAAAAAAAAAGGGGGTGCAACAGGGGGTCAAGTTGGTACCAGCTACAACTACCTGACGTTTCATGCCCATCTACTCTCTCCCTTTCTCCACTACTTAATAACATCTTATCTGATCTTCAGAACAAGTCTATGACGGGGTATTATAAATCTCAATTAACAGAGGAAGAGACCACCCTGCTAGAAAATCAAATAACTCGCATTAGGTCCTCAAAGCCAAAAAGTGATAAAGACTGCACTCAACCCTGGTCCTCCTGACACCAACTACCAGACATCCTCTCTGGGAAACCCAGGGATCATTAAAGATGTTCAATTTTTTTTTTTTTTTTTTTTACATAACATTCCAAATACTTTGGGTTTGAATTTCAGAAATGTCTATGTCTATGTGAAATGAAATATCCTTTTGAAAATCTGAGTGAGTCCTATGGATTTTAAGAAGCTGACCTGGTGTTCAAGGAACTTTCACAAGGAAAGGATGCCTTTCCCGCCATGAACACTCTTCCCTGTTAGTTGCTCAGTCTCTGCCAAACATTCCGTTTCAGAAAAAAACTTGCATTTAGCCCAAGGCTTTACTCATAGTTTTTAAGATGTAAATGTTTTCAAAAAAGTAACCTTTAGCACTGGTGGCACTTATATTCCCTAGGGGAATAAGTTACCAACTTATCTTGAGACCGGTTTTATTGGTAGAAGCTTGAGGACAGAAAAATAACAAAAAAGTGATGACCAAAGTGTCCCATAGAAGTAAAATTGGGGACTTCTGGAATTTTAAGGGCACTAGAGGCAACAACAGCAAAATCAAGACAACAATAACAACCACCCCCAAGATTTCATGATTTTACTAACGTCTGAGGCTGTTTACAGAACTCATGATTTTCAGGGCTACATTATTACACGTTTTAAAATAAGGGAAATTTACCATTCTGTTTGGAAGTATTTCTGTTATGACTCTATTTCATCTCACCCCTACATTAGCATTATAAACCAGGCAGCCATTCTGCAACTTTATTGGTTGTCAGCAATATCATCTGGTATAATAATGGAGGGAGAATTTCCACACAGGCAAGACTCATGCATCAGGATGCCTCGTTGTCTACCTGCCAGCGTTCTGTGAGTGTTCAAGTCGAATCCCAGCACTCACTCTGCACAGTTCACAGTCTAACAGATGGCACCATCAAGCCAGTGTCCCTGGTAGTCCGTCTCTTTGAAAACAAGGGCAAAGAAACGCAGGCTAAAATTAAGTCGACTAGAAGAAGGCACGTCCTTATTCCTTTCAGTATGTTGACAATGGCTGACAAAATTCTGATGGATTTAATCTCACAGAACATGCACAGTAACGTTTTACAACAACATGAACTGAGATTGTATGATACCTTGATAAATAGCTACTTTTTACCCCAGGCTGTGCACTCCTCTCTCCAGATACAGGGACAGCTCCTGTCACCATCAAACAGCCAGGGGAGAATTACAGACTGCTCCAGAGATAGCTTCGGAAGCTGTGAGGAGCTGTTGCAAAGTTGCATTCAAATCATGGGGTGGTGGAACACAAATGTGTTCTACAGAATGAAACATCATTTTCGGAGGGGAAAAATCAAAAAACAAACAAACAAAAAAACTATGTTACCGAAAGGTAATGAGAAAAAAATTTTAGTGTTCTACACACTGACAGTGAGCTGTTAACAAGGTAAAATTACCAAATATTGGTGCAATTTGGAGCTTGCATTTTCTGTTTGGGAAATTATGATAATGTGACAAGGTTATCGTTATAATTAGGATAGTAATTAAAGTAACGGAGTAATTGCTCTTCTGCATTTTTTCTTAGTCAAAAAGATCTTAATTGTAGGGGGAAAAAAAAAGAGAAAAGATATTCTTCATTTTTTATTTTAATGTTTCACAAGCATCACAGAATCCAAAATCAGGCAGACTAGTCACATTGCTACATATAGCATCTTTCAACTTTCTTCTTATGAGCTACTTTTTTTTTTTTTTTTTTAGCTAGCTGTTACAAATTTTTTGCTACAGAGCATGGATTCTACGTGTGAAGATTGTCTTTATTAGCAGGCAGTCCCTTCTTGTGCGATATCACTTTTAATTTTTATAGGTTACGGGGTTTTTCTCTTCCATGCTTCCTGATTCCGGACTTAGTTTCAGTTAATTACATGGTCACATGGTAGCGCCTATATAAATGAGGAAAATCAAAATCGTTCCTCCTGGGTGGGTGTAAGTCCATAGGTAGTAGACAAATAACAATTAAAAAAAAGAAAGAAGGAAACCTACCCATCCCTGAAAAGTCAGAGCTAGGGCAAGGTCTGTCTGGCAGAAATAATTTCAAGTACGGAAATGAGGATGCAGCATTAAGACATCTGTTTAAATTCCTGGGGGGGAGAAGGGAAGCGGACCTGACAGAGCTACGAGAAAGTCAACATTTTTGCTCAAATGGTTTTCCCGAAATAGATAAAGAGCCTTGCCAACTTTGCATGAAGCGAGAGCGATCAAGACAGGCCCACTGACTCATGTTAACTAGTTATCCATCACTAGTGACTAATGATGACTGAATGCTGCCAACGTGGGAGATCCCGGGGTCTTTAATTAAACCTGGAATCCACCATCCCCTCTCAGGGTGGCAAGGGTCAGTGTCGACCCGGGTCCCAGTGGTGAGTCCCGGGAACATCACTGGAGGGAAACCCAACCTATGACCTTGTGCACATGGTACCACTTCTGTGAGCCTCCCTTTCCTGACCTGAGAAATAATGACCCAATTCATCTAATGCTGAACTACTATGAGGTAAAAATATAAATAAATAAATAAATAAATAAATAAATAATTTTATAAAGGGCTTTATTTATTCCATATAGACGTATATACACACAGAGTACATATTGCATATAATCTTTATAAGAAGCTGCGGTTTGCCTCAGGGACTCCCCTTCATTTGGGCAGTGAGCACAATGTATTCAAAGAATATTGAAACTGTAAACAAAAGAGCTCATATTCATTTTGGTGTCAATTTGGTCCTGAAGTGATTGACCTCTTTCTGCTTATCTGCTTAGCTGTTCCTTCATCAAAGATCAGCTCATAGGTCACTTCCTCCTGAAGTCTTCCTGGGTCCCAGAGGGGAAATGAAGCTTTTACTTGCTTCAACTGTAGCACACACACCACCCCCACCACCACCATCACAGGTTATGATAATTTGCTCACCTGTGTGTCTCCCTCCAGCCATGAACAACCTGAGACAGAGGCTGAGTCAGTCCTTTGAATCTCTGCCACCCTAGGCTGAGCAAATGTTCAAGGTATATACTGATGGGGCTTGAATAATAAACTCTTCAGCAGGAGTAACTAGGACCCTTATAAATGCATGGATATGCATGCATTGGCGTAGGTAAGTACGGGCCTGTGTGTACATATGTGCTTACCTGTGTCTTCGTGGGCTCATATCTAGATCTAGATCTGTATCTATCTTTTAAAATACAGGTTTCTTTGATTAGGATACTAAACTCTTAGGAAGTCACTAGCCACCCACATTACCCGATCCGCGAAGACCATGGGAATAAACAGTGCCTTTATTCCAGGAAACGTTATTTCCTGAAGGTTATTATCTGTTCAGGCAATAGCAATATCATGGCAATGACTCTAAAGAAACATTATGTCCAATATGCATGATGCAAAAGCATTTCAAAAACAAAATGTTGATCTATAAAGGAATCATGTAGCGGGAACTCCCCGGTGACTAGACACCTCGAAGCTGATGCTAAGCCTGTTGTTCATCAGAGCAGCCGCATCTTCCCCTCTCTTTTGTGATGTGATTTTAAACTGGAAGCATTAGGTAGCAAGAGGCACTGTAATTAAAGCTTCAAACAGAAAATGATTGAAGAAACACTGAAAGAGATGTCTCTTTTGAAAACACATTTCAATTCTCCCCATGTCTCCAGAAGAAAAATGCCTCTGACAGTCTATATTTTACCACTGTTTCACTTAATAATGTATATTGACATTTATCCGGGAACATCGGCCGTTGCTTTGCTTCTCATTAAAGTCAACTAAGCACCTGCCCTTGACTCTGATTCTTCCTCCACACCCTCCCCACTTTATTTTCTCTGTTTGTTCTCATTTCCTTGTTTTGAAAATGAACTTTTGAAGCAAGGAAAAAATGGAGCAAGGGCGCAGACACAATTTCCCTGGAAAACTTGAGGATAACTCAGGGGGGAACTGAGCTCTTTGCCTCTTGTTCTGTTTGCAAAATGACAATTTACACATCACCCGCATGGAAACACATATAGGCCTAGGACATGTATATTCCAAGAATCAAACAAACCACATGGAGGGTTCATTATCCTTATGCTCTGTGCTTAGAACATCTGAAGAGACATTTTTTACAGATGCACATTACCTGCTTTACTTTCTAAAAAAAGGCTCATATTAACTATTTGTACAATCATCACTTTCTTTCTAATGTGAACTATTGCTATACAAAAAGAAGCAATTGTGAGAAGTGTCTTTGCGTTTGCCTTTTTTTTTTTTTTCAAGATTGTATGTATTTATTTGACAAGTAGGCAGAGAGGCAGGCAGAGACAGGGGGAGAAGCAAGCTCCAGGCTGAGCACAGAGCCCAATGCAGGGCTCAATCCCAGGACCCTGAGACCATGACCTGAGCTGAAGGCAGAGGCTTACCCATTGAGCCACCCAGGCATCCCTACCTTTGATTTTATAACCTCTGGATCTGCAGAGGGACCTCACCTGGTTTATCTCCTTTTGGAAAATTGAGGCATTCTCCTCATAAAACCTAGTATCCATAGTGTAAACTTAGAGAAGAAGTAGTTCAGGCAGATTGATTCATCACAGCGTTCATACTTAGTTAGGAGCTGTACAAGTATTATGAGATGAATGTACTGTGCACAGTGCTCTCAGGGTATCTGCAAACTAATAATGTAGTTATCTAATTAAAAAAAGCTTTACAAAAGATCACTGTAAATTAGTCATGACTTTAGCTTCCAATTGAATAACAGGGTCTGTGCTTTTTTTAGGTTATCACTTAGAAAACAAGAGGAGTTCACAAGTCTTTTACTAGATCATTACAAATGGTACAGAAATGGTGCCAGCAAAGCATTATCTAGAGCTCATCAAAATAGTTAATGATGTGCACATACGACATGCCGGGCCCTGTTCAGAGCACACTATATGTATCGACTCATTAAAACTCCCCAACAACTTTATAAGGTAGACATTATTTCCTTGCTGTAGATAAGAAAACTAAGCCACCAAAATGTGGTAACTTGTCTAAGGCACCGAGTAACAAGAAAGAGATGGGATTTGAACCCAAGGAGTCTGGCCCCAGGACAAGCTTGACCATTTTCTACAAGTCTGTCTAGGTACAGGTGCACCCCTGCACAGGAAAGCAGGTGCAACACTACTGGACTGAAAATAAAATTCTCTCCAAGGAACGTGTGGGTCTCAGAACAGGCTCTGGCGATGATTCCATTTTTAAAGTTAAAACATTTTCCCAATATAATTTTACCACCAGCTTTTTGACATAAGTAGAGTACCACTTGTAGGTAAAATTTAGGGAAAGAAAGCAAGGTGTTTGAGGTGTAGGCTAGAGCTTGTCAAAAGGTTAAGCTAACTATCTCCAATAAAGCTCCTACCAACGAAATCACTGTGCCTTGCACATACCCCTTTATGCTTAATTTTCAACAACCCAGTGGGCATTCTCTCAAACTGACAAATTTTGCAGATAAAAATCTATAAAACTGTCTCTAGAATACCAGACTTTGAAGCCATTTTAAATAACCAAACAGCACTGCCTCTTACTATTGCTTTCATTTAAAAAGAATCATCTGTATATTCCAGAGTTTTAAGTACAAAATATCTATATTCACAAGACCTAATTTATCAGCTTAATAGTAAATGTCTTAGTAATATGCCTTCTATCCATATTGTATTAACATCTCACTGCTAGAAAATAGAAACATGTATACATCGTAACACTTATTTTCATCCTCTAATAAAATTTCAAACAGCTATTTCTTCTCTAGTTTTCAAACAGTTGGCGTTCTTCCCCTCTGGTACTCTTCTTACCAGATTCATTTTAAGATTTTCACATAGGGAAGAAATAGTTATGTTGCCAACCTGCAGCGAGACACAGGACTCTGGGCATAGTTTAGTAGACTGACGAGTTCCTTTCTGAAGGCACAGCAAGAATATGAGGGCTGCCAACCTCCTTTGGCCCCTTATATCACGTTCTGAATCTACTGTGACATTTGATGTGAAAAGCCTTCAATACCTCGCCACCTGTAAACTTTCTATCTCTCTGTTTCAATAAAGATCGCTCTTACACGAGGGAGTAAAATCAAATGTCTAACTTGTAAGTGTCTAAGGACCACAATTACATTACCAGAATGATGCCCTATCTCCATTAGACAGGCATTATTAGATGATGTTATAGGTCTTTAATCCACATCAGTGCCTTCTGCAGGGCTGATGTGTACCCAGGGGGTGAGGGCTCGTGAGGCTAGCTCAGGACAATGCTGCCTCTGACTCTACCCTAGGGCAAAGCCGACCTCCAGGGGAAAAGAACCTCAGACTCACCTTATCAGCTTCCTGCAGTGGTAGAATACTGCTCTCTGAACAAGGCCAGATTTATTGAAATTCACAGCAGCATCTCTCTGTTTTTACGTTCAAAAAGAAATGGCTACAAAGACATAACCATTTCTTGGATCAGGTTAAACACGATGCTTCTATTCACAATACTAACTGTTTGGTCAAAGACAAAGAGCTGAATTTTACTAAGAATGGATCAAGTAGAAATAGTGCAATTTTAAGAGGGAGGGATTCTCAGCTCTACTGAGTTGAATTCATTGTTGGCTTTAATTGGAATGTCAGCTTTCAGTTCAGGAAAAGGGTGGAGGAGTCAAAATGGGTTTTCAAGCAGTGAAGACTTGGTCTGAGAGGAACTCGGAGTCATCTGTATGCTTCAGCAAGCTTAAAAAAAAAATGTTGTACATTCTGGACTGTATTTCTTAGCTGGACTAATATTCCAGGAAAGGAAGCACATAATACTTCCATTCTGTAGAAAGGGCATTTGCAGCCTGTGACCGCTCGCTGACAAAATGTTTGCCTCCTGCAGTAATTTTTTTTTTCTTTTTGCAAGATGACAGTTTATTAAATCCCTCAAGAAGACAACTAAACTGGCAGTTGGAACTTTCTGTCATTTGGGACTTCAATAAATAGTTGTTGATTGCTGGCTCAATCTTGCATCTTTCTTTAAAGTTTTTGTAGTGTTTTGCAGAGCATAATGAAGCCCTTTAATAGGTAAGTTAAGTGCTTTGAAGAAGAATAAAATAAAATGTGTTCTCCTTTCTTCTATATGAGAATGGAAAGAGAAAGGAGGCTTGACTTTCTACTCCTGATAAGATTTTTTTTTCCAATTTAAACCCTCAAAATCATGTCTGAAAAGCATGTGTCCTGCCCTATAAGTTGATGAATATAAAACTGAATTTATCCTCTTTGTATAGTAATTTGGATAACCGGGTCAAGCACAGAGGCAGAGCTGAGTTTCAACACACTCCAGAAGTCATCTGTATGCTACTTCTTCAATAGGACAAAAAGGCTCTGTCCTTTTCCAAATTTATAGTGCAAAACCACCACCAACAACTAAACTGTTTATAATCACCTGTTGGAAGTAAGCTGAAATATGTTTTTTTTTTCCCTCTTTCTCTATCTTTCCTTCTTTTCCCCTCCTCCTGTGATTCCCTCTTGCCTTCCACAAGTATGTGTCGAATCCCTAACCGTGTACCCGATCAGTACTGGAACTGGGGATAAAATATGTATTACACAGCTGTCGTTCTCAGGGGTTCAACAAGGAGAAATGACTCTTGGATGATCCCATTGGTACCACCAGGAAAGACACACACACACACACACACACACACACACACACAGGGCCTGTGAAATATTGGGAGCAAGCATTTGAAATTTGGCCACTACTAAATACCTTGTTTGCATTATAAGGAGATTTGATCATCACATTCTGTTCTGATTTCATGTTTCTTGGCCAATAAACTTTTATGGCTGCATTATCCATTACATCCTTTGTCTGAAGGCTGCAAAGGAGAATGGGAGTGTATTTCATAATAATGACTAAGGCAGATACCCATACCACCTTACTGGAATCAAAAGAAAAGAGCTACCAGGTGGAAGGTGGCTGCTCTCTGAGTCTTCTCTGCCTTATTTGCTGTATGTGTGGAAGCTGAACATATTTAATTTGAAAAAAAAAAAAAATCCTGTAGTCAAAATTAAACGCAAGAGTCATATCCTGAACCTGGCATCAAAAAATGTCATTACCTCTGCAGTCTTCTGAAACTAGGTGGTTAGGCTGGTAAATTTCCAGAGATTTAATGCATGGTAGAAGCCTCAGATATAAGAGAAACAAGACTTTTTAGTTACAGCAGTTTAGGACTCTTGGCAGGATTTCTGGAATAGCTCACTCACACCAAAGTTTTCGCAATCAGCCTTCCAGATCCTGCCAGAAACCAAAAAAGGTCCCCATGTCTTACCTGTCTGCACCAGTAAACTCTCAGCTATGACAATCATCACCATTATCACCATCAAACATTTACTGAGTTTCTACAGGGAACTAGAGGAACTGTATCTCTCTTTGAGAGGCCAGTAGGATGTTCTTCTGTGATCATCTCCCTTTGGTAGCTTTGAGGGCATGACCGAGGCTGTTGGGTCAGGAATGTGGGGACACATTAATGTCTGCTGCTTTTTGAAAACATCAGAGATGCTTACCATACTTATTTTTTGAATAAGCCATGTTGGAAATACCTGTCAGTATCTATTGAGCACGGAATTCGACTAGGTATGATGCTAGATGCTTTCCATGTATACCTCATTGAATCCTAAGGCAATTCTTTAAGGAGGTTTTAATTTGGCTGTTTCCACTGCACCGATGAAGAAAAGGAGGCTTATACAGATTAAGTTTCTTGTCAAGGCGCCAAAGCTGTCAAGTAGGGAAGGCACACCTAAGCCGGAGCAGAAGAAACCCAAAGCCAAGCTCCCAATCACTAATGCTAGTTCCTTAGATTCTAATAATTAATGAATTACAGGAACTGCCTGGTGTTGAGCAGAGGAAGAAACTGAGGTTCAACAATGCTGAGTAATTGAAAAGAAAGCAAAGGGTTTTTTTAGAGATAGCACAAAAACAAGAACTCCAACCTTCCGCCCACCCACCTAATGATCCTTTAAAGTACCCCACAATCCCTGGCCCATTCAATTCATGGCATCAACTGTTGATAGGGTGACTGTTCAGGACACAGTGACACAAAACAGAAAGGGGCATGCCCTTAAGCATTCCATTTTCCTCTTGATGATGCTATGAGGAATGGATAATGACACACACCTGCTACAGGAAACAGGGAAGTAAGACCAAATGAGTGGTTTAAGACTTAAATACGAGTTCAACAATGACAAGGAATACGAAGCATGGTTCCCTCTCTGAGTATCTCCCTTCATACCGTACTTTCTCCCTGGTGATGATTAAATCAAATCTTCACATATTTCACTAGAGTCCGTTGCAATCTTAAGTAAATGAATCTTTTAGACATTTCAGGGAAGAACCTCTACACATATTCATCCAATCCATGCATCTCTCCAACCTTTTTTTTTTAAAAAAAGAACTTAGGATACAGTGATAATTCGTCAAACACAGAAAACCAACAACAATACACTAAGATCCTATTGTGTATAATGTTTTTCATCTCTTATGTCACTTAATCTTCACAAGAACACTAAAAAAATTAGTATCTTCATTTTACAGAAGAGGCTTCCATAAGATGTATAATTTGCCCCGGGTTTCACAGTCAGTTAACAGTACAGCTGGGATTCAAACTCCAACCCACCTACTTCCACTCTGAACCACGACGCTGTTCTTGAGATTCCCTTTGCATGAGGTCGTTCTTGGATGTGCCCATGACCACAAGGAACTGCTCCCCCATCCCTTCCTATTAAACAGGACAAGTGGTAATGACACTGGAACCTCTATTGCTGTCACTTGGGCTTCATAAAGTTAAATTATGGAGTTACATGAAAAAAACAAACAGTTCACGTTTTTATGAATTCCCAGTACCCATCCATTGGAGAAGGATAAGAGCCACTGTATGCAGAAAAGAGATTCTGGGATGTTATCTCTACTAGTGACGTGTCTGGATCTTTCTTAAGCTTCTGTCCCCTAGATCCCATTTCCTAACTTTTCCAAACAATCCCATTCCTTATGCCAATTAGGACCTAAGAGCCCTGCTCACCATAGTTCACAGATACCAGCTACCACTCCTTCATGTGCAATGTGCTCTTAATTTTGAAGAAAGAAGGACATGGCCCTTGAAGTTCAATCCTTTCATCTTCATGTTAGGAATCCCAGTAAAAAGGTGGAGTGAGAATCAAACCCAACTACCAGTTACATGCATTTAGAGATTTCCTCCGGATCTCATTATTTATAAGTCTCTCCATCACTTAAAGACAAAGAATTATCTGAATATTCATTTTTTTTCAGAAAGATATTTGTTATATATTTTCACAGAAATTCTGGTAATAATTTAAAAATACAAAATCACAGAATAGGAAAGGCAATGTCAAGTCAGCTTGTTTCCATGCCTATCAGAAAAACACCAAACTTAAACTAAACCAGCAGGATAATTATGCTGGTTATTCTCATCACTAATAAAGGGAATGCTACAATTTTCCTTTTTTTTTAAAGTATCTTTTTTTTTTTTTAAAGACTTTATTTATTTGTTTGACAGACAGATCTCACAAGAAGGCAGAGAGGCAGGCAGAGAGAGAGAGAAGAGGAAGCAGTCTCCCTGCTGGGCAGAGAGCCAGATGCGGGGCTTGATCCCAGGACCCTGGGATCATGACCTGAGCTAAAAGCAGAGGCTTTAACCCACTGAGCCACCCAGGCGCCCGGAACACTACAATTTTCTCAAGAACCCCTTCCAGATTTCCAGAGTATTTTGCATAAGGAGATCAATATCTCCACACAAAGAAAAGTATCTTCGAGGGTTAAGTTCCAATACCTGTGTATTATAGGTTGAAAAAACAATCATGCTGTATAATGTAGATCTTTCTTTATCTTCTAACATTGCATTTCCAGTCTAAGGATAAACCTTTAAACAGAATTCTAGGAAAAGGCTAAAACAACACTGATTTTTCATCAGGAAAGAGACTGATAAATATAATTTTGCACGGCTGTGGTGTTTTGATATGAAAAACACCTCCATAACTATGGATGACACTAATATTATGCAGAAAAAGAAAAAATATTCATTAGCCAGTTATAATTACAGTGGTCATTCAGGGTAAATGAACTGTGACTCTATCACATCATATTTTCCACAATGTGGTCTGCAATGAAATTATTTACTTAATTTGCCTTTTTCTTCCCTCTTTGTCATGGTTTTCGTTTTGTTGTTTACCTGTTTCTTAATAGACATTCCCTGGGGTTCTTGGAGAGTTCATGTTCATTCTTAGAAGCTGTTCCTTGAGAATTTCACCTAGTGGAAACATTCACAGCCTTGTCCCCAAAGAATATATTATGAATGTTGCTATTTTCATGTTTGTAGTGACAAGCTGAAATTTAGTAGAAAAATTTCTTTTTTTTTTTTTTTTTTTGCCTGTTGATAAACCAGACTCTGCAGGCAGTTGTCTTTAAGAGCATTTCCTTTGGATAATTCCTTTCTAATAATCCATGATACCTACTGTTTTTGAGGCAATGAGATTGTTGGAAAGATTTTTTTTTTTTTCTATAAAAGGATGTGATTTTAAGAGTTTTTCATCAGTGAGTGTCCTAAGTCAGACAGGGTAATGATTATTTCTGGGGTACTATATCCTCTTCTGGACCGTAGAAATAAATAGTGTTCTAGAGAAACTGGGCAGGAGGTAAACCGTGTCCCTACAGAGATCCTTCGGGGAAAAAGTGACAAGGTATTACGGAACTGCCTATCTGTGCAAGAAAAAATAGTCACTTATAAGCCGCAGAATTTGTATTATTTTAAGTCAGAGGGCAAGGGGGAAGGGAGCTAAAGCTTATCATACTTCATATATGTCAGGCATCACCTGCTCTATTTGCTACAACGAAAGTGATCCTATGAGATGCATATCATTTTTCCTTATTTAAAAATTGAAAGAGTAGATACAAAGACAAAAAACAAAAACAAAAACAAAAACAAAACATGCTCTAGTTGCCCTAGCTGGCTGAGGTAGAACCAGGATTCAAATCCATCTGTCTGAATCCAAACTCTGTGGCCTTCCATTACCCCCTGCCCTACGTCTTTATGCAGCTCCCTTTTAAAAAGAATACAATTATGGAGATAATAAAAAACATGTGATTGCTGTATTTTTCAAAACATCCAGATGTCGTCAAAGATTCCAGCAAGCTGAAGTCTATGGTTTTGGAATAACACAAGCATCTCTTTCAGTATAAACTAGCACACCACTAATTTTGGCTATCAAGCCTCAGTTATAAGAATCCAATTCAACATAATCAAGTTCTAATGCCTCTGATTATGTCTATTTGCTCTTGCCTAGAGGCCTGGAAAGACTACAGGTTTTACAAATATAAACAGAGGGTTCATGATGCTGTTGGAATGTTCTACCTTCCTGTTTTCAAAGCAAGAGTGCACTGCTTTGACAAAGAATTCCACAGACGGAACAAAGAGAGCTTATTCCATTAAATAACTTTAAAACTAAAATACGTGAGAGTTATCTCTACAAACTTTGTTAATATTAATTTGCCCCATATTTAAAATCTTCTGGAAAGTAGAACAGATAGAGGGAGACACAGAATTGTGCTGTAAGGGAATTTCACAGAGGCAGGTTGGGTCAGCTGCCTGAGGTCAGTTTAGCACCTCAAACATTTATTAGGCATGACCTTTGCCCTGGGTCAGCTCACAGATCATAGAGACAAAGCACTTGGTAAAATTTTACACAAGACTACTACAAAGATAAAAATAAGGACATACTCTAAATTTAGTTCAGAAGAGAAGATAAACTTTCTTTGGGAAGATTAGGGAGAGCTACAGAAGGAACAGCCTTGAGTAGCAAGCTAAGAAGTTTAGACTTGACCTTGTACATAGTGGAAAGTAATGTCATCAGCACCGGAATGAGGAAGAGTAAGGTAACTACGGTGTGCAAGTCAGGGGGGAAAGGCCTATCTGGGCCACGATGGAACCAACAAGAGTAGGAAAGACAGGATTTTGAAAAGATGCATAAAACTGAGATAGAATATTTGAAAATGAATGAATGGGAGTAATCAAATATGGCTCAAAGTAGTGGTTCTAGACAATATAGCTTGTTTAATAAAGAAATACGAATTAAGTTCTTTGTTGGGATTCCGTTGCAAGCAATCAGCTCATGCTGACACTTACCCACACTGAAGTCCCACAGAAAATGCAATCAGGTCAGCTCTCAGAGTGGAGAGGAAAGAGTGACATGGGGTCATAGGCTGATCTGTTACAGACGCAGGTGGTCCAGACAAGTCAGGCAACCATTCCTGGTAGGAGCAACACTGGTATGTTTACATTTATTTCACATGGCCAAATCACTTCTCAGTTGCAAACTGCAGATAGCAAACGTTTGGTTCCACGTAATTCAGCCAAATTCAGACCATCACGGACAGAAATGCCACAGAATTTCCCGAAGGGCCAAACAGAGCTAGTGTGTTCATGTGGTCTTGGAGCAGGCTGGTCATGGGGCCATTCACCAATCTGCTCCCGTGCCTGGGCAGAGCCTGCTTTCATAACTTCATCAATGATCTCATCTAGACTGAGTCTACTATGCCACCCATCCAGAGTTGCCTCATGACAGAGAGCAGCCATATGGGGACAGAAGGACACAGAAACCCCAAGAGCCATGGTCTAGCTGTCTAAAGGGAAATGGAGGAATTAAGGAGTGGGAAACAAGGAATTAAGGCAGCACAGATAATATTCACATGGAGTTAGAAAGAACAGATAATTGGGAGGTCTTCACTACAATCCCTGAATTCATAAAACACAACTTTGCTACCTACAGAGATGAGTGTATCAGTACAAATGCAGAAAGGGAAGGATGACCAAAAGGAGGCGGAGGAGGAGGAGGGGCAAAGGAAGGAAGGGAGGGAGACAGAGGGATGGACGGATGGATGGATGGCCAAACATCCGTGACTTTCAAATACATCTGTGCTTCTTTTCAAACCACCAATGGAGTACAGCCCTTTCCAGCCCATCTCAGGGTCACTCTTTTTCCTCAATAAAGCCTACAGCCTGAGCAATTACATAGATCTAGAAAAGGAGAGAATCGGATATTTGTAATGCAGTCAATTCTCCATTATTTTCAGGCTCTCTCAGGCCACTAGCTTTACGCTATTATCTGCCCTCTGGTCATTCCATTGTTCATTATCACCTCCACAGGAAAAAAATCAATTCATTTAACTATTTATTAATAGTACTAAAGGAAAGAATGGAGATGGGCACCTGGGTGGCTCTGTTATTAGGTGTCTGGCTTTGGCTCAGGTCATGATCCCAGGGTCCTGCATCAGGCTCGCTGCTCAGCAGGAAGCCTGCTTCTGCCTCTCTCACTTCCCCTGCTTGTGTTCCCTCTCTCACTGTGTCTCTCTCTGTCACATAAATAAAATCTTTAAAAAAAGAAAAGAAAGAAAGAAAGAATGGAGAGTATCATCTGCAATATACATACCCCACAATCTGGTACTTATCTACAGACTTTCATTAGTACAGAAAATAAGATCACAATTGTCACACTTTATTTAAAACTATTTAAACTATTTAAAACTAGTAATTCTTCCCTCTTCCCATTTTATAGAAACACCTTTAGAGACCCAAGAACCTTTTTCACTCGAAAATGGCAAAGAGCAAATAATGACTTCTTACAAAGTTATCTACTAAAAAAATCCAATACGATGAGCTGTGTCACAGATTACTTCCTGGACCATGAGCAAGCACTTCTGAATTCGATTTTCAAGGTATGGAAAAATAAATGCAGAATTAATTTTGAAAATTACTCAGTGCTCACCTATCCTATAAAGATAAGTAATAGCTACAAAATAGGGTAAGCAACCTGAGGCAATTCTCTCTAATTCATTTTCCCTGTGTGTAAAACTGAGTTATGAACAGTATCGCTAAACAGAACCTACTTTATAGGGTTTCATGAAAATTTTAATGTGATAGTATCCATGAACTGCCTAAGTAGCACTCCAAATAAACCTTATCTATGATTCATATCTTCATGTATTATTTACTATTATTATTATTAATCCACAGGTGAGAATATGGACTTGCTGATACTCAGTGTGATTCAGGAACAAGGAGAGCATACTGTTTCTAAACAGCCCCATAAATTAACATTATAAGATCTTCTGGGTAGTGTTCTAAGCCTCTTATATTAAAGCATAGTGGCTAACAAAAATCATCTGAGGTGTCATGCCATATATTTCCTATTGACATTGAGTGCGTAGTCAACATACAGGCACCCCAGAGGGAGCCAAGGGTTAAGGGAGGAACATATCAAAATATGATCCACCATCTTCTACTCCAGAAATTTTGTTGAAATTCTGCACACAACCTGGCCACATGCATGCAAGTCATCTCTGTTCATCAATTGATGATTCACTGTGAAAGTAGCAAAGTATTGTTACAATCATGTTTTGGCAAAGAAGAAGGGATGAAGGTCCACCTTTTGTCACCATTATGACGACATTAAACAAAATACTTTTGTTTAATTTATTTTACCCTTCAAATATTCTTCAATATGCACATCATGAAGACTAAGCTAGGTCCTGCTTTGTGGAGACAGAGTGATTAAGAAGTTATGATTTCTAGTCTTCTTTTCTCCTCTCTGCAGAGCCCTGGCTCCTCAGAGATCTCCGTCAGGAAATAATGTGCCTACGATAAAATCAACAACATCAAAGCAAAGGGTAAACAAATGAAAAATGAGAGTGCACACACACAAAATTTTCACAAGTTCTTTGCTCTCCTTAATTATGCCAAGAAAGATACACAAAGTTAATTCTATGAGCTAAATTTCTCATCCTATGGTTAACCACATCTGTGTGCACAACTACTTAACGGATGGTTTCACTCAGTAGCAAGAAGCAATATCATCAAGTGGAATTACTTCTTCTTTAAACAGATCTTCCAGTGTGGCATCTGAATCGCCTCACGTATGGTTTAGAGTGTTTGATGATGATCAGGATCGGGTTAACCAGCAGGCATTGACCTGACAAACTTGCTCAGAGGAAGGCAGAAAGTGGTGGTTGTATTTTTCCCCATTGGGCAACTAATCTATGGGATTAGAGGAGGGAGTCCCTGCCACTAGATCATGAAACTTCTGGTCTTCCAGGACTGGCCAGCCCAATTATGCATTTATTCATTCAACTACATATATGCAGAACCTGGTGCACAGGACATTATTGTCAACACTAGGGAGATGGAATGAATGAGCAAAGGTTCTTGGAGTTCAGTGGAAAAGACAGACATTAGAACTGACACATTACAAAACAATACGAGTAGGGAAATCATAAAGGAACAAACAAAAAACTATAGAAGCCCAGAGAAAGGAATGAGTCATTTTGACTGGGAGGGAAGGTGACATTCATGTGGGTCCTAAAGGAGAAGAGTTTGCCAAATGCAGAGTGAGAGGTCATATTCTACATAAAGAGTAAGCAGCATGGGAAAGGCTAGGCATCACAAAGCCATGCTTTACCATGAACGTGGATGCAGGAGATGGGTGTTTAAGAATGAGGCTTGATGATAGTTTGAGACTCAGATGGTCATGGATCTCACATGTCCTGAGAAGAAGTTTGGATGGGCTTTATCCACAGGGACAGGGAATCTGAGTGGTAGGTAACTGAAGTAATATAATTTGTTTGTTAGGAGAATAACTGTGGGGATATCAAAACCAGTACAGTGACCAGTGTAAGGGACACAGGTGCCTGGTGGTGGCATCACACAGAAGACTGTGGTACCGAGAGAGAAGCCAGTCCTGATGTCTGGGCCCTCAAAAGGTTCTTTACTAGAACAGTTGGATTAAATCAACCAATACTTTCTAAGTGACAAAACACACAGGAAAAAAAAAAAAAAAGTACCAACAGAAATTCACAATTGACTATAAACCAGATGATTATAAAACTACTGAGTCTCTGGGCCAGAAAAAAATTCTAAAAATTATGGAGGTCAGTAAACTCCAATCCTGGAGGGTTTTGCACATCCACATTTCCAGGCTTCATCAGGGGCTTAACAAATCAAAACCTCTGGGCCTTGGTCCCGAGAACCTGGTTTTTAACCAACTTCTCCAGTTAATCCAGACCGATGAGTCAAGTTTGGAAGAGGGTATCTCTAGGCCAACCCATCACATTTCTTGATGAACAGGATGAAGTCTTCTTTGAAAAAATATCCCAAATGCCAAAACAGCATGGTGCTTGGCACTCGGTAAGGATTCAACTTTTGTCAAATCCCCGGTTACAAGCGCGTGAGTAGAACGGATGTCTGCCATGCATTCCTTCAGGACTCAGATTATTAGACTTTAGTTTTAAATTCCACTGCTGTCAGCACTACTGGACTTGTTTCTTACCTATTTGAGTAAAATAAATTTTTTAAACCATTTTCCAAAGAATTTTAATCTCTCTTACATATTCTAAAGTAGCAAAACAAGGTCTTATTGTTTTATGCTGGGTGGAATGTTGGGTCGCTATTTACTAAGATGCTAACACCTTACAAAATATACTCTGGTGCCTGCTTCTCTCTGCTCCAATTTGATTAATTTTATGTGTATGTATTACATATATATATGTATATATAATATATATATTAGATGTTCTTACCAGGAAAAGCTTCTGCACTTCTGGGCTTGGAGGTCTGGGGCATGCCTAACATCTTGTGAAGTATAACTTTCATATAGCAATGAATTTACGGACTCATAGTGGGGGAAAAAAAAAACATAGTGTTGAGTAGAAAGCAAAAAATTATACTACATATTCATCCAATTACAATGACAAATGAACAATAACCCCAGCCTTTCATATTTTGACCAGTGCCTTTGAGCTGTGTACTTGTTCAGAATATCTTCCATAGACGTCATTAGAAGTCCCTTTACTTAAATTAACTGAAAATTACTTTCTGAAAGAAATAATTCCATGTTAAACTGATAATCTAATAGCATCATTCTGATTCAGACATCTGTCATTATACCAGCAAGGTACAATCATTCCATAAGTACAGACTAAGCATTATATAAATATAACAATAATTTATATGTTAATCTTCTATAACAAAATAGTTTCACGACTTTGCCAAGAGGCATGTGTGAGATGAATTGTGTGAAGTAAGTATTTAAATTCATTCTGATAAAAATCTCGGTATAGAGTAATAACCACAATTCCGTGTGCCCAGTGTCATAGTCTGGACACAGGACATGTTGTCGCAAGCTACTGGTATTGGTTAGCCATGGAAGGGTGAATGGGGGGGGGGGGATGCACATTAAGAAGCACATCCTAATGTGCTTACGCTTTCAATGAACAGTAGCAACAGCAACGACAACAGAGTACCAGATAACACTACTTTCTGATTCCCCAAACTGAGATGAGTCCTCTTTTATGTTCTCCCTCCTTTCTCTGGCCCCTATCACACCAGCAGCCTGCACTGTATACTACTAGCTCTGAGCTCATCCTGCCACCGTGCAAAGTGCTTATTTCCCTTACTGTCCTTTTCATGCTCTGTTACACGCACAAATATTGAAATTTTATTTTGCAGAAGAGGCTGTGTCCTGTGAGTGAATAGGTTCAAGGGGCCCAAAGCCTTTTTGGGGATTCCAGAGAAATGGCAAAGATATTTGTTGAAGGCGAAAGTAGCATAATGAAATCATTATCATTTCAGAGAGAGAAGGATCTGCGGTCAGCATTTATTAGGCCTCTACTGTGTGCCAGACAGGCAGACATTTTACATAATTACCTCAGTCCTCCAAAGAACAGCCCTATGAGTATACAGTATTTTCTCCCATTTTAGACTAGACACAGAGATTGAAAGACATTTAAAATTTTGCTCAAGTTTATCAAATTAACAAGTGACACAGCCAGCGTGAGAACCCGAGACTATCCTTCTCCAAACATAAAGGTTTCTTCATTAGCACTACGTATCCCTGGCACACTTACTAGGATTGACTGTCTTCAGTCACGTACAAACCAAATGCAATTAGGTTTGTGTCTCCCTCTTTCCTCCTCAGCCTAGGCAGCCTCAAGTGCAGGGATCCTGCATTACCACGTGCCTCTCCAATCTTACTCTGCCAGGCATACAGCAAATGCTAAAAATCACCCCTCAGATGAATGGAAAAGCTTTCTTTATCATCTGGTATATACCCTCTGCCTCTAAAAGGATCCTATCTCCTTCATGAGTACCAAGCCATTCACACAGAAATAAATTCCTCATTGCATTTTGTGCTTTTCTTTATTTAGAGCTTCCTTAGGACCTATCTGGAAAAGAAAATGTCCGATTAAAAATAACTTGGGCTATCTCATTCTTCTATTCTGTTAGGAACATATGGGCTAAATTAGCACCACCCAGCTGAAGAGTGTAAGAAGCACCCCTCTCCCCATGGTATCTAAGACTGAAATTTCTTTGTGCCTTTCTAACTCCCCACACGTATACCTCCAGACTCTTCTCGTTTTATTAGCAGAACTCTTCAGAGTAGTGATAAACATTTTTCTTCTTCAAATATTATTATTGTATCATTCAGCACTGCCAGAACAAAAAGCACTCAGATTAATTTTGCCAAACTACCAAAGTAATTTGTCATGTAAAAATAGAGTTATATAGTCAGGTGTTTTACAATGTACTGCTAAAATTCTCATCAACTTAAAAAAAAACAAAAACGGGGTTGGGGTAAGTGTCAGAACTTTGGCAAATATTAAGTCAGAAATGGAAAAGAACACCATGGGATACACACTGTCATGTATCCAAATAATGGATAAAAACATTCCTTCTGATCAAGAGTCACAACCTAATCATACGTTTTATAAATACAGTTCACATATGCATGTGTTTTCTGCAAGCTTCATTTAAGCAACCATAAAATGATTAAGAATTAACCTTTACAAAGGCCCACATGTATACAAATCAGGAAAGTAAAATAAACATGCTCACTCTTGGAACATTTAAAATTAAAACTGTCTCAGATTTGACAATTATAAAAATATAACTGAACGAAGTATGGGAAAATAAGTTGCAAAAAAAACTGCCCCACAAAGATTTTGTGATACTCACAATGTCAAAATAAGGCCAAGCTTTGGAAAGTATGTCAGTGTTGTAATAAATCAAGTCTTTCCATTCACTGAGAAGGAGCTCAGGAGATTTGCCCTACCAAAAACGCAGTCCTTTGCACCAGCCTGCCTCGTGTTGCAGAATGAAAATTTTAAACATCATCATATATTCTATTAATGGCTTATGTTTTTGTGAAAGGTAACTTGGACGACTCAAGTATAAATCCAGCCAAAAGGAGAAACAACGTTACTGCAGGGAATGTGGAAGGTTTCTTCCCAAAAGAGCCCCGCTGGAATCCATGTGTGATAAATTCAGTTTCCAACAACAAGCCAGCCTGTCAAGGATGGAAAGTTTGGCCCTTGCGTAGATCTTATCCTAATTACCCTTGATCCTTGAAAAGAATACTTTGTTCAAAACAGAGCAAACTCACAAGAGAAGACGAGGCCCCGTTAAATGAATGGAAGAAATGGTATAGAGAGCCACCAGACACTTGACTGCTTGGGTGATATCCCATTACATTCACAAACACCAGAGTTCCTATAGGGAAGGGCACTCTATCTTAGTATAAGACCTAGAACTATTCTGGCACATGACAGTCCTATGGGGATAAATGTTATCAACTTGAATAATGCATCTTTATAGGTATATAACACTGTATGATTATCAAGGTATTTTCCCACACATTAATCTCATCTGACCCTTCAACAACCCTCTGCAGAAAGGAAACTAAGTCTCCGGGAGATTAAGTAATTTGTCCAAGGTCATCGGTGTACAAAGGAGTGTGCTGACATGAGAATGCAGGTTTTCTTTATATAAGCACATATTTTCTTTCCTCCAAAACAACCTCCCTACCGTTCACTCCCCACCCACAGTTAAGGTCCCAAGTCACAAGGCCTACATCATAAAATTATACTGATCCATAACAGGAAAAACTTATATCTACTATAATGGTGGAGAGACAATGAAATGCTATTTTTTATAGTTACATATTTATGTGATTGAAATAACTGCTACTATTTTAAATAAGAAATCATTTCAGGTAAGTTGGTAAAAGGAAAAACTTATAAACTGCATTTGAAGAATTCAAACATCTATGTGATTAAATGTAACGTTCATCATTTTGTGCAAAGCCAAATGGTCTGAGGGAGAACTCGGTGCAGGCATGGGTAACCTTCAACTTGTTTGGCTCCATTCACCCAATAGAGGCCAGGCTAATAGGGTTTTCTCGGACCAACTCACAGAAGCAGTTGTGAGCCATAAAATCCTGCATGCGATAATTAGGAAAGGTAAGAGAGGAGGCGGTCAAGGCTAGGTATGAATCAGTTTCATCCCTTTGGCCTAGAGAGAATTTCCTGGCACCTGTATGGCAAATGCTTATCCAGTCTATTCCCATAACCTTCATATCCTCTTTATCTCTGAGATATTATAATTCCCTGTATTATATCCTTCTTCAAAATATTTCAGTCCGAGTTCTGGAGCAAAGTGGGAGAGGAAACTATCACAGAGGCTATTTTAACACTGGATTTCATGAAAAGTGACGCCCATAGGCAGCTGGGGATAAGTGACACCAGCACATGGACCTATTTCGGGACTGATAGGAGTCTAATGTTTTCCATTCAGCTCATGACCTCTGTTGACTTCAAGGGACACTATATTTGTGAACAGACTTTGGGAGCCACTCTTCTTTCACTCCCTGTTGAGGGGGGTTTCGATATTCCAAGGACCTCACAGCCATCGATGAACTTTGAGAAATGATGGTTTTTTGGTGGGCTTAAATCCAAAAGCCCTCAGGTTCTTAAAAGGTTCAGATGGAAGATACTTTTATCTGTGTCTTGAAAGCTCTAATAAAAAGAACTGAAATATCACACATGACCTGTGAACTGAGGGGGACAGAGGACCTTTTGCCAAGTTTCCTGCACATTCCCTTAAAAGCAACCTGGGAAGAAAGTGAGAAAAACTGCTCAGCTCTAATGAGCGCCTAATGGGTAGGAGCACCAGAAATTTATTTCGTGAATGCTTCAAAAAATGGCTGAGGTCTTTAACCACTAAACTGCCGGAAAACGTGTGGTCTTATTAAGCATCAGCAGAATAACTGACCAGTGTTTGAGAATCATGAATGTGGCCTTTTTGACTTCCCAAAGTATACAAGGATATTTTCTTTGACTTTCCCTTCTTGCAGATCCATAAAAACGACACTGCTTTGTTCAGGAGACCCGGGACACATGGTGCTGCTTGCTTCTGCAGACACACATCCCATGTTAAATTAAGTTAGAGGTGGTATTCGAAAAATAAATAAATAATGGAGTTCCAATTCACTGCAAATGGTACAGGAGGCCCGTAAGTGGGAAGCCTACAAGAAAAGGACTTCTTTTAGAAAGATGTTTTACAGGACTTTTTCTGCATCATTAACTCTTCTGGAATCCTGAATATAACATGATGAATTTCCCTAAAAAAAGTAGCTACTGTTTAGTTTTGAATCACTTCAAAGAGCCTCAGTAGAAGGAATCAAAGAAAACCAAAAAGACCAGTAGATGTGAAATTCGCCAAGAAAAAAAAAAAAAAGTTTCTAACAGATTTTGACCATGTACTGAAAATACCACTGATTATTTTGCTAATACAGTATTTTACTGTTCCATGCGGCTGAAATAAGTCTCTGTATTCATCGGAACGCAGGATATTTTTATTACAATATTTGTGTCATAGCTCTTTAAAAAGAAACATATTTAAAACCTTGAAAAGAATCTCTGTCTTAAAATGGTTCTTGATGTGTAGGTGAGTACGTGTGTTTTACTATAAACAGATACTTAATGGGAGTTTACTTTGCTAAAAAGAGTAAAAAAAAATACTGGTAGTCTTAGTCCTATTCCCAACACGTAGTTCTAGAAAAAAAAATACCTAATTTTTAAAAAGTAAAGCAATTTGGAAGGTGGGGAAAGGAAAGAAAGTTGACTGGGGTATTATAATGGTTGTTTGATAATCACCATCATCATCATCATCATCATTGGTCTTTAAAAATGTCTTTTACATAAAACCTGCCCAAGGGAAAAGAAAGAAAACCTCTTAAAAATTCCATATCCCTGAACACCACTACATCAAAACCCATCTGGAAAATGTCAGATAATGGTATCCACCCACCTAAGAAATTCAGCAAACTTTGTCTTCAATTACCATTTAGAATAATCAACTCAAATTGAAATTTCAATTTGAAAACCCTCAGAAGACAAAGCTGGGATTAGGAATCAGATTTTAAAAGTCTCCTTAAAAGACCATCTGTTTAAGACACCCTTCTCACATCCCACCTCGTCCTTGATCTGTACCATAAGTTCACAGCAGAAGCACAGCTGAATTTAAAGACACATACACACAGCTACTATGAAGTCTAGTTATCACATGTATGTTCTGAGCTTGTCTCAAGTTTCTCTTGTTATGTAAGCACTTAGGGGCAATAAAATTTCACTTACATTCAGCAGCATTATGAGTCTCAAAACATTAGTCTACCTGACTGTACAATCCTTTTACTGGCAGTGGATAGCCCTGGTATTTTATTTATATTGATCATATTGTCAATGCTATATGGAATAACCATTTAGTAGCCTATTAGCCTGTAACATTTTATTACTGTTTTTAAATATCATTACCCATACTGAACTCCATATTAGAAAAATCAGGTTGGAAAATCTAAATATTCAGAAAGAACTACAGAGCTTTGCCCCCCCCCACACATAATTTGCAGACTGATGAGAAGAAAGGAAAACAATGAGTATCCACTTCTCACAGATAGAGGTCACTAATGGACTGAATTTGAATCACTGTGGCAGAAACCACTAAGTTATTAAAGTAATCTAGTGAAAAATGAACTTGAATTAAAATTAAAGTAAAAATACCAAAAGATGATTTTTCAGAAAGGTCTGACCTGAATAGAAACAAAATCGCATCACCTGGCTCTAAACAGTCTTGTTTAGAGCTGTCTTCTAAAACCAGGGAGCAAAACTGAGAGCACACTATCCTTTGCTGTTTTTTAACTTCAGTCACTTCTGATTGCAGAAGTAGCAATTCTTCCTTGTAGGGTGCAAGACTGAAGAGTCAAACTAGATCAGATGTTCACCCTGAGTCTCTACAGAATAAGGTTTCTGGACATACATACTTGAGCCTTTCTTGAAACCACAGCTTCAGACTGGGAAGATATAAGGTTGCTTCAGGGAGATATGTCTAAATCCTAAATCAAACTCTCCAGCAGGCCAGAATATAAATGTAACAGGCATCAGAGGAGGTTCAAATTAGATCCAGCCGGTCAAAGTCAAACTGGGATAAGATCACATCATCTGAAACCTAGCCTTCAGGGGAAAAACCATGACTGCCTAGGGGACCTCAAGGCAGCCCAGCATGGTGTCATTTGGGAATCTACTTTCTTCTGTTAAAAGCATCCCCTGGAATTTCTAAAACTGTAGTGAAACTACTGAAGTGTTAAGACATAGGCATCTTTTTTAAAATCAGCATTCTTTCCATGCTAGGTTTGTAATAGGTTCTGCTACTGGGCTAGTCCACTTACAATTTCTTGTACCTACTGGCAGAGACATGGAATAATGCTTGAAATTTCATCTTCCAACATCCTCCACTCCACTCAGATATTTGCAACTCAGCATGACAGTATGGGGCTGAACCTCCATCAGTGATTATTAAAAATTCTTAAATGGTTTAACCCTATCCTGTTTGGGGCTTTTGAGGAGGGAAGGAAGAAAAGTTGTATTTGGAGGAGCAATAACATCATGGGGAAATAAGCAACTTTTCATGGAATGTGTATTTCCCAAAGATTTATTCTCTTCTAATATGGCCTGTCGATCTTCTATATCTGGTGCATACTGCTTAGTAATTAAAAAAAAAAAAAAAAAGTCCAGTTCTAACATTTTAGATACTGACCTAAAATTTTACATTCATACAGCAACAACCCGAATACCTCCCTGGGCAAATGCCAACCTGCATTCTCTTACCCCAAATTATTGGGGGATCCTCTCACTGGAGAATTGGGAAGGTCCTATCACTTAAATACACAGACAATATGGGTTCCTATATGGAAGCTAGCCTACATATTAGCTTTTGGCTAGGAGAAGTTAGATGTAATAAATTTAACAATAAGCCTGTGTGAGCAAGGGGACATGCCCCAAAGCTCCCTGAAACCCTGTGTGATTTAAGAGCCTCCCAGCTGAGTGGTAAGCAATAGCTCCCATTTAGATGGGGCTTTGCATAGAGCAAATGCAGCATGTGAAGAAATCTAATCAGCACCTTGCACTCTTGCGCGAGCATTTACACGGATTTGTGCCCTGCACTCGATTAGCTTACTGCAAGCTTTACAAGAGATCTCCTCCACTAAAATTAATCAAAAGCTCTTGGCGACTGCTTTCCATTTACAAGAGAAGTCAAGATGAGCTTCCAGGTGAATAAATAATGATCATAATAATGATGACAGCAGCAGCAAATGCTGAGCATCTCTGAAACTCAGCTGGGGGAAAGGGGATGGTGGGGAGTTGGGGCTGGAATATTTCTGTAGCTCTCTGAGGGAAAAGCAGGAGCTATTTTCTCAGTTAACCTAAGTAAGGCTGCTGTTTGGGAAAGGTTACCATATTTTCTCTCCACTGCCCCTGGCCCCAAGTGCACCCAGGAGACCACTCTTTCCCCTGCACCATCGTGTATCAGGCCACTGAGGAACAACATGCCTCTCCACAACACCATTAACCACCACCCCCAACACACACACACACACACACACACACACACACACAGAAAAATCATGTTAAATTCACGTCGCCAAAGGCTAATGTGTTTCATCTCATACTGCAATAAATATGAGACTTCTAAAGTTTTTATTTTATGACGCCAGAAGGTGAATGGAAGGAGGGAGGAAGGGAAGGCTCCGGGGATGTCAAAGTGGGAAAAGGAAATTTTCCCCTTTACTTGATATTCTCTCTCTCTCTCTCTCTCTCTCTCTCTCACACACACACACACACACACACGCGCGCGCAATTTGCTTTCCTGCACCAGCTAAATGAGGTGGGCTCCTATCATTTCTAAAAGATGCTAAGCTAAACAGGGCTGAGAGAGTGAGAGGGTGAAGGTGAGGGGGTGAGGGTGGCAGGGAGTGAAATCTATGCACCATTCCCCCGGGGTTGAAGAATACTAAAAGCCCCTGAATCCACATTCTGTTTCCGAGGAGCTACAAGATGAGGCTCCAGCTGGGGCCGAGGTTTCTCACCCATCCCCAGAGGAGCCTCATCTCCCTGCACAGCTGCCCACCGAGGGCAGAGAAGCGCCGCGGGCCCCTCGAACCTGACTGTAGATCTCCCCGCGCTGGGTGCCCATCCCCGGGATCTTGAACTTCGCCTCCCTCTTACTTTGACTCAGATCTGCCGAGCGTCAGGAAAGACGCTGGGAAGAAGCAGGAGCTCAGCGGCGGGTCAAGGAAGGAGACGGTTGGGGGTGCGCGTTACCTGCGAAGGTTCTCGAGGTCTCCTTCCAGCCTCGGTGGTAATCTCGCTCAGCGCCGCGTCCTCCCCCAGATCCAAACTTTTGCTAGGTCCTCCGGGTGGCGGCGGCGGCGACGGTGGCGGGTGCTGAAGCCCAGCCTTGTCTCCCGCAGCGTCGGGGCGCGGGGGTGCGGAGGCCGGAGCCTCAGAGCGGCGCGCGCCTCCCCGCAGCCTGCCGGAGCCCGGGCGCCCCGCTCGCCTAGCTCGCTCTCGCCTTTCTCCTCTACGGAGCCGCGGCATCGTCTTCCCCCGTCCTCCGCCACCTCCGCCTCCAGGGCTCGGGCATGCCACTTTCTCTCGGCTCCGGCCGCCGCGGCCCCCGCCTGCTTTCCTCCTCAGCCTCCCCCTCTCCGCCTAGACCAAGCCACGAGTTCCGAAAGAAGCAGAGAGAGTGGGGAAGGCTGCGGAAACAGGCCCCGCAGCGCCGGGGCTCCTCAGAGACCGGAGGACCTCGGGGGTCAGCCGGAGAGCCGGGCGGGCGCGCCGCGGGCGCTTGAGAACCCACCGCGCGGAGCCCGGAGCAGGGCGCTGCGCGGGGCTGCGCGGGGGCGGGCGCGGGGCTCGCTCCAAGTGCTGCGCCGGCGGGGCGTGGGTCCTGAGGCTGCTCCGACCTCACTGCTGCCTCGATCGGTTGCGTCGGGGCTAATGTAGACGCCGCGGCTCCCACCCCCACCCCTCCTGACACCCCCGGGAGATGTTTACAGTAATGAATTCGCTGGATCGCCTGCGCCGCTCCCGCGCTCCTCCTCTCACTCTGTCCCTCGCGCTCTGGCGCGCTCCCCTCCTCGAGCCCTCTTTCTCTGCCCCCCTCCTTTACTCCCTCCCTTTCGGAGTCCCTCCCACATTTCTGGTTTAAAGAATGCTTGGGAGGCGCGGCTGCAACCCTAAGCTTTCCAAGAGGCAAAGTCTGTCTCGGTTTTTAACCCTCTCCTCCCCGAAGAGAGTTGCAGAGTGCCTGGACCAACACCATGGATGCCACCCTGACCGAGCATGCCTTCTCGCTCTAGCCAGCCCTATCCCACCCCCAACTCTTAGGGAGAATGCCACCGTCTGAACTCTGAAAGTCGATTTCCCCCATGCCCTCTAAGCCAGAGGATCTATTACTTGGACACTGAGAAATGATCGAAACGTGAGATTAGAGGGTAAAAATATAACAAGACTCTCTACCAAGATGGCGTTATTTCAAATGAAGGCAACCCTGATGATGTGCTCCCCCACCCCCACCCATCACCAGTTAACTCCCTTATCCCGGACCTTATTAAATAACTAATTGGAAAAATAATCGGAAGTTTAGTATGATTATCTTGAATACCTATTTCCTCCCCTCACTCTAGCTGCTGGAAAAAAAGGATTGTTCACTTTCCCCATACATTACAACGGACAACTAAATTCAGCCTCAAAGATTCAGGAAACAGACTTAGCAAAAGGAGCCCGATTTGTATACGGGCAACGTTTCCACTTCGCAATCTCTTTGCAAAGGTTTAAGAGTAATGTAAGAAAACCAGGTGCACGTCTCTTTCTTGGAAAACATATTTCAAAAGGTTCTGTTTTTTCCTCTCATCTCATTGTCGCTCCTCCTGCCTCCAGTAAGTTGCTGTCATGTTTTAACAAGTCTGTGGAGAAGCTGAATGTGAACAGAAGAGGGAGAGCGAGCTCGCGCCAAGCTCCAAGCAGCGCCAGAGACGCGCCGTCGGTGGGGCCACGCGGGAAGCACAGATCGAGCTTGAAACTAGCTCAGGACCAACTCCCTAGGGATGCGCTGGGCTGTCTCGGACGAAAGGCTGGGCAGGGGTGGTGGCCTCGGCTGACTCAGGAGGATTTCCCCGTCTTCAGTTCAAAGTCTGAGTCACTTGGCGCCACTTTCCCAATTGTTTTTATTTCCTTCGCATCCCTGTTGTGTCTACCGCCTTCACTTGAGTGCCTTAGTTGTGTTAAGGGGACTTGCAGAAACGCCCCATTTGCCTCCCAAGCACAAGCCACGCATGGATCCACCCAGACGCATGGCCGAGACGCACGCTGGCACACGCTCTCTCAGGCGCGCACACACGCACACACGACCTGGGTTTGTGCCCGAGGGTCGCTGTTTCTGTTGCATTATGCAGTGGTGAGGAAAATACTTTGATTTACATCTACATAACCGCTCTTCTCCCCAAACTCAGTGTGTGACTAACAAATACCCTAAAGAGGAGGGGGCACGGCGGGGGTAGTTAATTGGACCAGGACAGTGAGTGCCATCTTGCTGGGAGGTTCCAGGAGCAAGGGGCCAGCGTCGACTGCCGCGGTGGCCTCCACCTCCACCTCCAACAGCAGCTGCCGCTGGTTTGAGCCCCACGCGATCCAGGAGTTTCCCTGGCATCACTGAGAGTCCAGACGGCCCCAGTCACCCTCCTTCCCGATCCTTAATTTCCTTGGTTAATGCCCCGACCTCAACTGACAACCTTGATCTTGGGCCTGATTGGAAATGAGAAGTGACCGAGCCGGCGCTGAAGGCATGGAGACAAACCCGGGACTGGTCAGCGCGGCAGAGGGATCTTTGCAAGCGACTCCGAGCCCGCGCGGGGACACGGTGGCAGCTGGCCAGGCTCTGCTTCCTCCTTCCTCGCCGCCGCCGGCCCCCGGCACTCAGAGCTACCAGTGGGGGGCCTGGCACTTTCCGCCCCCTGTCCGCGTTCCACTCACGAGTCTCAAACAAGGCAACGGGAGTTCAGCCTGGTGCGCTGCCTGCGCCTTCATCACCCACGCTGGCGCGTCGGGAAGACGCTCCGGCCACAGCTCGGTGCCCGGCCACTGAAGACCGGCAGAGCTGGAGAAAGACTTGGTTTTGGTAAAAAGAGTAACCCTCTCCCCAACTCGAAAGAAAATGCACTGGCATCCTCGACATCTTCTTAGCCACGAATCAATCCCGGATTGCGGGCGGGGCGGGGTGGGGGGGGGGGGGGGGGTTGGGGGTTTAGGTATCACCGCCTTTTTACACTCCCCGAAATCCCCCCGGGGTGGGGGGGGGGGGGGGGGGGGGGGGGAGGCGGGTTGGTGGCTTTAGATGTAACAGCTTGATAACATCGGCGACCTTATCAGCAGATGGAGTGGGCGCGGGGGTGGAGGAGTAAGGGGTGTTACTCCTAGAAGTTATCATATGCATCCTGGCAAAGTGAGACGCTGGATTACAGCAAGCTTAATGGTTCTAGAACCGCGATTTGGGATCTATCCTCCCAGCGCACTGACAAATGTGTGTTTTGACCCAGAGCTCAGTTACAAAACTCTTTCGAGGAGAGGAATTCTACCTGCAAATAGACCTCCCTAAAGTCCGGGGGAGATTTAAGCAGCTATGCTCTCTCTGGAGGCAAGAGGAAAGCTAAAAATATCCCATCCCTTTGACCACCCTACGCTGGTTCAAAAAAAAACATTATCTTCCCCCCAACCGTGTAGCAGCAGCCCTGGCGGTTACTGGAAAGTCCACCTGGCACCTCTGTCCCTTTACCTGGCGGCCGCCGTGTCTCCTCGCAGTGGGCTCATCCGAATCCGACCGGGTCGGGGAGGTGGAAAGGGAAGAAGCTGGCGCGGCAGCAGCGGGGCTCCCGGGGCATGGTATTGTTTTAGGGGTCACCGCCAAGGTCCCTCCTGCCCATCGTTGAAAACGGTCAACCTGATCCCGGGTCTGGGTGGACACCGCGGCAGGCGCAGTGCTGCCGCCTCGCAGCTGCTAGACACCCGGAACCGAGGGTGAAAGACGCACCCCGGGCGGAAGCAGCGCAGCGCCTTGGCGCGGAGACTGTAGCCACTGATGTTATCTCTGAGCGCTCGTTCTTCTGCGGTGACAATGGAAGATGACAAACTCGCTAAGTGACAGCGACAGGTTTCGAACGTACAACTAACTACAAGGTACCCAGTCCGAGACACTATGCTGCTTCCCCCCGCCCCCTTCTCTCCCTCCTACTGGGGAGGGAACTAATTTAACCCTGTGTGCGTCCTATTCTCCCTGGAGAAGCTGGAATCGACTCGGAAACCGCAAGCGGCGGCTCCTGGGGCAAGAGCTTTGTTCACGTGCGTTTCCAGTGGGTGTGTTGCTGTCTGGGGGCATTCGCGTGGCAAGACGCCAGTGGCAGGCTTCCAGCGCCAGACTCCGGCATGGGAAGGAGACCTAGCGTTTCATCCGGACCAGACCCAGCCCTCGGAATCTATTTTTTGCCTCCAGTTACCCGATTTATTGAAGTTGCCAGCAAAGTTGGGTTTTATTCCTTTATTTTTTCCTCTCTCCCGCCCCCCGTATTATTTCCTTTCCTAGCGATGCTTTGAAGAAGTGGAACTCTCCCCTCATTCTAATTCTAGCTTATAACTGTTTTGCGTGTGCGAGACGAATGGTGGAGGGTACCCATCCACCCACGCAAAATTTAAATGAAACCGCCGGGAAAGCTGTCTCCCACCAACTCACCCAGTGTGGGCAATGGCAAATGACCACATATTCAAATAAGACCAAGACGCCCGGAAGATGAAGGGGAAGGTTTGGGGGAGTTAGAGCTGTGCGAATAGGGAGATGGAAGGGAGAGAGAATGCGCCTTAGAATGGAAGAAGCAGGGGAAACACAGACAAGAATGATGATGCAGAAAATATACCTGAGTCCCAACACTGAAAACAGCAGGTCAGCTTTAAGTGCCTAGATTTTGATGGGCAATATTTCCTCAGCTCCTTGGAAGCAGAATGAATGAATGAATGAATTTGGGAGTTTGTTTTGTTGTGGTTGTTGTTTTTTAATGAGAGGGAGAAAGTGAATATGTGAGGCTCAGCCCTGGCAACCCAAATACTTTGTTTTATAAACAGCTTTGTCTAAGTGCTCCGAACGCCCAAGAAGTAAACTGGAGTTGGAGGTCAGTCATCTCCTAGATGTGGAATGGAAACTTAGACAAGAGAAAATGACAGCTCTAGCCTCTGCTGTCATTGTCACACCCAAATGAGCCAGAACGTTGCCCACAGCGCAAACTCAGACAATCTTCAACAGATTCCCTTTTTCTCCACCTCCATACTTAACTAAAGAAAGAAAGAAAGACTGAGTCTTTAAAAATCATTTAGAGGGTAACACTTGGATCTTGCAAAAACTGAGTTATTTTTAAAAGAAAAAAAAATGTGTTTCTCCATGGGATAGATAGATGTTCTAAGTTCTCTCTGCAACATACCCAAGCCAATGGGAATCTGTAATACCCATTTTAAACGCCCCAGAGCCGGGTCTGCCCACGGAGGCAATGGGAACAGTTTCCAGCCAGCCTGGCGCAGAATTTTGTTGTAAATCCTTCTAGTTTGCCAAGGTGGCAGCAAAGCATAGGGAGAGCTTGTCAGGCAACAGAATCAACATGGAAGACCACATTTTAGGACAAATACTCATCTACCTGCTTTTTAATACTCATCTTCGTGTATATAAGTGTACGTAAGTATCCACATGAGATTCTTTCTTTGAAATCTTGATCTGAGATAACAGTATAATTATTTCATCTTTAAGAATACGTTTTTGTTTAAAAAAAAATGGAACTCCTTATAGGTTTTACTTTCTGATTTATGCTGCCAGAAATTGACTAAGATTTAAAAAGAGAGATGAGGTGGCTGCAGATGTACAGATTTTCTATTTCAGATTACTGCTGTTTATAAATTGTAAGGAAACACTATCATCTGTCTGTGCTCCCTGTGATAGACTATTGATGGGATAACTGTAATCAGGACAAGGAAAACAAAGTACAGAAAAACATCACATCAGATATATGAAAAGAATAACTGTAACACATTTCTTAACCACACGACCTATAAGTCCTTTAGAAATGTGTGCTGGTGGAGCCAGAGAAAGTGACAGAATAGTAAATGTGGTTCCAGGGGCTCCAGAGAGTAATAATTTTGCAGACACACAAAACTGGGATAATTAGGTTACTTTATTTTTATTAAGAGGACATCACTAATACGAAAGGATAGAAGAGTAGAGAAACAAAAAGCAAATCTGTGAGCCTCAAAACACGGAAACTCATGGGGTACCTGGGTGGGTTAGTCAGTTAAGTGTCTGACTCTTAATTTTGTATCAGGTCATGATCTCAGAGTACTGAGTTCTAACCCACTGAGGGGCTCTACACTCAGCAGGGAGTCTGCTTGAAGATTCTCTGTCCTTCTCCCTCTGCCCTTCCCCCACCTGTGCACTCTCTCTGGGGTGCACTCTCTCTCAAATAAATAAATAATAAATAAAACCTAAAACAAAAAACAAACAAACAAACAAGCAAAACCAGAAAGTTAGCTCATTCGTTATTCTTTGGACTTCATTTCTCCATGGAGTTTTCACATCAGCCGAAACTTGACTGCCATCTCAAATCTTTTTGTGCCCCTCTCCATGTTTTTTGTATACTCTCCCATCTATACAATGCACATGTACATTGGCCTGTGTTTCTAATACTTTGTAGAAAGGTGCCTGGGTGACTCAGTTAGTTAAGTGTCTGCCTTTGGCTTAGGCTGTGATCCCAGGGGCCTGGGATCAAGTCCCCAAATGGGATTTGGCTCCCTGCTCTGCCAGGAGTCTGCTTCTCCCTCTGCCTCTCTTTCATGAATAAATAAATAAAATCTTTAAAATAATAATAATAATATTTTGCAGAAGTAAAGATAACACAGGATTTGGATTTATAAGATCATGGTTTAAGCCCAAGGCCCTGAAAATTTTGATCTTGGGTAAGACTGGCTCTGAGCCACTCTTTACTCATTAATAAAATGGGCATAAAAATACCTGTTGTACCAGTCTCATAATATTGTCACATTGTGAGTCAGTGCATGGGAAAGTGCTTTAGAAGATTCAGTTGTTATTCAGTTATTGCTAACAATATTATCATTACATCACACAGTCTCAGCCTTCAAAACATTGGAAAGTTACATCAACCTGAACAGCTTCCCCTAATGTTATCATCTTACATTACCTTGGAACATTTATCAAAACAAAGAAACCAACACTGCTATGTTGCTATTAACTAAACCCCAGGCTTTACTGGTATATTGTCATTTTTTCCATTAATATCCCTTTTCCATTTCAGGACCCCATCTAGGATACCACATTGCCTTTATTCATCATATCTCCTTTGCTCTGTGACAATTCCTCAATCTTTCCTTGTTTTTAATGACCCTGGGAGTTTTGAAGAATAATGGTCCTGTATTTTGTCTTTCCATTTGGGTTTGTCTGATTTGACTGTAGTTCTGGGTTTGGGGGAAAAAATACTCAGGAGGTAGAGTGCTGTTCTCATCTCATCATAGCAGGTGGTGCATGATATGGGCATGATGTCACTGATGATAACATTATCACTCTCTAAGGTATTGTGTGCAAGGTCTCTCTGCTATAAAGTTATCTGTCCTTTTCCATACTCTGTTCTTTGGAAGTGAGTCACTAAGTTCTGTTGACCCTCATGGATTTAGAATTTGTAAATGCACAGGTTAAGCCTTTAGTGCAACTCATGAACACCCCAAATATTGAATCCACCTAGGAATAATCTTCCAGGAAATTCTTCCTGTATTCTACATCCTTAGGAAAGTGTTCAACTACCTCCTCTTGGCTATGTCTTTTGAACCCATCTTCACCACGCCATGCTTTACAATCCCCAAACCCAGTCTCCAAATACTCTTGATTCTTTTTTAAAATGTCTCCTACCTTCCTAGTTCTCATCGTCACATCTGGTTGGTTTAGAATCCCAACTTACCTACAGAAAGATGGCATCCATGATCTCTTATCCTTTCCTCCCTTTCATGGTTTTCTGACAGTTTGGTATTCATTTCAGTCTCCCTCCAAGGGACAACAGCAATCGACTAGTTTGTCTTTGGATAGTCTAAGGGTCTCTGAGAATTTAGTTGGTGTTACCTTTCTTTTATTCTGGTAAATACTTGAAACATGCGTGTTGACTTCATGAATAAGCTTCTGTAGTAAGTAGAAAGAAAGCTAACCTTTCTTCTGAGATGAGAGCCACTGTAAGGAAATCCGTGGTTAACACACTGGGGCTAGGTGGCTTTTCATTTCTCTCCTGAGTATAAAAGACTCCTTATGCATTTGTGTGTGTGTGTGTGTGTGTGTGTGTGTGACATGATTCATGTAAATCTATGACATTGAAATGCATACTCCTCTGGTTTTGAAACATCATGGTACAGTTTATTATTCATCCATTTATTCAACAAACATTTGTAGAAAACACAAAACATGTAGCAGAACTTTGATAAATACACTTAGTCCTTAACCCTATCAAAGCTCTCAGTGTAGTAGAGGTACACTGTTAAATAATTACACATTAATTAAATAATTAATTAATTTTAAATTGATTAATTAAATTAAATAATTTTAATTAAATAATAGTAACATAGTTATACTATAAATTATATATATATTAATATATAAATAATAATACATTTAATTAAATAATTACAATCATCAGGTAAATAAAACAATTTGGTATATGCAAAGCACATTAGTGACCTAAAATAGATTCTCTGAGGAGGGAAATCCTCATCCAAGTGATGAGGGGGTTCTCTTGATAATATACTGATTTTATAGGGGAATTTTGACATTTTTACTTCCAGCCTTCTGCATACAGCAATCCCAGCAACCAACCAGAGTCCCTTGTCTCAGGGAAATCTCTTTGGGCCAAGAATGGGAAAATCTCTTTGGGCCAAGAATGGATAGTCAATTGCTTGACTATCCATTTCTCCTAAGCCTTGGTTTCTTTGCCTCTCCATGCAGGTTACAAGATGATTACGCATAACAAAAACAGAGGGTCTACACTGACAGGAAACAAAAGCACGTTAAACCATGGAGATTTCCTCATACATAAACCTGCCATTTGTCAAGCACTTACTCTCTGTTCCAAAGGGAAGCTAGCAAAAACTTGAATCAACCATTCTCCAACAGCACTGGGGAAGAATAAATGAGGGAAATGCCCTTTTTAAAAAAGGTATATGGTTGATATAAAGATGGAAGCCATTTTAAGAAGAGATGAAAGATCTACCCAGAGACGGATTTGAACCTGGGTGCTGCAATTGTAACAAAAGTGACTAAGCCTCCTGTATCTGACTACAGTTCCAATGAAGAGGGAAGTTTCATTCTTTTTTAAAGATTTTATTTATTTATTTGATAGAGATCACAAGTAGACAGAGAGGCAGGCAGAGAGAAGGGGGGGAAGCAGGCTCCCCGCTGAGCAAAAAGCCTGATGGGGGCTCGATCCCAGGACCCTGGAATCATAACCTGAACCGAAGGCAGAGGCTTTAACCCACTGAACCATCCAGGCGCCCCTGGGAAGTTTCATTTTAATGGAGAAAACATACTTCATTGAGTGAGTATAAAAGATTCTGAATTAGAATATATAATATATATAACAAATACATATATATATAACATCCCACTAGACTACATATCTATCATCTATCTATCTATCTATCTATCATCTGTCATCTACGTAACTATTTACAAACACACACATATACACTTCTCATTGTCTGTTGATATATTAGAGAAATAAAATTGCATTCTTTAGAAGGTCAGAGATTGTTTTCAAGCCTGACTCTTATTATAAGGATTAACACTACTTCAGTTAAGCTATGTGTAGTTGCAAGAGGCCTGAACTTGGACTTGGATGGTGGGACTTTAAGTCTCTACCACTTTATCAGGGAAATCACTAATAGCTCAAGGCCTCAGTTTCTCTTTTATCCAAAAAGGAAAAACAAAACGATCTGCCAGGGTAGATACATGAACAGTAAGTGAAGTGGGTTATTTTGAAGCTCAAATTAAGAACAAACTATTATTATTTATGTAATGACTGTAACAAACCGTAATTTAATGTGAGATCTATTTTACTCTGTATAATCTTAAGACATTCCTGGATTTAGGGGCACCTGGGTGGCTCAGTGGGTTAAAGCCTCTGCCTTTCGCTCAGGTCATGATCCCAGGGTTCTGGGATCGAACCCCACATTGGACTCTCTGCTCAGCAGGGAGCCTGCTTCCCTTCCTCTCTCTCTGCCTGCCTCTCTGCCTACTTGTGATCTCTGTCAAATAAATAAATAAAATCTTAAAAAAAAAAAAAAGACATTCCTGGCTTTTCTGGTAACCTGTTTTACACAAAGTTTCAGAGCTTCAAAGACACAGAGTTGTTAAATTCCTGCAATGTTGCTCCAAACAATACTTTCTGGTGCCACTCAACCAAGTTTTGACTACCTGAACAATAAACTTATCCAACATAGGGAATTCTTAGCTGTCTTATCGATCCCTCACTGAAAAATTCATATAAATTGCTGTTGGCCAATTTTCTTTTGCAGTTCGTCCACTTAGCTAATAGAAGTAACTAAAGTTTTCTAAATGATTTTTTAAAAATTTTATTGTTAAATTATTTTCATGCTTGCGTTTTCTGGATTTAAGTCATCTCATTTGCTTACTCAGTTGAAACAACTTAGATTTGATGTTTCCCCTCTCTCTACTTGAAACATTTTTGGAAAATTAAATTGTCACTAAAACTTGTTAGCAAAAAGTTAAAGAGGTAGCTCCTCACAGAGAGTGTCTCTCTGTCTCTCTCTGTTTCACCTCTGGAAGTTTCCAGTAGTACCATATTTTGTTGACATATTAGAAAGTCATATGATATGAATGAAGTGAGCTTATTTGCATTTGATTTCTACTCTTTATCAATAGTACAAGGGCGTGAATTAAATTCTTCTTCCTAAACACTGAAGGGCTGTTGTTGATCACAGTCTGGTGTATAGTTTGGCAAAGGCCATGGCATTCCTTTCTCCAAAGAAGCAATAAAAGCTTGATTTCCAAAGGCTTTCCCATTTTCCTCAGTGTTTTGAAGAAACGAATCTCAAACTATATGAAGCCATGAAAATATCTGAATCATTCTGTTCTTGAAGTATGTATTTATTTGTATTTCTAGGGATTCTGCTACAGTTTTGAGTTTCAACAGTATAATTTCCTCTTCATTTTACTTTAATGCTTTATAAATGGAATCATATCAGATTATTAAGTATAGCAGATAAAAGAATATGGATTACCCATCAGAGTTAGTAGAAAGACAAGAAGTTAACCTTTAAAATACCTCCATCTGCAGGGCATTTATCTCTTACATCATTACCAAATGGATGACTATGTCTGAGAGCTCTCTGCCTTCTGCCATCGTGTCGTAGGTTACAGAAACAAGTGAGGTAGCTAGTAGTAGATGCCAGATCTCTAGAAACCTGTCCAGAGTTTAGCCACTACCCTGCTATAGATTTTGTTCTCTCATCAACAGGAAGTATTTTTCTTATCATTTAGATAAAACTGAAGTTATTTAAATTTATTTCTAAGTCTCTATAAATTTATTTCTAAGTCTCTATAAATTAAAAGACTGTTTTCTTAAAAGACATCCTGTATTTCTCACATGTCTGTCCTAAGCAGACAGGCTTAAAAATTATAGAAGTAAGCCTCTAAAAGTTAAGGGAGCCTCAACATCATTAGGGAGAAAAAACCACAGCGAGAAACCAGTGCACTCCCATTAGAATGGCTATTTAAAAAGACAGAAAATAATGAGCATTGGTAAGCAAGTAGAGAAATCTGAATCAACATACCTTAATGATGGGATTGTAAAATACTACAGGTACTTTGGTGTGAAGGTTTCCTAAAAAGTTAAACATTAATTTACCATACGACCCTGAAATCCCACCCTTAGTCATATCTCTCCAAAAAAATGGAAGTATACATCCACACAAACACTTCTCCATAAGTGCTCTCAGCAACATGTTTCATAGTAGCCCCAAACTGGGGCTAGATAGACATATAGGCTATTAGGGGCTGAACACATAGACAAAATGTAGTGTATCCATGCAATGGACTGTTATTTGAACAAAGTAAGGATACATGGTAAAGCATGGGTGAACCTCAAAATAATTTTGTTCCATAAAAGAAGTCACACTCTAGAGATCACATATTGTGTGACTTAATTTATAGAAATCACAGAAAAAGCAGAGTTTTTGAAGATAGCAAATCAGTAGCTGACAGTGGAAGAAGGAACAGAGATTTACTGTAAATGTGCATAAGAGATCATAATGCAGTGATTAAAATGTTTTAAAATTGATTCATGGTGATGTATGCATAACTTGGCAAATTTACTAAAAATAAGAATTGAATTGTACACTCAAAAGGAATGAATTATATGATATGTAAAATATGTCTAAATAAAATTATTTTTTAAAAGCAAAGAGGATTAATGTCAATATCTGTGAATATTTAATATTGGTAATATTCTTGCTAGGTCCTCTAATGTCACCAATAAATAGGGCTTGAATTATCTTAAGACCAATAAATAAAGAATATGGAGAGTAGTAGAAATAATAAACTAATATGTGTGTCTAAACATTCTTCTTATTATCTACTTTTTTAGAAGAGCAGATCATTTGTAATCTGATTAAATTCACCCACATGATCTGTAAAAATTCAAAAGTAAAATAAACAGAACACAGGTGACATATCCTTTCCACTCCATTCTCTTAAAAAAAAGAAAAAAGCTAATTCTCTGCTTTTTTATTAGGTCCTTTGGTCTCCAGTTTACTCTGCCAAAATGATTCTTCTATTTTTACAATACATATTACATTTGTTTACTATGGCTCAAGGAAACATGATGTTTTACTAATAAAGATCCACTTTTGATAATAGATTGATCAATTACTTTAACATACCCTTTGAACAGCTTAATTCTTTTATATAGTCATCAATCAGGAATCTTCTTTCTTTCTGTCCAGCTAGGGCAATATAAATATCATTTTGTAAGGATGTCACATTTTTCTTTTTTTCTGGCAAAACAAGAAGGCATAAAACAGATGGGTTAAGAAGAAAGTCAGAGTATCAGTTGCCAAAGGAAAAAAAATAAAATAAAATAAAGACAACATCTTGTCCATCAAGGAGTTCAGATCAAGAGTCTTTCTTTCCTCAAATGATGACAGCTCCAGAGCTGGAGCAATCAGAAAATAAATAAAGAAAAAACCACTAAAGGTGTTTCTCCACAGTTTCCACTGTAATGCCTTGAATAGATAAACATGTCATTTTACTAGGAGGATTACCTGAAAAAAAAAAAATTAGCTAAAGCAGACAAGAAAAAAGAAGAAAATAGAATAAGGGCATGTCATGTCTATTACTGAGGAATGAACGACATCATGCTTTTCTGGGTACCGCTGACGAAAATGTCCAGGAAGAATAATTTACATCTACCTTCAACAGTAGGAAAAGAAACAAAGTACAGATTTATAATCCTCAGGTGACGAGCTTTAGGACAATTGGCATAGTTGTTCTCAATTGAAAAAGGGGCCCCGATTGGTATTCTGCATTCATTTTTCTCCAACAGGAGCTTGGCCACTAGATGTGATGAAATCAAGTTTATGTGCTCTTCAATAACCTTTCTCCAGCCAGGAAGACCTTGTTTTTCAGGCCTGCGGAAACTGTTGATAGAAGAAAGGAGGTTGGAAGTGGGGCTAGATCTACTGGACCTGTGAGCCATCCATCACGCACTTACAGCAACATCCCAGATGGAAGAGAGATGGTGGTTGGGGGGTGGAGTGCACATTTAATGAGTTGTGAGTTTGGAACGGGCAGAAAAATACACTTTTGAAGGTTTTTAGATCAATGTCTTTAATCGACACAATGAAAAATCTTTTATCATAGATAGAAAAACCACTTTTTTTTTTTCATTTTTAACATTACTCTCAGGTTTTAGGAAAAGAGTAGAGACTACATTTGAAGATATTGAGAAAATTTGCTAAACTAGCCGAGTTCTTCGTCAATGCCTTATAGGATGTGTGTAAGTATAAGAGCATGTTGCAGTCTTTTTGGAAGAGAAGCAGGGTGAGTTCTGGTATCAAATATGTTCCCAGCTAGCTGAAGATTTAGGAAAGCCACTCAATTTTCTTAGGCCCCAGATGTCTCTTCTCAGAGGTGATAATAATTTCTGGCAAACTTGCTTTGCATCATTTTGTAAGCATAGAATAAAATGGTAAATGTAGAAATATCTATGAGGAAAGCATTTCCCCAAGCAAAAGTGTCATTCTTATTGGAAAAAAAAAAAAATTGTGAATGTCTCCTCTTTAACCCCTTAGCTTACTTGAGGATGAAAACCAAGGTAACTCTCTAGGAAATGATCAGATTCTGGTTTACATTTCTTCTTTGAGGAGGGTGATAAAGGACTGATCTTCAGATATGACAAGTACAAAGTTCCATGCTCGGGCTAGAGTTTGGAGAGCCTCATTAATCATGTTCCATTGTGTTAGAGGTTCTGTAAACATTGCAAAAGCATAAAGTACAGCCCTTCTATTAGTGACATCTTTCCAACCTAACTCCAGGAAGCCTTTGAGATTTTCTTAACTGACTGGATTTCATTTCGGTCATTAGTTAACCCTGCTTAGTGGGTGACTCTGAATCCCACCAGGCAGGAGTAAGGGGATATGTATTCAAACAGTACAAACATGGCTTGTCCCAGTCACATAACCATTAAGAACAGTAGGGGGGATTTCCTTTCTCAGGATAAGTTAAATCGTTTATGTGAATCCCATAATATTCCTTCCCCCCCCGCTTTGGAAACTAATGCTATAAAGTTATAGTTAGAAAAAAAATGCTGACAATCCTTCTTATGGATACTTTGGGTGAGATGAAAAGGCAAGTGTTATTGCTTAAAGATTTGTACGTCCTGTTGGCAAAGTCTTTTTATGTATGAATGAGCCACTTGAAACAACTAAGAAGCCAGGCCACCTTTGGGATATGGAATGGAGTACATTTGGTATTCACTAGGACTAATCTGCTCAAGGTTACTTTTAAAACCTTGGTTACATTTAGCTTCCAAATTCTGTAGAATCCTCTTCTCATTTGTAAATATTTTTATTTTACTATTTTTAAATATTTTTAAATATTTTATTTTTATAATATTGTATTGTAAATATTTATTTTATTTATTAATATTTTCCTCCCTGGAAATGTTTTCAAGCATATCCATCAGTTGGAATGTAGTTCTTTTTAGTTATAATAGCAAAGATCCCAATAGAGTTTATGCAAACAAGACCATTTAAATAGCTGCTGGGTGAAATTTGTACAGAAACATATCAATGTGTATCTTAATATTATTTATTAATTTTATGATTTAGTTGAAGAAGATAATAGTAATTCCCAGTTTCAAAGTTTTTTTTGGAAGTTCTAGATGTGGTAAATCGAATAAAAACACTAATTCCTTGGCTGCTTTTTTTTGCTGTTGACTCCCTCCATTTGTTTACATCTTAGGAAAAGCCATGGCTCTGATGGGTAGACGTTGGTCTAATAAGGCAAATGCTGGAGTTTATATAAAAGCAAGCTATGTTCCTTCTGCATAGACAGCATGGACAGCTTATGAGTCTCACAGCAGGATGACATTTACACACAGAGAAAGAGCAGATAGCTGGGTCAGAGATAATCCATAACTATCTGTATATGAACTATTTAGGTTATAGAACATACTGACAATGGGTGAAAATTCATACAAAGTTTATGGATAATGAAGCATGTATTTCCTACACCTACAACAGTAGTTTTCTTCAGATTCGTTGTTGATCCTACTGTCTCTCTTTTTATCTTCAAAATGTTTGCTCTTCTCATACTAGTATCTTACACATATTTCAGAATAAGTGAGATTCGAACTAAGCAATTGCTAAACATAATAATAATTAATCAAAATACATATGTAAATAATTGCAGAGGGTAAGTTAGAATCATTAATAACAAGGGAATATGGATGTGATAATGTCAACACTTATGATAATGGACTAAGCAGTATGAAGTGCAGCTATGGGACTGTTTCCTGGTCTTCGCATATCACATTCCAATAAATATGTCTGGTTATTGCCTCATGCGTTCTCATGCTTAGACCACATTTCCTACTCAAATTTAACTAATTTCCCAAGAAATCCATATTCTTTGTACTACTCTTGGGCCTACCTCTCTCTAAATTTGGTTGTTCTTTTTGTATGTTTATGAACTTCACATGGTAGTATTTTTTTCCATGAGTATATCCATGGCATCCATGTTTTATTGTTTACATGATTAAATATTTCTGAAACTCTATGATATGCTATACATGACAGACACTGTAATTTATCCTGGTAAATGTGTCAGCAGGAAGTAGATTATTATGGAGTATTCAGACAAGTAAGTGAAACTACAGTTCTGTTTTATAGCAAGTGCTAGATGAGGAGAAATATAACATTTTATTAAGGAACATGGAAGAGACACCTAACTCAGTTTTCTGGAATCAAGAGTCCTTTCTGGTAGGGATATGGAATATTATAGAAACTTAAAGTTGCTTCTTTTGCCTGGAAAATCTATTGTCGAGGAGAGGGAAAAGAGAAGACACATAGACAGCAATAGGCCTTAAAAGTTGTATTTTGAAAATGGAGTTTTATCCTCAAAGAAAGGAACTTTGAAGGTTTTTAAAATGGGGGAGTGATAACCAGTGCTTTTGCCACTTAACTCTGCCATAGACAATATATAAACAAATGAGTGTGGGTGTGTTTCAATAAAACTCTATTTTGAAAACAAGGCATTTGGCAGGAATTGACCCCCAGGCCACAGTTTTCAAAAAGACAAAACTGATGATGAGGCAAAATTGCAAGGTTTTTGTCACTGGCTAGAAGGAAGGGAGAGGGAAATGTCGTTTCTAACTCCTTTATGTGAGAGGGGTCACTATAATGGATGACCCTAAGTCTGGTTAAAGGTGTATGTATTCATGTATCATGTAGAAGATTGTAGAAGGCAGCGACACAGTAAGAGGAGTGATTATAACCTGCAGGATATCTTTCAATGGCTGTAGGAACACTAGTTAGATTAAACACTGTAGAATCAATGGGGGCTAGTCATTCTCTCTCTCTCTCTCTAATTTTTTTTTTTTTTTTACAAATTATGACATGGCTTTATACCTATGAAATGAATAATCACTTTTTAAACCATAGTAATTAGGAAGATAGTATTTATTTGAACACCACTGAGTTCTGAGGAAAGAAGGTGCTGGATACAGGCAATGTATTACGATGTGGTAACATGTAATATTTTGAAATGCCTAACAAAGAGTCACACATAAGCTGCAGAGAGAAAGGGTAAATATGGAAGCATTTAAAGAAAGGATGTGACTCACAGGAAGAGAGCCAATCTGAACATTCAGAGAAACATAGGGAGGAGACTGAGGAGAAATCCAGAGGGAAATGGAATAACTGTTTGGGGAGCAGATGGTGCAATATCTCATTCTTAAGCGATAAGACGAGTGAAGAATCCGCCTCTTCTCCTCAAAAAGTTACATTGGTTATATTTTGTATTCCATTTCTTTGCTTTTGGGAGTGGTTTCATCTATAATTTATCTTTATTCAAGATGGGAATTTTACTAATTTTCCATGGAATGTCACTGCTGTCATGTTAAAGATCTAAGATTCTCGTGACATTTTTTTCCGTACCTTCTCCATGTCCGTATTTGCTGCCATCCTTCCTATTCTGCAGATGAACATAAAGTCAGTGACTGTGCACCATAATGTGATGTTAAAATATTTTGGCAACTCCTAATTACTGGTTTCTTCAAGACATTTGGGAGATATTATATACTATGAGTAAAGGAAATCCCTTCACCCCTCCTTTTTGGCATGCTTCTCTTGGGCTATCAGAGTTAGGCCATCAATGGGAGAAGATGTAGCTTTCAAATTCTTGGCAAATACAACTTGGAACTTCAAACTTTCATTGGTTTTAGCATCTAAAATCCAGATATCCTGCCCATGCTCCTTCCTCTTACCACTTCGCCAATTCCCATTCTCTGAAAACATGGTGTCAGTGCCTTCAGCGTCTGGAAAATTTTGGCATGGAAACCACCACCATACAATGAAACATTTCCTTTTCATGTACATTGAGTCACATCAGTGTGCTTTAGATCTCAAGAACCCCTCCCAGAACTGTCTAAAATGCCCCATTTTGAAAAAGAGGGCATTGATACAAATGTCAAAAACCAATTACAGCAAGGTTGATGCCATCCCAAGTTCTTAATCCCAACATGACTAGCCCTGAGTATGTCCAGATGTATGTGGATCAGGTTTCGTTTAACTTACTTAGAAAAAAGAACATGGAAGAATACAATTGAAAATTGTTTATTTAGACTATATATATATGGTGGTTTACGTTTCAAGGCAGGGGGAAATCCATTGTCCAGAAAGTAAAGTAAAATGCATGGGTTCTTTATGTCCCAAAAAGCAGATCCTAAGCTTTACTATTTTTAAAACTTTTATCAACTTCAAAAGATCCTCCTGGTTATACTATCAGTCATGTGGAAATAAGAACACAGGTCTAACAACAAATCCTTGAGCACTTCTATTTAAAGAAATGGTTCCTTTTAACGAAAGAGTGCATAGGTTAAAAATAAAAATGAAAGAAAAGATGCTAGCTTTCTACGAAGTATATTGTTAGCATGAGGCAGAGTTTACCCAGGTTTAATTCCAAGTTCCCCTAAAAGTGGTTCACGGTATTCAAAGTTTAAGGAAAATTTCCATTCTCCCACATCTAAACCATAGCTAAAAAGAATCTAACATATGTTTCTTTTGAAAAATGCTGAAGATTCATATACAACAATGTTTTATTGTCTTAAGTTATGTTAATATATCCATTACTCTGACTAAGTAATGAGGGTTAATATGGCTTAATCCTAATTTAATTTTCTCAGAGCTAAGTGCCTGCAGAGAGCAGGCAAATTACCATATCTCTTTATTAGGTTCATTAAAACCACTGAAAGGTGATATTTACAATTAGTTGTAAAAACTTATTACTTTGGCTGAAACAAATCCAGAGAAGGTGATCAAGATTGTAACTCGTCAACATTTCATAACCACAGTGAATGGAATACATTTTAGATAATTCAAAACAAAAAGCTTTAAAAAGAATAGAACATTTTCAAGTCCTATCTCAGGAAGTAACTACCCAAGTCACTGAGGAATGCCTAGAGATTCAGCACTTAAAATGTTTATTAATATGTTTCTAACCTATTAGTTGCAGCTTTTAATGTAGCAGAATTACACCATCCTTGTCATCTTTGCTAAGTATAACAGTGTATTGATAGAAACACATTTCTAGCAACCAGTACATCCATTGCTGAAAACACTGGCAGAAAGCAGAGTTCACGTGAACCCCAGACCTTGCACCTACTCGAACAAACATCTTATGCTCTCAGACATATTTATAAGCCCTCCAAAATGAAGACTAGAGTTTTTCGGCCTCCTTTTGTTGAAATCTCTCCCAAGTAATATGCCTGTTGTGATTACATGTGATCTAGATAGATACTCAGAAAGCAAGACCTTTAGCTCAGCAAATAGTAACTGGGAACTTAGCACAAATGCACCACACATCTGTGTTAGATACTGGGAATGCAAAGCTGAGTAGGAAGCTCTCCTAGCTGTGGTCATCAGAGTTTATTTGATTGAAACTGGAAGAGAGGACACCAAGTTGCTTTGGTTGACAAGAATGGTAGGTATGTATCAGATAAAATCCATCCATTCTTGTCCAACTAGGGAGTATTGGTTTGCTTTTGTTCCAGATCTAATAATTTTTAAAGCAGTATCTGGTAATTTTATTGGCTGTCTTAAGCTTGTCAAAGTGACAAAGTATTCTTGCAATAATTCTCTGTTGATTCCAAGACAAAATATCATTTTAAAATGTGTTTCCTTGTTCTGTACTTGGCTGTGAATTTACAGGACAAAACCATTAAGTTAACAACTGGTGTTGCAAAGATATCATTCTCTGGTACTTAAATAAATCTCAAAACCTCTCAAGTTCAGCAAGGGTAATTGCCAGGGAAAGGAGATGGTGGACTCTGCCTGTCACAGAGACATCTTTCTCTTAGGTTTTCCCCACTTTCCATTACTGGTGTCAATGCACTCCCCAATGTCCATTGGGTCCCTCAGCTGTAAACGCTAACCATTTCCCTGAAGATTTACTGTGTAAACTGAAAAGCCCTCCCTTTGACTCCCTCTTGGTAAAACTGAATTAATCTGGAAGTTCTCAAATCTTTACTGAATATTAACGGAGAACCAATGGAAATTCAATTAGAAAAATAAAAGAAAACAAGAACTATTTTCCCTGAGAAGGTAGACGTGTTTTACTACAGCCAGTTTTCTTTAGCCTCTGCTAGCCTTATCTTCTTCAAGTAGTTAATTAGCTCTAGAAGCTATCATGGCTAGTTATGTCCATGAGGAGGAAGACCCAGAGGGAGAGTAGTGGAGTTTTTAGACTTGACTTAGACAGTTCTGCTTTTTTCTGTTCTGTTTCTTTACATTTCTAGAAGAGGTTCCCTTTGAAGAAAACTTTCATGAACTAAGAATATTTAAAACCAATACATAATCCATGTTAAACTAGCTACTTTCTGATCTATGTGTGGTCAATATATGACATGAGTACTATGTATTATGTTCCTCATTTCTATGGAAGGCATCACTCTACTCATGCAATCCCTCACTGATTACTGATAAAGCTTGAGAATCCTTCTCAATACAGCACTCAGACAGCAGCAATAATTAGTCAGCAATCAGCACATCAGTTTAATCCAATGCATCATTGTCTCTCTTCCAGCCCTTTCTTAGAATTTCTTACTTCCTGCTCCAGGCCTATCATGATATGTGTGCAAGAATGTCTTCTTGCCCAATAGTCTTCCTTAGGATATCACTCTCTGCCCAATGTCTTAAACTGGAAGTCTGAAAGTCAATTCCACTAACTCAATAGCTTTTATATTAACACAGTCTCAACATTTTTTTTTTCTGAATATTAACTTACATTTCTTAAGTATTCTTTGGAACATGATTCCTATTGTATATGCCATGAAAAATATTCCTGAGGCAAATACACTTGGAAAATGCTACATACTCTATAGCCCCTTGTGAAGAGTAACAATGTGTAAAAGCTAAGGAAAGAGTCCAAGAAGTGTTGTATTAGAAAAACCTGTCTGATTCTGTTTAACCAAGAATTTCCCAAACTTACTTGACCATAGAAAACTTTTATTTAATGACACTTTTTAACAAGTCCAGGAACACATTTTGGAAAGTGTTTCGATAACTTGACCAATTTCTTTTTTTTTTTTTTAATATATTTATTTCTTTGACAGAGAGAGGGATCACAACTAGGGAGAGAGAGGGGGAAAGCGGGCTCCCCACGGGGCAGGGAGCCCGATGTGGGGCTCGATCCCAGGACCCTGAGATCATGACCTGAGCTGAAGGCAGAGGTTTAACCCACTGAGCCACCCAGGTACCCTCCAATTTCTTTATTCAAACTTCTTCTCCCTTCAATCCATCTAACTTCTGCCACCAGGATTATTTTTCTATAATTATATGTCTGACCATAACATCCCTGTGTTCAAAAGCTTTTAATGGTTTCATGGTAGCAATTGAATAAATTCAAACTTTTGACTATAGTATTCAAAACTTGAGGTTTCTTCTGCAATCCATTTTTACCAGCTGTAACAACAAGGTAGAGAACAATTCTTTGCACATTGTCAGTGCTTTATGAATGAATTTTCCTCTCCTCAGCCCCAGGTCTTCCTGACAGCCATTCAGCAGGCACCAACATTTTCACTCACTTTTATGTCTTTCTGTTTTGGATCAGTCCATTCCCTCAGCTGGAATATCCTTTTTCTTTACCTCTGTCAACTGACATTCTTTAATGTGCATCTTAATGAACACTATAGGTGTAAAAAATTTCCTTTGGTTTCTCCATACCCCTAAAGAAACTAATTGCAATGTTAGATATTTTCTCATCATACTCTGAATATCTTTCTCCACCTGTTTTTATTCTATGTACATAGATGGAAACATCTTTAAAGGACTGGTCCAGGGCTTCTCAGTTTTGGGCACTCTTGTCATTTTGCACCAAATGACTCTGTTGCATAGAACTGTTCCACGCTTGGTACATGAACAGTATATTTAAGACCATCCCTGACTACCTACCAGATGCTAGTAGCACCCCTCTTCCCATTTATTGCCAATTGTTTCCTGAGGGGGAGGGTACAAAATTGCCATTCTAGACTAAACATTTGCATCTCCCTAGCCTTAGTCCTGTGCCCACCACATAGCCCCCGAATTCAACATAATTGAATGTTCTTATTTGCCCCTTGAGGGCTTAATTGTAGTTGACAAGGAAAAAAGAGGGAAAAAAAAGACAAGGAAATAAGATATTTCAAAAACGTTGTCATTTGGGAATCTTGTGAGCATCATTATTTTCTAATTTTGGATTTCTCAGAATCAAAACTGAGAGGATGCAAGACCCATTCTCTCCATTCAAAGAGTACCTAGACTTTCGGAGTCTGTTTCTCTTTTCGAGGATTTTGTTATTCAAGATTCCTCTTTTGTTTTGTGCTCTCTCAAGTGTTAGTTTTGGTGAAGTGAATGCACAATTCAGCCATTAGGACTCGTTAACTGCATTGATTTGTCTTTTTCTTTCTGTTTCTCTTTCATTAATGATACATAGCGATTTGTCTCCAGAGATTTTTTTTTTTTTAATCCTTTAGGGGAAAAAAATCTCATATTTTATTTCTTACAGAGAGTGTCATATGGCATGAAGACTCATCAGAGTCTTAATTATATTGCATTTGTCTGCATTGAACTGTCCCTCATCTGTAAGCATTTGAGCCTGGCACAGATCTTTCTGCATTTGTACCATATTTTTCCAAGTTACTTACCCATCTGAGATGATTTGTTAGTGAATATAAGATACTTTTGGCACTCTCTGCCTTTAATTTTTCCTGGCTACATAAGAGTTGTTTATAATAGTCTAGCTGTCCCCAGGCCAAAATAATAATGATGCTATTTGTAATTTTATTTATAAAAATTGCTAAAAGATATTGTTTGTTATTAACCTTAATGTTGGTTTTCCTACTCCATCTCCACTGGCAATTTCTATGTTTTAGTTACAAATACCCATCCCCCACTTTAGGTGGAGAAGAAGAGTTTTAATGACTCAGCTGCATCCCTATGTTAGGATCTTTATCTGAACCTTATCTGAATGATCTGGACTTTCTGAAACCCTGAAATTCTCAGCTGGAAATTAGAGAACAAACTCTCACTAGGCTTCCCACTTTCAAGAAAACTGGCAAATGCAGAGGGACTCGGTATATGCATAGAATTTCTGTACATCAGCCTCTGGTATTTGATTAAAATTACCACAGACAGTTTATCACTTGGTTTTGTTTAGCAGGACCTAGTATTTGGACCTGGTGGATCACTGAGGATCCATTTGAGAATCTTCAATCTGCAAATGAGGAAACCCTGATCAGGGGGTATTAAATAGTTTGTATTTTTTTTTTTTTAAGATTTTATTTATTTATTTGACAGACAGAGATCACAAGTAGGAAGAGAAGCAGGCAGAGAGACGGAGGGAGAAGCAGGCTCCCCGCTGAGCAGAGAGCCTGATGCAGGGCTCGATCCCAGGACTCTGGGATCATGACCTGAGCCAAAGGCAGAGGCTTAACCCACTGAGCCACCCAGGTGCCCCAATAGTTTGTATTTTAAAAAGAAATACAAAGTTCCCCTAAAAGAAATACAAAAGTCAAGTTTAAAAGGGGGAGAAGAAACTTTAAAAGTATTTTCTACCCTTCTAACTTGACTCTCCAAGTTCACAGTGAAATTTGGCAATCCGTGACTGATACTGTTCATTTTATCTGATTTTGCCTCAGCAGATGTACAGATGTAATTTTAACCTAAACACAAAGTAACGGCAAGGAAATAGGCAAAGAGTCAGTTTCTCCCCTCCCTTGTCTTGTTTCTGCTTTTACTTCAATTTTATATCGTCCATTAATTCCATTTATAAAGACAATCAAATCTATTTTCCTAGGCATCCCCAGTCCTCTTGACTCTTATTCACTGGAAGAAGAGAGCATTACTTACCATCACTCCATGGTTGTCACTGTATATTTTTCCCCATCTTAGAATTACAAGGCAATATTTACCTCAAGATTTTCATTGACTTTTTTTCTAGTTTAATTGCATTTCTTCCAAGAACACTAAAATTTTTGAAAACGTTCATCCTTCTGTATCAGTGTTTCTTGAATGATGGTTATATAGACCACCTGGGCTAGAAGTATCTAGAATGCCTTCCCAAATTATAAATTTATGAGAAGCCTTATCCCAGTTATATTGAATGGAAATCTCTGAGCATACGTACCAAGTCTCTCCATTTTAACTGGGTCCCTCATGGGAATACGCTGTTGACCAACTATTGAGGTGACTGCCTCAGAAAGTGACTCCTAGAGGCTAACTGCTGCACTAGGTGATTTGCTCTCCTGGGTGCCTTTCTTTTGGACTCCATATCCAGATCTGTCAGTATATTCAAAACAGATCCAGTCTGAGTCTTTTGCTCTTTCTACTCTGTAATTCAGGCCAAGCCATCCTCATCTCTTGCTGCAAAGGATGCAAGGCCTCCAAGCTGGTCTCCTTCTTCCATCCTAACTCTACTTCCATCTGTGTCAACAAAGCAGAGAGAACATTTTCTTTTGCAGCAAGTTCAATCATATCCCTCACTGGTCATAGCCATTCCAGGGCTTCTTGTCTCTCAGAGTGCAGGTCAAAGTCGTTACAGTGGTCCATTAGGACCCTTGTATTCTGGCTCTGTGAACTCCCATGTCCCATGTCTGCTGCTTGCCCTTTGCCCATTGCTCTACCATTGCACAGCTTTCCTGTTCTTCCTGGACAGGTCAGGATAGCGTCCACTTCCTGGTGCTCTCAGAGCCCAGCTTCCCTTCTCATCCTGGGCTGCTCAGCTTGCTCCCTTACTCTCTCCAGATCTTTGTTTAAACTCTCAGCAAGGTTTCTCCCAACAATCCTATTTGAAATGGAATTGCTTTACTTCTGGACACTTTTTATCTACCTACTCTGTTCTGGGGCTCACTCAAAGACACCACCGTCTGCTATTCTGGAGATCTTACTTATTTTGTTTACTATAGTCCCTCCTCCAACTATAGTCCATAAGGGATGGAGATTTTTTAACTGGTTGTGTTTAGTACCACAGACCAGCCCCTAGAACAGTGGACTATGCCACAGACTCACTAAATATCTGTTGAAAGAAGTGAAGAAACCATCTCTTCTTAAGGGTTCTGGACCACAGGAGCTCTTCTTATTACTGACAGACAAGAAAAGCAAGGCTTAAAAAAGAGAAATCAATGACTCACCCAAAGTCACACAGCCTGTGCATAGCTGGGCAGAGCCTTACACTATGCCAAAGTGTCCATTTTTTTCTGTGAATCCTCAGTGCTTCTTAAGGATCCTCTTGTTCAATTTATTCATTCTTCAAACAAAAGAGTGCTTTCAGCCTAAATACCACATTTTCAGAATGAAAGAGAGAGCCAGACAGCACACGGTTCTAAGTGTTGAGGATAGACAAAGTGCTTCCTGGCTTCCTGAGCCTTCTCAGATGCTTGCACACCCACCCACAGTCCCTTTTGTGAGTTCTTTATTGTGTCAATCTACACAAATCTAGCTGAGTCTAAAACACACTTTTCTTTTTTCTTTTCTCTTACTTTCTTTTATTTTATTTTTATTTTTATTTTTTTGGCTCTTGTTTTCCAGAGCTGAACTTTGAGTTAAGTAAACTTACCCATTTACACCAAATTATCATTGTGAATTCCAGCAAGTGTTTGTCTTACTTCACTTAACCTGTAGTTTTCCCCCTTTCATCCCTGACCTCTGCCCCCCATTCCTTTCACCCTGTAGATATATATCTTTAAATACATATGTATCTTTGTAAGAAAAATGAATGTGATACTGTTGTTGTGTATGTGTTAAATTTACATAAAAGATATTGTGCTATAAATATTATTTCTCACTTGTTTTAACTAAATATTGTGTTTTTGAGATATGTCTGTTTATTCCTTCCAATATATAGTATCCCCTAGCATACATCATTGACATTTTGTTATTCATTTCCCCAGTTCTATCTTTCAACACCAAGAAAATATTTATATACCTGGACCCTTACAGACCTCTATGAACAAGGTGTCTGCAGATCTTAGGGTATGTGCTTGATTTATTTCATTAAGTATTAACAGACTACTTTCCATATGGACTGTTTTGGTTTACATGCTCACGAGTATATCTCTACACATCCTCTCCAATACTAAGGTTTGTGATTTAAATAAACATAGAACAACATCATTAAAATATCAATTTATCTGATTACTTACTAATGAGTTGTACCCCTCATCATAGAATTACTATTTGAATTTCTCTTTTGTGAATTATTTAGTTTAATACTTTTTACCACTTTAAATTTTTGAATTTATGTCTTTCTTTAAAATGTGGAGTTCTGGGGCGCCTGGGTGGCTCAGTGGGTAAGCCCCTGCCTTCGGCTCAGGTCAAGATCTTAGGATCCTGGAATTGAGCCCCGCATTGGGCTCTCTGCTCAGCAGGGAACCTGCTTCCCATCCATCTCTGCCTGCCTCTCTGCCTACTTGTGATCTCTGTCTGCCAAATAAATAAATAAAATCTTTAAAAAAAAATGTGGAGTTCTTTGTCTATTACAGATGATCATAGTGTGTTTATTTTAGACATTTCAAATATCTTTCTCTTATCTGTTAACTTCATATATATATTAGCCTGATAAGATAGAAATTCTTTGTTTAAGAAGTTCTCTCATCTTTGCTAAGTCGAGAGGTATTTACAAAGATATTCTTTAATATTTTACTTTGTTAGCATAATGGTATTGCCCCAATTATTTTTCATAATCTTTATGGGGTATGCTTTTGCATTTTGTGGAAGGTAGAGAACTGCTCTAATTATTCTCTTTAGAAGGAACCTGTTTTCCCAACACCATATATTGAGCAATCCATCCTATCCTCTTTGCTTTGAAGCATCACTTTTATTACACATTTTTAACAATGTAAGTTTATTTGTATAAATAGGTCTGTTCATAAGCTATGTATTCTGCTTCATTGACATTTTTATTCCTGCATATATGCCATACTGCTTGTCTTATTGTAATCATATAACATATTTTTATATGTGGTGAAGTAATTCTAAGTCAATCTGGTTTCTTTCATTTGTAGACCATCATTATCCTATATTCGTTATAGAAGGAGTTTTATCAATTTTCTATAAACATCGGCTGGATTTTTATTGTAATTTTTTTTCAAATTTGTAGAACAATTTGGAAAGAATTGATGTTATCATGATACATTGCCTCATCCATTTAAATGGTTTATCATTGTTTATTCAAATATTTTCCTGTGATTTTATAAATGCCTTCTTCTTTGTATAGCTAGTAGCTAAAAGTTTTGGTGTTATTACAAGACAATGTATCGTCCAGCTGCTTACTACTAGGAATAGCTAGTTCCTGAAGGGCAGGCAGGACTTGCAATGGTAGAGATAGGCACAGAGCATTCCAGAGGGCAGGCTTCAGTGAAAATCCAAGGCTACAGATTGGCATATGTATTAGGGATGGAAACAGTGTCATTTCTTTGGAGCCACAGATATCTGGAAAGAGCTTTTGAAGAATAAAAATAAAGCAAGTAGTTGAAAGATATACGTGGTGCAATGGAAGTTAGGGTTCAGAGGTCGGCTAGTTTAATGGTTGGAAAAGCAGATTCTGGAGTCAAACTGCCCATATCTTGGCTCTGTTCCTGATCAGTTGGGTGACCTTGGGTCTTTCCGTTCTTCAATTTTATCATTAGTAGAGGAGGAAGATAATATTATTAGCATATAGTAAAGATAAAGACGTGTAGCACCTGGCCACCTGACGTGGAATAAGTTAAAATGTTAACCTTTATTGTTGTTATTGCTATTATTACTATAAAATGGTAAACCATTAAAATTGTTTATTGATTTGCCCAAGGTCAGAAAACAGAGCAGTGATGTACCTGCAAATAGAGACTTAGGTTTCCAGATTCCTGCTTTTAAAGTTTGAGACAAGTTAAAAACAGAAATAAAACTGATTTTAAAGTTTGTGGAAACAAACAATGATTTCATTTTTTTAAAATGGCTGTTTTGTGCAATTTTTAAAAGGCCTACTATTATCAAAACTATAAATAGTATAGTGGTCTCAATAAATGAAATGGCATAATACACCCAAACAGTGTCTACATACATTTTTATTTATTTTTAAAGATTTATTTATTTATTTTAGAGAGAGAGCACAGGAGCATGGCAAGGAGGGGCAGAGGGAGAGGGAGAAAAAGAATCTCAAGCAGTCTCCCTGCTGAGCCTGCAGCCTGACACGGGCTCTATCTCAGGACCCCAATATCATGTCCTGAGCTGAAATCAAGAGACGAATAATTAACCAGCTGAGTGACCAAGGCGCCCCACGTCTACATAACTTTTAAAACAAAATTACTATTTATGTACTCAAGAACTGAATTTACATAAAAAAAACATAAAAATAATTTAGAACTTCCTTGTTCTGACAAATAAAGATGATACAGGTGTACTTTTAAACATCTATCCAAATATGCCACCATGTATTATATTATGAGGAAAAGAAATTCTTAATAAAATATTTACTTTAAACTAGTAAAGTTTTCAGTGGTATCTTTAGGAATTAAGGGCCTCTTGGAAACTGCAAACAGAATAGTAAAGAAGGATTCAACATGCGATTTCTTCACAGTGAACAAATTGTCCGTGTCATTAAAATTAAACTCAAATTGGAGACGTTGATAAAAAGTGGTATATCAAGGAAAGCTGGCTAGCACTGACTACCTATAGAACAGGTTTTAGTTTCTTTTCCAAATTTAAAAAATATATATAAATTACTTTAGCTTTTCTAATGAGTACTGTAAACATGAACAAGATGAGCTTTTATGTTTTATGTAAGTAGATAACACCCCGTATCTACTTACACAGGAATTCTTTCAGAACTGAGGAATTGATAGTCAGGAAATTGCCTTCCTTTTTTTTAAGTCAACATTACAGTTTTCTCCTCCCTGCCAGACACACACACAGACACACACACACTTTGTTATTTCTTGTGTGTTACATCTGTGTCCCTTGTTGCCTGTAGATGACAGGCTTCTTTGAGGACAAAAAACCCCATGCCTTACAGACCTTGCATCTTCCAGAAGGCACTGCACAGGATAGTTATATGGTAAATCCTCACCAAAATTTAGTGGCTTGTGCCAGAGAGGGCCTGCATGATTTGTGCTCAATGAGAAATGACTAACGTTTTTGATTGAAAAGGCTTTAATTTAGTTTAAGATCCAGAGAGCTTGGGAACCCACGGAATATTACTTCCAGTTGGGGGTCACAGAAAATGTGTAGGTCTGTATAGAGAGTGGTTCCTGACAACTGATATGCAGATTTACCAGACAAGGTTTGGAGTTGTATAAACTAGATGATACAACATCTCACTAAGTCTAACGTTTCCCAAGGAACTTCTGAATATGAATTTCACCAATGTATCTTTCTGCTTTGTCTTTAGACCACTAAAATCCCAACTACCTTACACTCCTCTCCCTCATGCACACGTGATTTTAATCCCTTTTTTTCCCCTTCCTTTTTTTGGGATTTTTTGGTTATTCTCTCTAAAACACTGATAAGGTGTTGAAAGCCTGAATGGTTTACTTTGAACAAAACAGCACAAATTCATACACAAAAGCTGTTTCCTCTGAATTCCCTCTGGGCCTGATTCTAGGACCTCTATTCTTTGGGTAATAACTCTAATTTGGTTAATAACTAGGATAGAAATAGAAAGAAAGGGAAAAAAAAAACCCACCAATTCCGATAAAACAACTACCTCCTTACAATCTATCTTTTAATGGATTTCAAATCTGAAGCCTAAGGACAACTTTTTTATTCCATTCTTTTTTATATTTTACTTCTTTTGTTGCTCTCAACAGGAAATGTAAACCACGTGTACACAAAAATATGTATCAATTTGGCCTTTATAGAAAACTTGTTTCTCTTGGTCTAATACTCATTTAAATTTTAACTCAAGGTAACAACAAATGTGTCAAATTTTCCAAATAGCACACCCTACTCTTTCAAGGATATATAGAATAAATACCACTGATTACATTTAAAAATTTTTCAACTAGCAAATTTATACCAAGCTTTAGAGATTCTAATTACCAGGGCTTTAAACATGATTCATGTCAAAACCCAAACTGACAAAAAAATACAAAAAGCAATTTTGAAGAAATGAGTATCGTCCATTGATAAGCGCCTTTGTTGTAAATGGAGAAAATAGACCTTTCATCTGCTTTGGCTCCAGTATTTAACAGTTGGCATCTAATTAATGAGTTATCAAAGGTGGGCTCACACAGTGTAGCAATTACCTTTTCTCCTGATTACGGATTAGATTTTGATGGTGAAATTGTTGGTTGTGTCCCTCTTTAGTGACAGATTTTGTGTGATTAATGTCTCTAGTGTCTATTTTTCTTTGTTCCCTTCACACAAAAGATTCCAGAAAAATCAGAATCACCAAGGAAAATGTAGTTTCTATCCCCTTCCTCCCACCTTCTCTTGTTATGATTGATCTTTAGCTTAGGGTACTTGAACATGAAGAGCAAAATGGAAGACCACAAAGTTTCTCTACATTTTACTGCCAGTTCAATGTAAATTATGGCTGCATAGTTCTGAGCTTCACTACATGTTTTACATAGATGAGATCATTTGTAGAGAGCAGTTCATTAAAGGTTTAACAAAATACCATTCAACAAAACATTTTTTTTCTGCAATTGACCTAAACATGTAGTTATTTAACCATGGTTCTGTTCACTGTTGTTTGTTGACGCCCGCGGGCAGATACACCTGATTTCACAAGCATGTGCTCAAATGCATGAGTGAGATAATTTTTTTACATAGTTAATATAAATATAGCCTCATTGTGCACTTAGCTGATGAGTTTGTATATTAGCTTGTTTGCAAGGATGAGAGCTCTATTCAAGTTAATTTAAAACCAGTGATTTATAGACAGATGGGTATTTTAGGAAGCAAGACTTCTCTAGGGACCTTGTTTTATTATCAAAGGTTCTGTGCTCTTCTCTTGCTTCAGTTTCATTTCCCCATGAATTAATTTCCTGTGCACATTGTGGTTTGCCCCCCCCCCCCCATCTGTGCTGTCCCCATGGACCTTCACTGTCATCTCTAAGTCATTCTCTGTCTTAAAACTCTATCAGGTGGTTCAAACTCTCAGCTTCCACAAACCAAATACTTAGGAGAGGACTCCTCCTGGCTCATCTCACTTCCTTAGATGAGGCTCCAGTGATGAGAGGTCATTGGCGTGACTATGGATTTCTCTGCACTGGAGTTGTAACTCATTCCTGGTCTAATCAGGCCCAGAAGGAGCATTGCGGAATACAATATTGCTTTAGTAACCAACTTTTTAGTTGTGTGGGTAAGAGAGATCCCCTTGGAAGTGGGGTCCTATATGAATGATGCTATCTACTAAGTGTTTGTGTTCTCTCACCCCTGAAAATTTGTATATTGAAACCTAATTCCCAGTGTGATAATATTTGGATGTGAAGCCTTTGGGATATGATTAGACCCAAAGAGTGGAGGCCTCCATTCTTTGAATGGGATTAGTGGTTCATGAGAAGAGACCCTAGAGCACTTGCTTCTTATCTCTCTCTGCTTTCTTTCATGTGAAGATACAATGAAAAAATGGCCACCTGTAAACCAGGAAGGCGACTTCTGCAAGCACTTGGAGAACCAACAACTTTGTTGATGGACGGGATCTGGGATGTGAGTAAAATACAATTATTTTGGTTTTAGCAGAATTGAGTTTTTATTAACTGAGATAAGAAAACTGCAGGAGGGATAGGTTAGTTGAGGAGTGGTGGTTTATCAGAAGGCTGGTTTGAAATATATTAAATTTGAGTTGCCTGTTAATTTCTCAGGTGCAAATGTCATGCCAGAAGTTGGGTATATATTTTAGGTCTGGAGCTCAGGACAGAGTTACAGGTTGGTGATATAAATTTGGTAGTCATCACCGTACATGTGGTAACTAAAGCCAGGAGACCAGATGAGATTGCATTCTTAGTTAAGGGAATGGGTTACTTGATGTGGATGACATTGACATTTAGAAGTAGATAAATGAGGAAGATGTGAAGGATGATAGCATTAGTAGAAAAATAAAAGCTTAAAAAAAAAGAAAAAAGAAAAAGAAAGATAAAAGCTTGTTTATTGTGATGTCCTAAGAGACAATTTAAGAGAATATTAAACTGTATAAAACCCTCCTGATAGGTAAAGTAAGATGCCAAAAAAGAAAAAATACTGATGATTGGATTTAGTCACATGGAGTTTATATCAGTCAGCTCTGGCTACCATAAGAAAATACCACAGACTAGGTGAATTAAACAACAGGATTTGTTTCTTTTTTTTCCTCACAGTTTTGGAGCTTAGAAGTCTTATTCATGCCTCCAGCTGAGTTGGTTTCTCCTGAGTCCACTTGCCTTGGCTTGTAGATGGTACTTTCTTACTCGTCCTCATATGGCCTTTCCTCTGTGCTCACGAACTCCTGGGGTCCCTTCTCTTTCTCATAAAGAAACCAGTCCTGCTGGACTGGGACCCCACCCTTATGAATTCATTCAACCTAAATTGCCTGTTTCAAGTTTTATCACCAAATACAATCACATTGGGAGCTAAGGTTTCAGAATAGGATTATTTTGGGGAGGGAGAGTCACTTCTCAGTTCATAGGAAAAGTCATTAATGAATTAATAACCACAGTTTTGGTGTTATGGGATTGTGTTAGAGAGAATGTGACTGGAGTGGCTTCAAAAAAGAATGGGAGGAGAGAATTAGAGGTATTGGATACAGACAACAACTATAAGGAATTTTGTTATTAAGGGAGGGCAAGAAGTGGTGACAGATCTGAGGAAAGAAGACAAAGGATATATTAATTTTCTCTTTCTTTCTTTCTTTCTTTCTTTCTTTCTTTCTTTCTTTCTCTCTTTCTTTCTTTCTTTCTCTCTTTCCTTGTTTCTCTCTTCCTCTTTTTCTCCCTCTTTCTCTTTTTCCTCCCTTCCTTCCTTCCTTCTTTCTTTTTACTAGATGGAAAAGATACAGCTTGATATTTGATTATCTCAAGAGTAAGCTGCCTTTTGCATTGGAAAACTTCCTGCATTTACTTTGTGTTGACATTGGAGTGACTAGCAGAGCTGCTGGAGGCTACAGAGCAGAGATGGGTCTTGAGAGGTAGGTGGAAGATAATTGATGGGTTTCATAATTCTTTTGAGTGTTTCAAATTTCAGTTATTTATAGGACATTTTAAGGTATTATTATAATATACACTTCTGTTAGCTGATTTATATAAATATAATGTAACATTTATTTATTATATAAACATGGTCTTATTTTTCTTATTGACGATCCCAAAGATGAACGTTTTTGAAATGCTTGTACACTCGGTTCCCTGTAGAAACTTTAATTCAAATGTAATTTGAACACTGTCTGTTTAAGTGCTTAAGTTGCATTTGTTTATGATTGGTACTAAGTACATCAATACTTGATTAACTATATATCCTCAGAAATTTCCAAAATATTAGTGTGTTCCATTTATTTATTTATTTATTTACATTTAATGTTAAATATAATTTTAATTTTAAATATATATTAATCTCATTTATATTATTTTTAAAAGATTTTATTCATGTATTTAACAGAGAGAGAGAGGGGGAGAGTGAGAGAGAGCACCAGCAGAAGGAACAGAGGGAGAGGGAGAACAAGACTCCTGCTGAGCAGAGAGGAGGAGCCCCATGCGGGGCTTCATCCCAGATCATGACCAGAGCCAAAGAGAGATGCTCAACCCACCAAGACACCCGGGGAACTCTGTGCATTCCTTTTTATACTCAGAGGAGAAATAAAGTGTCTGCTTACCTGGTGTTGGATACTGATGATTCCCCAGGAGTATTTCTCTTTAGAAGTAAAATTCTTTTGCAATATGGTTTATACAAAAGGCCATGGAATTTGGTGTCAGCAAATCCAGATCCGTGTTTTACTAGCCTTACAAGCTAGCCTCTCTTATTTTATTAATTCTCTTCAGGTTCTGCATGTGCACAACGGAGACAGTATTACACATTACTGTATATACTGTTTGAAACTATGCTTGTCCGGCCCACACATACACAAACTTTTTTCCCGAAATGAAAACCCAACTTAACATATATAGGCCTTAGTATTTTAGATCCATTTGTCAATAATGTGGTCTGAGATTTCCTGTGAGTTACTGCTCATCTTAGGAATGTAAGCCAGGGTCTTCGAGATAGAAGTTGTCATTGAAAATAAAAAGGGGAAGGAAAATTTCAGTGGTTAATTTAGAAACAGGTGTCTAATGGCGATTGGAGATTTTAATTTGGGAGTGCCAATAAAAAGATGTGGAAAGGCCAGTTCTGAAATTAATGGTAGACCTGTAAAGACAAAGTGAGCCAGAGACGTCTGCTAATTCTACCACTGTAGGACAGCAAATCTGGTTGGTTTTGCCGTTGGTTTTCCCATCTTATAGAACTACAGTAGTAGATTTAGAAGAAATTGAATGAAATCAATTTCATTCTTTGCTTTTACAGACAAAGAGAGGCTTGGCGGGGGCAGGGAGGAGGGGAACAAATCCTGGGAAAATACATATAACAAAGAAAACTCTTACATTGTGATTTATCCCTCCTTTAGTTTTTGGGTATAGAAGAAAGTCACTAAAGGGAAAAAAGCAGAATATAAATTAAAGTTCTTTTACAGAATGACGTTATTCAGGTTTCCTATTATTCCATCATTTTTTTTAGCTACTTGTAATGTATCAAGTTTCTTAATTATTCAGGTAGTGCAAATATATGCTTTATTCTCATATGCAGAATAAACTTCTTTCTACAAATAATAGGCAAAGCTAATTAGCAACTTATCACTCTTATTTAGGCCAGAAGCCACTTCTATTGAACTCTCTACCTTGGGAATATAACCTAGCTCTAGGAGTGTTAATTAATCTGTTCTTTCAATAGCCATACACTTTTAAAAGGTAAGGTTAGTGTATTGTCACAGAGCCCAAGGCTTCTTGTTCCTCTTTATCAAAAGGATTGGAAGCATTGTATTATATTTCTTTATAGGGTTTTGTTAAAAAAACAAGAGTGACTTTGAAAGCTGAGAAATTTGGGATGTTTTGAACAACTGAGAAATCTAGAGGTTTCTGGTTTGGATGTGAATGACAGGGAAAGAAAATGCCAAGTGTTGATGAAAGTTACAATCTTATGACATAACTAGGTAAGTAATTCATCTGTGTTTTATTTATGGAACACAAAGGAACACAGTCTGCACCAGCCACTTGGGAATACAGTGCATATAGGGAATACAGTCAATAAAGTAGAATCCCTGAGAGCAATGGTCTTCAAACCAGCTTCATGTACCTCGGAGACTTGCAGAGTTTTAGTGTAGATAAGACAGACTGGAAAGTTCTACAGATATCCATGTCTAGACAGTCTACTTAATCCTCACACTTTCCTAAAGTTAATCTGCCTGAGATGGAACTTTCCCACCTCCCCCTTCTCTGCAGCCCTTCAACTTACAAAACTCTCTTAGGTTCTGCGTGGTGAGTTAAGTCTTCCCTGACTGGATAATGATAATACGAAAATGAATCTAAGGACTATGTAGCAAATTTCTTTGCAAGTCTGGTGGTTTTCAATTATTTGCTTAAAAAAATGGGAATCTGATTGAGCTGCAGACTGATGGATTGTAAATATTTTTAGATGGTAGATGGCTATGTTAATTTTTGCTCTAAAACTCAAAACATGGGCCTATAAGTTGAGTCTCCCAAATCTCTCTCATTTCCAACTATTTATGGGTAATAAGGCTTGTCAGTGCCACATCTAAAATCGAAGAAAATGATGAAAAATAAAGGGGGAAATCTCAATGCTGAACCCCGAGTTATTCTATGCATTCATGACATGGGAACCTAGAGAAATAATAGATGAAAATATCCCAGTCCATCTCATTGTGAATCTTTTACAGTAAAGTTTTCCTTTTTATAAAGAAAATTAATGTTCAAAAAATTTGTTTATAAAAAATGTAATGGGCCAAATTTATGCTGAGAAATGGAGCAATAAAAACAGTTGGAGAAAACAGAGCAACTCTGCATTGATATATTGGCATAAACAAGAAGAGCAAACGCATCACCCAGACCTAAATGTCTGCAGGCTGATTTTGTACACGCTCCTTTGAAACACCACTTGGAAAATATCTCTTCAGTTTAGGTAGGAGAATGAGTATGCATGTAATCACAAGTGCACACTGATAATGTTTTATTTAAAATTTAGGGAACAATACTGTAGAGACATTGGTATGTAAATTTCTAAAGTGCTGCATCTTAAATTTAGTTCGCAAAAACCACGTTTAGCTATAAGCTTGAGTTTAGTCTTCCATGTAGAAACCAGATACTAAACTGTAAAACAAATAAACAAATAAACAAAAAACCCCTCCTATTGTTTGAAAATCCCTGTTTAAATAGGTAGTAAAAATGCACAGGTCTTTAATCAGAGAACTAACTGTGCAAGAGTATTTCCCTTTCACAGTGTTTCTTTTTACTTGGTATGGGAGTTATTGCTTATGTTGTAGTATAGTATGTAACTGTTACAGCACTAAAAGGCAACTGTTCAGGGAAGAGGCGGAAAATGGAAAAGCCAATAAAAAACCCTCATAAGAAATTATAAAGTAGTCACACATGTGTTCAATTGAACTTTAATGATAATTGTAATAATACCTCATCCCAGGAGAAAAGTATGTAATATTTATAAACTTATAGTTGTTGGAAATTTTAAAATAAATTTTAATTCATCTATCTATGTATTTTTGTTGTATGTTAGCATCTTTGGGAAATAAATAAAAGGCTTTCATTCATAAAACATATGACATTAGGATCAAATTCCCCAAGAAAAGAGAAATAGAACTTTAAGCGTAAGAATGAATGATTAAATGATTTAAAATGAACGATGGGGGTTTTCTAATTGCTGTTATTTAGTTCCAGTGGATACACTTAAAATAAACATTATAATACACACATGACAACACTTTGCAACTATTTAAATTCAAGGTTAGCAATTTTAGATGCCATTAAAAAATGGCTTTACAAATTATTTGATGGGGTTCAAGAGCAAAAGACTAGAAGAGTACCCCAGGATAGAGAACAGAGACCAACAAACGATCAATTTCCATATGTGCAGTGGGGTTTAGGGGTAAGGAGTTAGGGGCAGTGAATATGAAGTTGTATTGGCATGAAGTCTAGTTTCCAGGGTAAAAGACACTCTCCTAAATGGGGGGTGAGGTGGTGGTGAGCAGGATTTAGCTGATAAGAGGATGAGTATGGAGGGGAGGAGAAGTGCTCCAAGGAAGCAATAGAATGACTTGGAACTCAAAGTAGAGGGACATTATGTTTTAGGTTCCAATATGACTGAGTGTAGCCAAGATTGAGAATGTTAGCTGCTAAAGAAGAGATAGAGATAGAGGGGTGGAAATGGGAAGATTTTCTCCATTAGTTTGTAAGTTGAAGTTTTGTCATTTACCACTGGGGTCTACCTTTCAGGACTTATGGATGATCGTCTTGAATTATGATTGTCTATTTTTTCATTAAAAGCGAGGGTTACAAATATTTTCTGTAAAGTGCAGGATAGATGTTGAAGTCTTTGCTACAACTATTCAAGTCTGTTGTAGCATGAAAGCAGCTGTGGGCAACACATACATGAATGAACATAGCATGGTTCCAATAAAACTTTATTCAAAGACATCGAATTTTTGATTTTATATAATATTCTCATGAAACAAGATACTATTTTGTGTGTGTTTGTTTTTATCACAACTGTTTAAAAATCATTCTTAGTTCATAGATTGTGGGAAAAACAAAGAAACAAACAAACAGTGAACAGGATTCAGTCCATGGGCTTTGTTTGCCCACCACTGATCCAGAGTATTTCAAGGATTTTTGGCATCCTCTAACTCTGCTCTTGAAATTAGATCACATTAATCCAGTTTTTTTTTCCTCCCTATTCACACCAGAATTGTACAAAAACCAGGATTCCTTGGCACATGGATTTGTTTTGCATTCTGAAAGAGTTATATCTTATTTACTGATATTTCCATACAGGAAAAACCTTAGCAATACTGCAGTCCTTCTTCATTTTAGCAAAAATCTACCAAAAGTGTTTATTCTCCCTAACCGCTTGCATTTTGAATTGAGTAACTATTTTGTCCTAGGTAGTCAGTATCCAACATTTTATCTGAGGGTTAAAATTGCATTTGCACATTATTATATAGTGGAAGCATCATCAACTTCAAAACTGATGACCTAAGTTTGAATTTATTTATTTATTTATTTATTTATTTATTTACTTATACTGCCCTTTCTTTCTTTCTTTCTTCCTTTCTTCCTACTGCCTTGTACTTGGACAAATTATTTCACATTACTGGGCTTAGTTTCCTTGTATGTAATAATAGATGTGATTATATAGGTTGTTTTTGCTGTTGTTGATGTCGTTGGCTTGCTGTGAGAGATGAGATAATGAATGTAAAATGTACAACATATGCTGTATAGTATTCGTTATGTTTCAATTATTAATATTAACATTTGTCTGAATATTTTTACCTTTTACTTTTAATTCACAGAGAGCTCTTGTTAAGTAACAACAGACCTGTAATGTAATCTCTATACTTTATTTTTATTTTTGATGCATAGACTAGAAGGCCAAAATAACCTAGCTATTTAAGACTCACTGGTGACCTTCATCTTGATCACTATTGTCTGGTAAGAGAAAAATTATTCCCCTGGGTAGTGAGTCTTTTCCTCTTACTTGATTGAATCAAATAGCCAAGGAATTCCTGAACACAGTTCTAGCTGATTTCAGGTCCTGCCTGATTCTCTAATCTCTGCACCCTCTCCTTCTTCACCACTAGGGCTTCTTCATCTCAGGCTTTTAATTTAGTCCTTTACCACTTTCAGGATCAATTGGAAACTGAAGTTGACTAAATTTGAAAGCAGTTCCAAGCTATTTCCTGGTTCTTGGCCTGGAATATCCCAATTATTTTTTGATATCCCCAGAGCCTCTCCCCAGAAGACCCTAATCATGTGCATCATATTTATATTACGTGCCCTCTGTGGTCCTTTTCCTTATTTCTTATCCTAGGAACTTCTCTAAGTGCCCCCATTTCCCTCTTAGAACTGAGGTTTTGATTCTTGGAAAATTTCTTTCCAGATTATTGATATCTTTTTCATGAATTCCGGTGATGTTGACTAGAATCCTGCCAGTTGCTAACAGGGTTCCTGTCTCTTTCTATAGGTTATTAAGCCTCCCCTTCTGGGGCGTATTGACTTCCCCAAATCTCTTCATGACCGTGCTTCAGTTGTGTGGGCTGTCACATTGCTCCTGATCTTTGTTGTGGATGTTTTTGCCAGGACGGATATTTGATGTTGTATCACGCTAAGTTTGCTCATCTGCAAAATGAAACCAGTAATAATACTTAACTCATGGGATTGATGTGAGATTGAAAAGAATTAAAGCACATAAATACTTAGTGGAACAACTGAACAATCAGTGGTCAGTAGTGCTCAATAAATAATAGCCATTCTTGTTAAAGATCTTGGATCAGTGTTTCCAAACTTGTTATTTGAATCATGTAATTGTTTTATCCCATTGGCATATTATCTGTACTATTATCTCTTAATATAGATTTCATAGACTTAAAAAAAATTAAATAAATATAGTCTTCTCCTAAGCAGTTATTGCATCCAGGTGGGTTTGATATACCATCTTATTTCATTGGATCTAAGATGTCACTAATTATAAAATACTATTATTTTTTGTAACATGAAGAAAAAGCACTATCAGTTCATTTAGGACCTTCCATTAATTTCAAGAGGAATTCTGATATCAGAGATGTTAAAATGCCAATATCTATCTTTGGAATCAAGTTATCAGATTTTCCTTAGAATCACACCCCAGCAATTTTTTTCTTTTTTTTTACATACTGTCTCAAGGAGTTCTTAACAACTTCTGCAATTATTATTATTATTATTATTTTTCTCACCATACCACATACCCTCCCTAATGTCCATCACCAACCACCCCATCCCTCCCATATGATCTCATGAGATAATATGATAATTGTCTTTCTCTGATTGACTTATTTTGCTTAGCATAATACCTTCTAGTTCCATCCATGTAATTGCAAATGGCAAGATTTGGGGGTTTTTTTGAGTTTTGGGGGGTTTTTTTGAGTTTTTTTTCTTTATCCATTCATCTGTTGATGGACATCTAGGGTCTTTCCATAGTTTGGCTAGTGTGGACATTGCTGCTATAAACACTGGAGTGTACGTGTCTCTTTGGATCACTACCTTTGTATCTTTAGGGTAAATACCAAGTGGTACAATTGCTGGATCATAGAGTAGCTCTATTTTCAACTTTTTGAGAAACCTCCATACTGTTTCCCAGAGTGACTGCACCAGCTTACATTCCCATCAACAGTGTAGGAGGGTTCCCCTTTCTCTGCATCTTTGCCAACACCTGTTGTTTCCTGACTGGTTAATTTTAGCCATTCTGACTGGTATGAGGTGGTTTCTCACTGTGGTTTTGATTTGTATTTCCCTGATGCCGAGTGATGTGGAGCACTTTTTCATGTGTCTGTTGGCCATCTGGATGTCTTCTTTGCAGAAATGTCTGCTCATGTCCTCTGCCCATTTCTTGATTGGATTATTTGTTCATTAATTCCTGCCATTTTATAACCACTTGCACACTGATGACTCCCAGCTCCACTTGTGCAGGACAACCTCTGTCTTGAACTGCAGAAGAGCTCTGTTTATCAGCCTGCTTGGCATTTCTGTGTGGACACCACAAAGAGACACCAGACTCACTGTGCACAAAATTAATTCCTTCTCTTTTCTGCTGTTTGCTTCTTGGTTTCTATTCCTTATCTTGATCAATAGCAGCGGCAGTGAATAACTGCTCCAACCTGAAAGCTGGGGCTGATATCTGACCCTGTCTCCTCAGTCCCCAGGTACCATCTCCTCTGCTTTGTCTCTGCCACACTCCCTCCATGTCCTCATGCAGTAACTTCAGTTTTGCTCGCCCTCTTCCCTTTCTGGTATATCTGGGTCCACCTCCTGCCGGAACAACCACCTTCAATGTAACTGCCCCCTGCTATTATCTGTCCCACATTACTGCCAGCTAACCTTCCCTACCTGTCACACATATGCTCTGTTAGGTCTCTTTAGAGAGATGCAGTGGCTCCCCATTACCTTAAACATTAAGCCTGACACCTTCAGCATGCCATCCAAGGCCCGTTATGATCTTGCTTAGGCCTTCTGTAACCCAGCCCCCCCCCCCCCGCTTTTAAGTATCAACCCTCCACCATTTCCCCACACCACACTCCTCTCTTAGCTAAGCTGACCTCCTCCTCTTCCGCCTCTTCTGGGATGAACCAGAGCCTCTCTTGCATTCTTTTGCAGTAGTTTCTTTTTTTTCCTTCCTTCTTGCCTCTTCCTTTCTCTCTCATCCTTCTCCTAGCCACCTGCTCTCCTCTTCCTTTTTCTTACTTCTTCCTTCTTCCCCTTTATCTTTCTCAGCTGTTGCCACTTCTAAGAAGCTTTTGTCACCTCCAAGTCTGAGGTAGGTGCTGCTCCTTTGTGCTCCCAGAATCTCTTTTGTTAACTATAGCCGTAACATATACTGAATTTTTAGGTTGTATTTGATTACCACTTAACTATCTCCCAATAGAGCTGCTTGCAGGTGAATATTTTAGTTTTACATGGCTATATAACAAATCGTTCCAAATTTAGTGATTTAAAACAAGCAAGCATTTGTTATTATTTCTCTTGGTTCTGTGGACTGACTGGGCTCAGCTGAAACATTCCCACTTAGCAGCTCATTTGGATGAGTCAGATGACAGTTGGGGCTGGAGTCATCTGAAGACTATTTTAGGCTCAGTCTCATCTCTGGTTAGTTGATTCTGACTATTTGGTTCGTCTACCAGAGAACCTACCAGTATTCTGCCCATATGGCTTGGACTTGCCTCAGTGTGGCAGCAGGTTCTTAGAGGGCCCCAAGAATGACCATTTCAAGAGGCCCAGGTAAGGGGCGCCTGGGTGGCTCAGTGGGTTAAAGCCTCTGCCTTCGGCTCGGGTCATGGTCCCAGGGTCCTGGGATGGAGCCCCTCATTGGGCTCTCTGCTCAGCAAGGAGACTGCTTCCTCCTCTCTCTCTCTGCCTGCCTCTCTGCCTACTTGTGATCTCTATCAAATAAATAAATAAAATCTTAAAAAAAAAAGAGTTTCTGGTCCTCCCAAGATCTGGATTCAGAAGTTCAGAGTTCCAGACCTTCTGCTATATTCTATTGGTCAAGACAGTCACAGAGACTACCCGAGTCCCAGGGGAAAAAAAACAGACTCCAAACACTTATAAGTGTGGCAAGAACACATTGCTACTGAATACGTGAGATGGGAGGTGGTATAATGACCATCTTTGGAAAAGCCATATACCATCGTGGGATGTTGACTTTGAGCTCTCTCTTTTCACAGCCAAGCACTGTGTCTGGTACAAAGTTTGTGCCACCAGTTCCCTAAACGGAATAACATACTGGTTAAAGGTATGGTCTCTGAAGCCAGAGGTGCCTGGGCTGGTATCCTGGTTGTTCCAGTTTCCTCGCCCTCAGATCTTTGATGAGGTGTGCCTCAGTGATCACAGTGATAAAATGCAGGCAGGTACTACCTCATAGTGTGGTGAAGAGGTATGACCAGATTAACATATATAAAGGTCTTAAGACAGTGCATGGCACATGAACTCCAAAGTTAGCTGCTATGGCACAGAGGAGGGAGAGGAGAGAAAGCAGTTATTACACCTTCCTCAATCTTTATTCCATACCTTCCACATCTCTTCTGTCCTGTCGTAGACCACAGGGCAGTATTTGGTGAAGCCCCCAAGTTTCCATGTTAATTAAGTCCCTTTGTGACACTTCATTTTGGCAATCTAAAGCATACTGAATATTCCACTCCTGTGGCATACATAATAGTGCCAAATATCTCAAGATTTGTTTGGTGTGTGCTCTGTTCTCATTGGTTATGCTCTTTTTTTTTTTTTAAGATTTTATTTATTTATTTGACAGACAGATCACAAGTAGACAGAGAGGTAGGCAGAGAGAGAGAAAGGGGGAAGCAGAACCCCCACTGAGCAGAGAGCCCAATGCAGGATTTGATCCCAAGACCCGAGATTATGACCCTAGCTGAAGGCAGAGGCTTTAACCCACTGAGCCACCCAGGCACCCCTTGTTTCAAAGTTTATCTAGTGCTCTCAAACAGCTTTGAACTTCTTCAAGGACTAAGATTCTGCCTTATGGAGCCTGTGTATGACTGCCTTAGAGTCCAGTACTATGCCAGAAACACACCAGGTATGGAGAAAATACTTGTCAGTAGTCTATCATATTATTCATATATTGATAATTAAAGAACATTGATAAATAAAATTCCACTTATCACAATTTAATAAAGAGACAATTTCTGGGATTTTCAAAGGGAGAAAGAGGTCATGGGATATCACTCCAGAGTCATGCATTCAGCTCTATTTCCATGGTTTTCAAGTGAGTAATCATATTGCTGGTACACCTGCTCACATCTGAGCTCTTATGCTGGCTCTTTACTAAGAGAGTCACTGAGTAGAAACATGTAGCATTTGGCAAGAAGGGTTGCCTCCTGGAATGGCACTCAACCTTAGCTGGAAATCGTTTACGTAATTAGTGTGTGAACCTTTTTTCTTAAATTCAGTTTCTTCAGGAATTCTGAACACCCTGAAATTATATGTCAGATTTTATGTGCACGTGTAAAAACATATTTTTTTCAGAGGAAACCTATGTTTTTCATGAGGTTCTCTGAGTGATCCCTAATAAAGAAAAAGTTAAGAACCACCAGTTATGAAAGCTTGGGCAGAATTCACTGATCCTTGACACATCCTGGAAGTTGTTTACATCTGACCAAAACTTTAATGGTGTATTTACTTAATACTTCCTTCACTTTTAGCATAAAACTGGAGGGTAGCATTTACAAAAAACCCATAAAATCCATTGGTGGTATTTCCCCATCTTAGTGGTCTGGACTGTGGTAAACAGGAATTTATTACAGCATAATATTGGTTTAAAATTTGGACCATGGGAATTTATGGGTGGAGTGCGTGTCTCTGATTATACACTTCTCTTTAAAAGAATTTGAGGACATAATAAAACATCAAGAGAGACAACTCCAGAACATATCAATTAAAAAAAAAAATCTTACCCCTTTTCTAATACAAACACATATACACACACAGACTTCCTTGTTTCTAAAATATAGTTTCTCTCATAAAATGGCACAGAATTATTCATTATGTTTTCAAAGTGTTCTCAGTATGTGTGATTTATAGGAAGACAGATTTATTTAAAAATGATCAGAGGTCCATAGGTTCTGCTAACTCACAGAAAAGCTAATAAATATAACTCTATACCAGAAAACCCTATCTATGTTGTCTTCAGAGGTTTAATTCCTAGGGATTTTAATACTTAGTCAGCTTCTCTTGCTCAGGGACTACATAAAACTGGAAATTAGTTCCTGAGAGTTTCCTTTGAATTAAGACCTAATATTTATAATAATAGCATTCAAAATTATATTAGTAGGTTTTTATTGAGTGTCTATTATGTACCAGGTTTAATACTAAGCATTTCACATGTATAACACCTAGACCTTTATATATGCCATAATAGCATTCAGAAATTGCTTGCCCAGATTTAGACAAGAATGACATTTCATTTCCTGCTTTTAAATAAAAGTTGATTGCTGGTATAATAAACACACACACTGATATGACCATGTCTCTATGAGTAGTTAAAAATTCCTGTGGTTTCCTCCAAGGACCTTATTTTCTTAACTTTTGTTGAGTATCTACTATCTTCTAGACATTGTATTGCATTCTAGATTATAAGAGTGAGCAAGATAGGCATTGTCCCTCCTCTCAAATAGTTTATACTCTCATCAAGGTAGAGCGCAGCATAAAATGTGAGCATGAATTTATGTAATGCTAAGTCAAATTTATTTGCATCCAATTCCTCAATGGGCAATAACAAATGGAATTATTTTTCTTTGAATTCCATAACTTGTGGGAAGTATATTGTCATTTCTTTAAGTATGTCAAAAACACATTCAAATTTGTGCAGGTGTGATTATAGCTGTAGTCATGATAGACTAGAGTCACTTTGGTTGCAATAAAAATTTAGAAGACATAACTGTTCCTTGGGCATCTATAAACATTCTCACTCAACAGAAAACACATATGTAGGCATTAGACATAGGGGAAAAAAAATCAACATGGTAAGTAGGAAATAGCAAGAGAGCTTGGGTTCTAAAAATTCCCCTTTAAAAGTACCCTGCATCCTAGAACCTGGGTGGCTTAGTGGGTTGAATGTTGGAGTCTCGGTTTTGGGTCGGGCTCAGGTCATGATCTCGGGTCCTGAGATCAGGCCCCAAGTCAGGTTTAGCAGGGAATCTGCCTGGGATTTTCTTTCTCTGGATCTCGCTCTCTGCCCCTCCCCCATGATCATGTGCACAGTCTCTCTAAAGTAAATAAATCTTAAAAAAAAAATACCCTGGGTCCTTGCTAAAAATGTAGATTTCTATGCCCTGCCTAAAATCTACTCAATATAATCACTGGGTTTCACAATCCAAAATATGCATTTTAATTATATGGGTGGCTTTCTAGACTAGGGAAAATGTCAATGACTCAGCATGGTGACATGAAAACCTCATTGTACTAAGTATCGAGAGAACTAAAGTTTTGGCTCCACATATGCAGCTAACCAGCAAGATGTCTTTGGGCCAAATCATTTTAATTATTTGGCATCAGTTTCTTAGTACTCTCCCTCCATCTCCTTCAACCATTCCCATTAAGTTGTATCAAAACATGACACTCTGATAAAGATATATGAGTAATTAAGCAGCATTATTCACAAACAAGAGGTCAGACGAGGACAGATCCTTCAGCCAATCAATTAGCATCCAGTGATCACATAATGTGGGAGATTTGAGAGATTTATAAGACAAGGTCAGTGTTCTCAAGAGCTTACCATCTGCTTTTTGAAAATAAAATTCATTTAAGCCAGGACAAATAGTCTAAGGCTGAAATGGTTAATATAGACAAGCATTATATGAGACCAGAGTCCATTCTGAACAAGGATTGTCAGATAAGATATCATTAAAACAGACTTTAGATGACCCTTAGGGCAACTGAATTTAAATCGTTGGGAAGCACTAATTTGACATTCTATATGAAAGTCCAGAAAGCTGTCATTCAACTCTCAAAAGAAACAACACTATACCATAAAAAGAACACCCTTAAGTCAGTAGACCACAGTGCTAACTGAATGCCAGCTGTAGAAACTTTGAAAGTTTCTAACTTGCCTGATCATTATGTCTGTTAATGGCAAACTATACCTATGACATTTTAACTGGAAGAATGTGTCCTTGGATACTGTTTGTACAAGAGTCAATATTGACTGGTAGGTAACCAGCAGCAAAAGAGGATAGAAAGGTGTATCTACAGACGCTAAGGTCCAGATGGAGGGTAGAGAGAAGAATATCCACGTTGACCTAGTTGGAAAGGCTAGAAATGCCAACATTTCACCCCAAAGCACTCACTCCTTCCTCTGGATATGCTATGGAAATTAGATTCCCAAATGACCACTTTGAATGCATCCTTTCAAGGATATTATTATAGTCTAAGAAGCCCACATGGGAACATACACCCCAGCAGAAGAGGGATAGATCGATGGTGTAAGCCGTCCATTGTCCAGAGAGCTAGGGTTTTTCAAACACATGGCAACCACTTTTATGGAAGAGACTAGAAGGCTAGAAGAAGGTAGCATTTTTGGAGATTGATATGAAAACTCTGAACTCTTACGCAAAGTTTGAAATTGGAGACATCTAGGGGTGCCTGGGTAGCTCATTTGGTTAAGCTTCTGACTTTGGTTCAGGTCATGATCCAGGTCCTGGGATGGATCCTGCCTCAGCATCAGCCTCTGGGCTCAGTGGGGAGTGTGCTTCTCTCTTTCCTTCTCCCTCTGTGCCTCCCACTGCTCATGCTCTCTCGCTCTCTCTCTGTCTCTCTGTGAGACACTTAATTCCTAGGAATTCTATCATCTGTTCTTGCAGATTCACTTCTTCCTCACTTTTCTACCTTCTAATGAAGGAAGATTTCCTTAAAAATTCCTGGCCCTTGTCCAACTCACACACTGTTCCCCAGAGAAGGGAAGGAGTGGTCAGAATGCTGAGTTTGAGTAAGGAAACCCATACCTCAGGGTATCCCCTCTCCCCCTGTTCTGCCTGAGAACTAGCCTTGCTCACTCAGATGGTGTAATCCAGTCTGATTCCTCACACTCCGCGTTTGAAAGGGACAGACCCTGATGTGGGGAAGCCTGAATTGTTCAGTGCTGTCTAGGCTTGCAAGCCTTAGGCTCATTCTGGGATTCACTGATAGAAAATCCATTTGATCACTAAGTAAGCCACAATTCTCTAGTCCGGTTTTTGTCAGTGTAAAGTGGCTCTTTTCTTCCCCACTTGCTTGACTTTGTAGTTTATCTCTCAAATGTTTCAAACTTGAGCAAGAAAAATATTATCGACTGGGCCACAGCTAACTTGGAGCATAAGAAAAATATGTTTCACATATAGTTTTATATTATTTTGCTCATTTTGTTGTAATTCACTGAGGTCAGACACATGGGCAACCAACATGTCAAGATGTTTTGGGTGTGGCCTCACATTTACCCATCCACTGGAACCTGTACAGACAGCAACTTTCTACAGTAGAGGATTTTGATAGAGATCGGGTGTGGCTGAAGCTTTGAAGGCTGAGTCTACTGATCTCCTGGGTGATGCAGCCACAGGCTCTTCCAGAAGTTTTTAAGGAAAAGGCCTGAAAATCATATTCTGGTAATTTCTAAGAGACTTAAGGTAGCTTCACTATGATAAACTGAGTCATGGGTTTGGAAATATTCCTTGATGAAATGAAATCCAACTCAGCTGCTCGCTGAGTATGTGACCTCAAGCAGCTCCTTTAACCTCAGCTTTGGTGCTTTTTTTAATTTATAAAACTGGAATAATAGTATCCCTTAAGGGGAGATAATCCATGTGAAAGTGAACAGCATGTATAAGGGCTCAGTGTATATTAGTTAAATTAGGTGTTGGGAAGGATAGAACCTCAGACCTGGGAGACTCTTTAGTGACCATCCAGTCCTTCATTTCAAGAGAGAAAGGAATAGTAATAGTGAAGGGGTCTGAGGTTTTATAGCATTATAGAGACTCAGAGCTGGAAGGTACCTGAGAATATTAACTGCAGTACTCTATTTTGAGAATCTTAGGTCTCTAAATATTGAGCAATTTCTGGTAGTCGCACAAATCAGAAAGTGTGGAACTGAGCCAAGAAGCCAGAATATCCACCCAAGTTTAGTGCCTTCCCATGATTTCAAGTTTAAAGCTTTATTCTGTAGTTAGAACAAAGGCACAGAGATGTGACATCTCTGATGAGTGAAGAAGAGTCCCAGAATTCTCTTCCAAAAGTTCACTACTGTCAAAGCCAAAGTAAATACATAATAGAAACTTCTTATGTTTGACAGATGAGAAATCCCCCTCCTTAACTCACTTTGATTTCTAGGTCAAAAACATAAATGAACAGCACTGGAAATCAGAGAAATTATTGAATTCACAAACAGGTTTATTCCTAGTATGTGGATTGTTTTATTTTATAGGATTATTATAAAATAATATTACAAATATAAATAATATTTATATAAATATAAATATTTATATAATATTTATATAACATATAATATAATATTAAATATTATAATATAAATATAAATAATAATATTACTAGAGGCAATTATACAATCCCTTAAAACCATTAGGTTTCCACTTTTTCACTAGGAAAACCAAAACACTGTTCATGGGACATAAGCTGTTGGAGGTCTTGACATTTCTCAGACCCCAAGAGCTTTTGATCCAAAATTCCTACTATGCTGGCCATAAGGCACATTATTTATGTTACTTTTATGTCTCTGGGAACTGTCCATAACTGTAAGAGAGATAGGGGAAATATCCTCACTTATCTGTGGGTGCCAAAAGATTTATGCAGTTCCAAGAACTCGAGACACGGAATCCAGGGTGTTCACCATCATTGGAGATGGAAGTCATGATAAGTGAATGACATCCCCTAACTCCTACCAGATGCTGCATGGTGCTAGCCTAATTGTCAGACTCTTCTTTTGGCACCTCTGGGGACTTGAAGTCATCACGTTCTAAATTTCCTCTATACAGTTTTCTTCTGTCTTATCCACAATCTTGATAGAAAAGTCCACAAGCTAGCGGGAAAGGGCAAGAAGCCACACACCCAGGCTAAGTACTACAAACATTTTCTCATCAAACTGTTTGGCTGACGGTGAAGGAATAGGATGCCTTTAGATCTGTGAGCTTCTATCATTCAGCTCCCCCCCGCCCCCTGCCACCTTTGCTTCTACTTGCAATAACTAGACTTACATTTTTCCCAGGCTTTGTTCATTTTCACATTATTATGCATTGTGACAGGAATACCAGGCAATTGGATTTCCCACCTGTCAGCCCACAACATTTATTTCCAATCTACCACCCTTTTACCAGCTCTTCCCCCACTCCTGGGTGCCAGGCTGGAGATGCTATTGACTCATTTATTGACTCAGCATCAGTTTCCTGGAAGCCCTTTGTGAGTTCTTTGTGAAAGCGTCGCTCTTTTCTCTTTTGGGTTTGTGAACCACTGTCTGACTTTGCTGGTTTGTTTGTTTTCGTGAAGCTGGAAATCTAACAGCTCTAGGAGAACCTCTTCAAGAAAGATCAACTGCCGAATCATCCTTGGAGGAAAGATCATCTCTGGAGAAAAATCGTCCTTGGATTTGGTGGTCATTGCAGGCATCTCAGATTTTCAAAGCTTCAGAAGGTCATGCTTGGACGTACACAGATAATGATTTCTGCCTCCCAAAACACATGAAGGACAATGTGATCTAGATGTCCTTGCTGCATTCTCATCCCAAATGCAGGTGAAATAAAGCACATTTCCTCATGAATTAAGCATTCTAAATGATACTAAACATTTCCAGCATACGTGGGAAGGTTCTTGATAGTTCAATTTCATGACTAAGTAAAAAGATAGATTTAAAATTAACACATAGCTAACTTCACATCATATGCATTAGGAACACTGGGAGAGAACGTGAGGAACATTCACCATCACCAGCATTTCCTAACCGTGGGATATTTTTATACCAAAAAAGGTGGGAAATACATACTGATAATTCTTTAAATTAAATACACTTGGCTTTCTGCAAGTTGTTTTTATTTCTCTCATTTTTTACTGGGGATGGCTTCAAATTCAACCATGGAGCATAAGCAAAGCGTCAAGCGACATGTAGGAAACGTGGTTTATTCTCACCATTCACAATATAATTCAATCCCAGCCCTCTCAGTTGAAACTGAAGCAGCATGGAGGGAATGGCCATTTTCATCTCGGCTGATCCAAGTTAAAAAAAAAAAATGCAATGGCATTTGTGATTAATTAGCGAGGAAAAAACATATTTGATGCTAAAGGTGTCATTAAAAATTCCCCTCTGCAGTCTAATCTTTTCCAGAGCCTACACTTGCTATTCTGGGTTATCTTCCCCCTCCTAAATATGGTTGTTTTTTTTTTTTTTTTTTTTTTTTTTTTTTAATGAACTTGTCTGGCTTAGAAAAATAAGAGAACCACCTAATCAGTTCTTACTCTTTCTACTTAAAAGCGGGTTTATTTTCTGGGGACCAAGGAGCCTCGTGTTCCAAATTTGTTTTTCTTTCCTCTAGGGAATGTAAATTTGGTGTCTAAACAAGCTGACCAGGCTAATGGGAAATCTTGCCGCTAAAACTTAGCTGAAGGCTTTGAAAGTTCCCTTATCCTAGGTTTTCTCAGTGGGTTGCCACTTACCCTGCACCAGCCAACTTGGGGACGCAGTACCTGATCTTTCTGGAATTATAGGGCCCAAAGGACTGCAGGTAATTTCTTTTGACTGGTAGAACCTCTTTATAGTCTCTGACCAGGACCCGTTCTTTAAAAAGGAGAAAAAAAAAAAAAGTCGTCTTTTGCAGTATTTCATTTGGCGGAAAATTGCTATTCCAGATTTGTTACAAATTACCCATGGAGATAAACATATTGAGGGCATTTAATTTGAAATGCTGCCTTTCAAGTTTCTCTCTTTAAGCTGGGGCTTACAGGAGACACTGTTTGAGGAATGGATATACAGGCCAACACCCTGGAATGTTTGAACATTTAAAAAAAAATGTTTTTATTACTCTCATATCCAGTTCCTTTAAAACACTACCACAGGATCTCAAAATATATGGTGAATTCTCCTAAAAATGCATCAGCCCATGCAAAATCTCTTGTTTTTCATCAAAAATAACACAGAAGCCAATATAAGAGTAAGGTGCATTCTCATGTGTTCACATTATCATTTTTATATCACATTTGTTCTCTGTTACAAAGCAATCTGCCTTAGCTGGTAAAATATTTCATGGTTATCCCTTGTATCTGTGTGTTCTTTGAGAGATTTTTTAAGTGATCTTTGAGAATCTTGAGTTCAGACTCTTATACCCTCTCACAGGTTCTCAGTCAAAAAAAAAGTCACCTATCAAGTACCTAAATAGGCCTTTGTGTTCTCCTTATAACTTAGCATGGTAATTGGAGCCCAGGGAGAAGTTGGGTAGTTGGTTAAATATGGAATTTCAGTCTCCAGATACCACACCCCTAATTACATGAACATCTCCAAGGTAATGCCTTCTTTTTGTGGTAAAGGCTTCACACGTCTTTCTCATTCACTCTGTTCACGCTGCTGATAGATAAAGGGGAAACCCTGCAAATCATTATGTCGGCTGCTCAAGGCATCTTTATTCTTGGGAATAAACTCCGTAATTATAATACTGACAGCAGGTGTGTATTGAGTGCTTTCTTGGTACCAGGCACTTGACTCAATTTTGTGTACACATTAAATAAGTCAATCCTCATAATTCTATTATGAATGTCTCCGTTTGACAGATTAGGAAACCCAAGTTCAGAGAAAGTGACTATAATATAGGTACTCCCCAACCAGGAGATAGACAAGGAGCAACTTTAAAATACATACTTTTGACTTTTGTGCTCAAGTTGAGGGTCTGAAGACATTGCATGGATGGGGACAAATCTACACATGCAGCACATGGTTCCATGTGTCTTCCTGAATGCCACCAGGGGTGTGCGGAATGGGGGAAATAGAGTTCTGCCCTCAGTGCCCTCCACACTCTCCATCACTGCCCAGATGATGATGGTACCGGCCCCCCATCTAGTCGTTCCAAGCTACCCAGTTCATTTTCCGTACCATCTTTGAGACTTGTTCCAATCTGGCATCTTCCAGGAGACATCCCTGTCCCACAAACTCAACCCTATCTTTGTATTACCTACGTCCTTGTTTATAGCATGGCCTCAAGCTGCACTTGAAATGTGGCTTCAGAAATGGGTTTTTAATTTAGTTTATGTCATCTCTAGTTTCTCAGTCCCCAAATAGTTCCTTAAAAGCAGAGTCGAGATGCTCCATGTCCATCTCCTTCTCTTCTTCTCCAACCATTTCCTCTGGTGTTTGACTCTGAGCTTAGAGCAGTGATTGTAAAATACATACTTTTGTCCATGTGATTATTCTAAGTCTCAGCCAAAGAGAATGGCCTTGAGTTTTAGCAAAATGGATATGTTATATCTTCTCCTGTGGAAGTGCAGGGAAATCCGTGTCTTAGAATATCTTTAGAAAAGGCAGTTCTGGGCTGCTTTGAAAAATTCTACCAAAAAGCAGAATACTCTGCATCCAATGAAGAATGTAGGAGCACTTCTTTCCTTCCATAAAGTTTTCTTATTCAGAAACCTTTTGAAAAACAACATGTACACAGTCATTATATCAACACAAACTGAAAGTGTTAGAAACTTCCTTGTTTAGGCCTATCTATTACTTTGTGAATTAAAAAAAAAATACATTACTGCTTTGAATCTTGTGGTTTCATGTTAAAAATCCAGGCAAATTTAATCAACATTCTCCTTTTATCTTTCCCCTGGCCCACTACTAAAAAAAATAATAAAAATTAAAAAAAAAATAAGAAGAAGAAGAGAAAACTTTGCTATCAGTTTTTGAGCCAACAGAAAAACACTCAAGGAATATCGGCATCATGAAATACTGAAAGAAGGATTTTACGTTTTAGGACGAGTGTTAAATCTTATGCTTTACTTCTAAATAAAGTTGAGCCAGGGATCATATGATTAATCTGCTGAGTTTCCTGAAGATATCCTCTAATATCTGGGGAGAAAAAAAGTATTTCCTGTACCAAAAGCATTTTTAATAGCTGTCCTCATGAACAAAGAATGACCACTCTTATTTCCCAGTTCAATGTGCCAAAATTTCTGGGAAAGTTGTTTCTCATTGTTTCAGTGTTAAGTCAACATTTCAAAAATTGAGACTTTTTTTTTTTAATCAAAGGATTAATATCCAGGTCATGGGTAATAGAAATTTCACCAGCTTTAGAGCATTGGGCTTATGAAATTGAAACAAGTGATTCTATTCATTATTAATAAAAATATATGGTTGTGTTTAAACTAAATATCAAAGTCCTGGTTGAGTCTTAGGGACCAAGTGACTCCATGATATAAGGCCCCCTAGCTGCCCTTTTATGATTTTCTGCAGAGCTCTTCACACAATTTATAGCCTTGTAATCAGTGGGGTCCTATAGATCAAGGTGTAAGCAGAGTAAAATATGTTTTGTTAAACAAAAATTGTGAAACACTCCATTGTGGCTTACAAATTACTATTTCTTCTCTACTTTCCTGCTTGCAGATTTATAACACTTATGTGACATAGTTTTTTTATACTGAAGAAAATCCAATTACTTACATTTATTTAAAGGAGAGCTGTGGTTTAAAATTATCATGACTGAGATGTTAAATCCATAAACCCAACACTGCTGTTGTCCGTGAGCAATGTGGTGTCTATTGGTTGTTAGTACATCAAAAAGTGGTTTTCTCACAGTGTATTTGTATAGAAATTGGCAAGGAAATGGGTATCAGTTAGTTAAATGCACTACAGAACTTGTCAGCTTCTTTTTATTGCAAGGAAAACTGGACACTACAAACAACCACAAAAACAAACATTTCACTTGTGAACCTATCATTTTAAAATGCTATACCAGATGAGATAGGTACACAGATAGATAGACAGATTGATAGACAGGCCGAGAGATAGACTGATACCAGGTACAGAAAAATTCTTGGTCTAGATTTTCCCATATTTTCAAACCTTATTTGGAGCTGCTGAAAATCTGGTAAATTATTTGCCCAATGTTCTGCATTATTGGATCCAAATGTTTGAAAATGTGATTAATTTTAGGCTTTGCATGTATAAATTGTTAAAAAAATATGAAAGGTGTATTTTCCCGTTCATCCAGCATTCTGGATCTCATTCTAACATGGGATGCTATATTAACATTAACTTGACTGGGCTCCACTGGTTGAAGATTTTGATAAGACACAAGAAAGGGGAAACAGGCAAAGACTTTCAACATGAATTAATATTTAATAAACGATTGAGAAGAGACAAATCTGTGAGAGAAAGAGAACCCTAACACTCTAAAAAGAATCAAGATATTCTCAATTGCTTTCAAATAGTTTCACATTATTAATTAATATTAATACTACAAACATTAGAGTAGCATTTGTTAAGCTTGTCTTCTCTTTTAGGATAAGTGTATTACTCACATTATATCATTCAATCCTAGTATAATTCTGTGAATCAAATATGACTATCCCCTTTTACAGATGAAGGAGCCAGGTTTGAAGTTTCTAGAACTTGGTCTTAAGTTGCTATAGCCAGAATTGCTTCTTGTCAGAGCCTCGGTTAATTTTTATCCTGTAACAGCTTTGGCCTCGGAACCTCCTCCCCACATGTTGGTTGGCATTTCTGCCTAAATTTTCTAATAAACCAAAAAGATCTATTGTTTGTTGTTGCTTGTGGAAATTCACCTTCGTTTCTTTTCCTCTTTCAATGGGAAACACCTGTTCATGTTAAACATTCGTTTTCTTCCTTTCCAGAAGACAAGCTATCTCACTGCCGGGTCAAGATTTCCACAACTTGTGTGAGCTCCATGAAATCATTTATACGTAGCTTGAAGGTAAATTTGACTAAAGTGGAACGTCTGGCAGTCGTGCAAGAAAGGACGGGAAGGGACTTTGGATCAATCAAGCATTTGCTCTTCTTTAAATCCGGCCACTGTGCTGGGGACCTTCTATCATTTAAACTTCAGGAGAAACTGGCTAGAAAGGCCTTGTTAATGTCATTTAAGAGAAAATTGAGATTCAGAAAAATGAACTGACAGCTCCCAAGATGAAGGTAAACCTAGGTCATCGGGCAATGAGAGCCCCTTCTGTGACACGTTCTCCTTCAGTGCAAACCTGTAGACATACATCACTTTGATTATTGCCTGGCTTTCCCTCAGCCATTTTCAATATCTTGTCGATACGCATGATATTTTATACATTGTCATCTTCCTTTCTTAATGGGCAGAGGGAAATATCAGATTTACTATGTGGGAAGGATAACGATGATTGGTAAAATTAGTATTCAGTATTTAGTTTCACAAAACACATAGGCTCTTTTTTTTTTTTTTTGGTTGAAATGTTATTAAAGTTTCTAAGACACGGCTGAACAAAGTGTTGGAACGATAGAGCTATTTTATAATTAAGCTGTAATGCTTTGAGTCTATGTTAAATGGTTTAGTGAAAGGTGAAATACAATATGTACCAAATGGATCTTTTTTTTCCCCAATGAGAAAGCTTCTAATACTTCATGTCTATTTAAGCTTGGGATGTTTAAAGAAAATGAACAGAAATGCAAATATACTCTATAACGATTACGTTTTTCTTTTTCTCTGTGTATTTTCTGCCTCTCCATGGAGACAACATAGTTTCATTAATTAACAAAAATGGTCATGAAAACCACCACTTGCCATTGTGTTATTCCCATGTAATGTTTCTATAATGTTGCATAATGGGAAATTTTTGCTCAGCACTGCTGGGCCAGGGCTGTCAGCAGCTGAATCACTGAGTGTTGGCAGTATCTGTTAAAACTTGATGAGTGTAAGTTCTGTGACTACGATGTGTGAAGCATGCAGTAAAAGAAAGCTGACCTATCTAAGATAAAATACATTGGCTTCTCACTTCTGCTGTGAGTAGTAGTATTTAGCCCTTTTTACAGAAATTTCAACCAGTGCCTTAAGGCACAGAATAATCAAGTATTTCCCTACATTATAACGAATGGCCCTGGGATATTTGTTGTTGTTCATTCTGTGGCTTTTGCTCTTTTATCTTTTTTTTTTTTTTTTAAAGAAAAAGTTACCTGTAAAGGGAGTAGGATGGAATGGATTGGTTCATAGGAAGCCCATAGAAGTCACCTCAGGCATCCCAGATTTATGGAATTACTGTTCCCAGAGTTATCATGAATTCTATTTATCTCAAATATCACTATCTTCTTTGCCAGGAACTCTGACAAGCTGAATAAATATAAAAAGGGGGAATCTTGGAAGTGGGTAGACAGACTGGTGACTCATGACAGGGTCAGAGCCTTTGCTATTTGCTTAGAAACAGATCTCTTTCCCTGGCTGCCACAGGGAGGAAGCGATGATGGAGAACTGTTGGTTCCAGAGCAATGTGGTCCAGGCAGCTGGGAGGTCAGGGGTTAAACATGTGCTATCTCAGCTATGCTGGGTACAATAACACCATCAGGCATCAGGAGAATGATCTATCAGGGCAATTAGTCAAACAGGCCTTGTGGTAGCCCAGATAGGCCTGGTTCTGTTTGCATCTGTTTATCGCTTGGAGATAAGAATCCTTGTGAACCTTTTTGTTACCTTGAGAAAGTAGACACCTAGAAGGTAAACATAAGACAACAGTGTCTTGAAAAATTGATTTTGAAAAATGACTATGGCTCCCAGATAGGGTTAAATCCTATTTATTTCTGGCTACTGAAAAGGGGATGAAGAAGAATTTCTTGGTTTTTTTTTTTTTTTTTTTTTTTTTTTTTTTTTTTCAACCTATTTTTTATTTTTTTCTCCCATGAGCAGAAATTACAGAATTGGTCTTCTTTTGATCAAATATGAAACTTGACCTGGATGCCCTAGGAAGTGGGAAGGATAAATGAAATTATTCTAGTTTGCTTTTTGTCCTGAGATCTTCCTGTAAATGCTGCATTTTGCCATGGTCCACAAACTGACCTAGATGTTCAAAACATTTGTTTTTCTGGGTTTGGTTGACCTGATTTAATCTTTCTTTCTTCTTTTCTGATTGTAAACACTTGGAGAATATTGATGCAACCTTTCTTTGCCTGATGCCATTACACTCGGCCACAGAATCAGAAACTCATGAAGGGGATTTTCCTCAGGACTACTAATTTTAATTGTAGAAACTCAGAAGTTTTCAAGTTGGCAAAGATTTATTTTGAACAACAATTTGCCATGCCTTGAATATGCATAGTCACACCTTTGTTCATGTGTTTCCCTGTACCTAGCTTCTACCCCCACTGACATAAAACTGTATTTGCCCTAAAGCATAGCCAAGAGTGGAGTCTACAACGGCCTTTAATGGCAGCAGGAGCACTGACATATGCATCTTTCACAATCCAGTTTGAGCTCCCTTTATGATCTAATGGTCCCAATTAACATTAGCATTTCTGGTTATCTTTATTTTATTTTATTTTATTTTATTTTATTTTATTTTATTTTTTTAACCTTTCTGGTTATCTTTCAATCTAGTTTCATAAGGTGTACCTAACTTCCATTTTTTTTCCAGGAGAGCAAAGCATGCTTGGGTAGGAAAGGGATTCTTTTTCCCACCTTCTTTATCCACTCTTAACCAAAAACCAAGCTTGAGAGTTAGCTAACCAGATGTGTGTAATTATCATTTTTAGCCCTCTGACAGCAGCTATCTGTGTGACCTTAACCTTTCTGAGCTCCACTTTGTTCCCACCTACAAGATGGGAATAAAAGTAGAGCTATTTCCCATGGTTCTTGTGTGGAGTCAATGAGAAGGCATGCAGAGCTGCCTCATACAATGCTTAGACTATAGGAGGCACTGTATAAATGTCCCCTTGTGAGTATCACCCAGTATCTGTTTAGTAGATATGTTAAGCTACAGGTAGATGAACTGCCATATACTTCGGATATTGTAAATCCAAATTTACAGTGTGACAAAAAATATCATGGTTTCCATAACAATTAAGATTATTTTCCAGATTAATTCTTTAAATGAAAAAAAAAAGATTATTTTTAAGAACAGTTTTATTGTTTAATTTTTTTAATTATTTTTCATTTTCTATGAATTTATTTTTAACGATTTTATTTATTTATTTGACAGAGAAAGACAGAGCTAGAGAAGGAACACAAGCAGGGGAAGCGGGAGTAGGAGAAGCAGGCTTCCCACCAAGCAGGAAGCCCAATGAGGGACTTGATCCCAGGACTCTGGTATCATGACATGAGCTGAAGGCAGATGATTAATGACTGAGACACCCAAGTACCCCAATATTTTATTATTTTTTAAAATTTTTATTTAATTTTTTGAGAGAGAGAGAGAGAGAGCAAGAGAGCGAGAGAGCATGAGAGCACAAGTCGAGAGAGGGGCAGAGGAAGAGGTAGAAGCAGACTCCCCACTGAGCAGGGAGCCTGACTCACGGTTTGATCCCAGGACCCTGAGATCATAACCTGAGGCAAAGGCAAACCCTTAACTGACTGAGCCTCCCAGGTGCCCGAGAGCAGTTTTATATCATAGCAAAATTGAGTGGAAGGTACAGAGATCTCTCATGTACCTCCTACCCTCTCCATAGCAAACCTCCCCCACCAAAGTGGTATGTTTGTTGCAACTGATGGACCTGCACTGACATATCATTATCACCCAAAGTTCATAGTTCACACTGCAGTTCACTCCAGATTAAAATTTTAAGGTACTGGGTATACTCTCAGTGGTATCCATTCATTCATTCAATTATTCATTATTGTTTCTACTTAACAAATTTACTTTTCCCCAAGCTGTGACATTTATTGTGCTAATAAGATATGATCTAGGCTGTAAAGGGCTTATAATCTAGTGTTTATCACTTCTATCTAAAATCTATTATGTTTAATTTATTTTTATAAAGGGCATGTTATTCTACCACCCATATGGAACATGCTTCTACCAGCCCCATATCCTCTAATCGCACACTTTCAAGGATTATAGCATCCAGGTTTCTGCCAAAATATAAATGAATATGTTTTCTGAGCCTTATATTCATCCCAACAGTAAAAACGAAAGATGACAATTTAAATCACAACTCTGGCAATTTGCTGTTGCAAAGCATTTTAAATAAGACCCTTTAAAAGTTCTTCTAGACAGATGCTTGTCTTCATTTTTAAGTTATTATTAGACTCTAAGAACACATCAAAGACCAGTTATAATACATTATGCTTTAGCATAGAATTTAGAATAATCAGACCTGTTCTGGCCCTCAGATTTCCATTCAGAGTTATCTTTCCAGAACAGGCCCCAATATGAAAACCTGTGCTCTCAGCTCCACTCTGTGTGTAATAAAGACCCAAAGATATTGAGGAAGTGAGTCTGGGTGAGAACAGGGCACCAGTGTGGATGGGCAGCAGTTTTCACGCTTGAATCTGAACCGGTGCCAGACTTACCCCTATGTGAGATACCAGCTCCCTGTCTTCTCAGGGGTAGGAGTTGGGCAGATGAAGGAGAGGCTTGGACAATATAGAATGAATGCAATGAAGCACCACCTTCCTTAACCTTCTTGGCTCCAGTCACTCTGGCTTTCTTAGTGTTCCTCAGTGTGACGGGCTTCTTTCTCCCTTGGAAACTTTTTGTCCACAAAGCAAACCTTTGTGGACAAAAAGTTATTCTCCATTTTGTCCACAAAGCAAACCTTTCCCTTAACCTGGTTAAAAAGTTCTTCTTTTTCAGTTCTCAAAGACCTGGAAGGTGCTCCTGACGTTCAGACTAAAGCTAGTATTCCTCAGTTGTTTCCTAGTTTGTAATAATGTATTAATGTGATTATTAAGTCAGTTTTTCTTTCATTCAGTAGAGTAGAGTTCTCATGGCTCAGATCTTGAATCTCCGAGATGTTGTACCACTAATATGTGGTGTATCAGAGATGTTCAATAAATGCTCCGTGGAATTAATGGAAGAATGTATATTCTAGTAGCACTAATAGGGAAAAAAAAAAAAAAGGAATTATATGTCATTCAATACTTCGACTAACTTTTCTAAGTACAAAACATGTTATGTGAATTAACCGGAACTTAGAAATTTCAAGAGTGTTGAACACAATAGAAAATGGAATAAAAAAAAGTGGAAAAGTGGCTTTATTTGTGATGACAAAACTATATCCCACTTTTAACAAGGTTAAATCAATTTAAGCAGTGGTACTTACTCTTTTCATCAAAGAAGTTTAATTATCTAGCTTTTAAGATTAATAAGCACATTCCCCTTTTGTCTTCTATTTATCTTCTTAAAGGAGCCAAGTGAAATCCAAATTTGAATTTGGACTGAATTTTCAAGAACAACAAATTAAAAGTCAACAAGTATTCTAATTATTTTAAACTTTACCTACAAACTGGGCAAAGTACAGGTACATTAATTCTTGCTAATGGTTTATGTTGTAGAGATATTGAGTCAGTAATCTATTTATCAAACATGACATGCCTTCTGTAAATACTCTATGTTCCCAAAATGACAACAGAGCAAAAGATGAATAAAAGTTTGAAAACCATAACCATTGGATACTTTCAATTTTTTTTTTTTTTTTTTTTTTGCTTAAGTTAGTGAACTGATTCATTGAAATGATGTAGAAAAAGTGAGGACAGTCAAATTCCATGCTAGTGGGTGAAAATTGTGTCACCAAAGATTTAGGGTCAATCAAATTACTCAGCAGCAAGCAGATGAGTTATGGAAATTCTCATCCAAAAATCCTGACTCTGAAGCAATTTAATAGGCAGAAGAATAAAAGATACTTTGTGATCTTTATTTTGTCACAACTGTAGAGTGTACCATATTTTGAGATGAGTTATCATGATTTAACATTTAATTGCAAAGCATTGCACGCATGGGATAAATAATGGCAGAACGTATTGGCTCAAAGGAGCCTGAACTATTGGTACAGTAAAATAGAAGGAGAGCAGCAGGTGATGGATGAAGCCTAGGGAAGTAAAGTATAATGGAAGAAAACAATGACAGCATTAATGAGTCAGCTAGTGACCAGAGAGGTAGACAGGTCAGGAAAACCCTAGCAGATACCATGAGTCGGTCCCCGAAGGCCAGGAGATGATACAAAAGGGGAAGAGTCAACATGACGACATTTCCAGGACAGTGGGTCCAGAAGCTTTGAGAAACAACTTGCTGACACTCTAACTCATTATCACCCTTTGGTATCTATTTGTCCTTTCAGAAGATTAGTAACTCATATTAAATTTCAAATTTTCTATTTGATATAAATAGAGATAGATAGATGATATAGTTATAGTATTTTAGGTTAAGTGACACAGAGTTTAGTCAAGAGTATGCCTTTCCTTTTTGCCCTAAAGATAAAATGCTAGATCTTTTGTAGTAGATAATTCCAACTCTAATGTATTTCATGATTTATAGATGTAGGGATCATTTTAATTTTAATCTTCCAATTCTCTCAATGTTCATGTATTATGTAATCAATATTCTATAGACAGTTGGCCTTGGTAATCCAATACTTGTCAATATGAACTCCCCAAAATAGTACTTTTAAGTGATTAATAAAACTTTTTAATATAACTGACCTTCCTATCACAATGTTTTGATTTCTCAGTTTTCAAGGGCACATGCCACTCATAAGACACAGACAGCTATACCTTTGTAGATCAAAGTATCTAGGTTATGATAAGAGGCTTATGGTCTCAATAAAATTCTAGGGTTAGAAATTTGCATAAATTCATATCTAGCTGATCTCATGAGTTTCTGTGAAATCTCCAAGGATTGAAACTTAAAATGAATGTACATTTTTTTCTAGGCCAGTTGAGAAATGAAAACAGTCTTAATTATTTCAAGCCTGTATAGTAGTGTACACTGTAATTAACTCTGATGTGTGTTTCACACCCAATTAGAAGATATTTTAGCACCAAGATAATTGGATCCAGCAGCACCTTGGAAGTGTAATCAAACAAGTTTATCACCACATATTATTGTCCTACGATCCTCTGCACTTTATAGTATGCATAAAGAGAATGGTCAAGACATCTGGGAAAATGTTGCTCATTATTGAAACTTTACTAAGACCTAAATCTACTTCAAGGCATCTCTGTTTATCAAAAAAAAACCCTAACCTTTTCCTATGACTTCACAATGCTTGTGTTGCTTTTACTAATGATTTCTCCATTGTTAATCAGGTTGATAATAACCATTTGCTTTCCTTGTTAGTCAATGTTTTGTGATATTTTCTTGGTGATGCGGGTAACCTGTTAACATACTTTTCCTTGGATTTCCTGGGGATTAAGTACAAAACTGGAGTTGGGGGTACAACCCATATTGTGGAATTTTCAGATGCCATCCACCATAGGTTCAAAGCATCCACACTAGAAGCTTCTGTAGAATAGTGTGATCTGTGGACCTACAGACCTGAAACTCACTAGAGATGCAGATTTTGGGACCCCGCCCCAGGTCTATTGTCTCTGAAATTTAAGATCTCCAATAATGCTTATCCATGCACACGAAGGTTTAAAAAATATAATCTAGCTAGAGTAAGAAATCTTCAAGTACCATCTGAACACGGGTGGTCTCAAAGTTCACCCCTCTGACCTTGATCCCTGTTCTTTCTAGGCCCTGTGTTTCCAATTTGCTATTGACTCCAGGCTCATCGAAACTGATGTTTAGATCCTTAGTTCAAGCCTGAGCTGCCCCTTGTGAGTCCTGACCCTCTATTATCAATATGAGAGTCACATGACTTTCTGGCTTTAGACAAAGACAAGGCCACAGTCATCACTTTTTTAATGGATTTAACAAAAAGCAATGACAACTCGCTTAATCAAGATTGCTTAGATATAAGCTTTTTCATCTCCTTGGGTTTTTGTTGTTGTTGATGTTGTTGTTCCTGATTTAAGTGACATGTCATGAGAATATCCTGACAAAAAAGATACTATCCATAAGCAAAAAGTACAGTATTCTTTGCTGCCTCGTGCACAAAAATCCAATTTTTCCATAGCATGACTTTTACACAAGGGAAACACACCAGACTCCTGTATATTGGCTTTGTTCCTGTTGGCAAGTAAGACTTCTTTTTCTTCTCCAACACATTTTTTGAGAAACTATACAATCACTTGAATTACATTAGAATATTTTGTTATTATATTAGAGCACTTTAAATGATTGTTAATAGTACATTTTGACCCAATTTTAAAATATTCACTAAGCCAACTAATAAAAAGTATACTAACATTAAAATTAAAGTTAATGGTGCCGAGGAAATGCTTCTTGAAAATTTACTGCCTTGGCCTATTCATTTGTGATTTTTGAGTTCTTGAAAAATAAAAATCTACTGGATGCTGGCTTAAAAAATACATAAATATAAACAAATATAAACATAAATACCAATTGGGGTACCTGGGTGGCTAAGTCCATTAGGCAGCCAACTCTTGGTTTGGCTCAGGCCATGATCTCAGGGTCATGGGATCCAGCCACACACTCAGAGCAGAGTCTGCTTGAGACTCTCTCTCTATCTCTCATATGCCCCCACCCTCAGTTTCTCTCCCTCTCTCTCTCAAATAAATAAATAAATAAATAAGAAAACCATATGAAAATAATTATCCATTGACTTTGAAAACTAACATTGTTTAGGAAAATAAAACACACAAATTATATAAGTAGAACATGATAAGTGTTAAGAGAAGCTCATAGATCTCAGAAAAACAGTACCACTGCCAGCTGGGTTGGTACATAAAGGATTCACATAGGAAGGATAGTGAAGCTCAAAGGTTTTAAAGACAAATGACATAATTTCATACCTGGATATTAGGGGAAGGACTTGATATGGGCATTTCACACTGGAAAAGTTATTGAGTAAAACATGACAGCACAGTGATTTCTAAATACACAACCAAGCAACCTCTTTAAAAATCACCATATTCCATCCTTGGAGCTTAAGACAGATTTATTGCTAAGAGATGGAAGGAAAAAAAGAAAAAGAAAAGAAAATCTTCTTTATACTTCAATAGATTCAGATGGTCATGGTGACCAGAAAACAAGTCAGAAGGAAATATTTTAAAGCTATGTTTATTTCAACAAAGTAGCATGATCTACTTAAAAGAAAAGGAAAAGTTCTATTCCATATGACAGGAATTGTGTGGGTAAATGTGGGTGTCCATATTTCATATAAAACCCAAATGTCTTTTCTTGTTGAAATGCTTACTTTTCCTATGGGTATAGACTCTCATAGATACATTGTTGGTCTATTTTTTCACTCTTTAGTCAGTAGCAACCTCTTTAGTGTTTGGCAAATTTCCATAGGTGAAGTATGGGGAAAAGAGTCAGGAACAAGCCCCATTATTTGCTTCCTGTTGCTAATTTTACTGGAAGCCAAAATGAGAGTTTCCAACAGTAAAGTTTTGTTTTCAATAGGACATTCATTTCTTAGTAGAAGAAGAAGAGGAAGGAGAATGAGAAGGAGAAGATAAAGGGGCATGGGGAGAGGTAGGAGGACAAGAAGAAGGAGAAGAAGGAGGAGGTGAAGGAAAGGGAGAAATGGGGAGGTAGAAGAGACGAAGAAAATTTAAAAAAAGACTTTCAAAGTTTTGGGCCTCACAGGCATTTCCACAAAGAGAAATCAGAACTTCTAAATATTGATCCTCAGTGTAGAACTTCTAACTATTGATCTCAATTTCCCTGTTGAGAGAATGTATTTATGTCATCTTAGGCAGATCCTGGTCAGAATAATTTCATATTTAATCACTTCTTTGATGTAGAAAAGTGTTAAAAGCTTATTGAACATCTCTAATTCCTCTACTTTTCTGGATTTCCTTTCCTCTACTACTATAGAGACCTTTGTGATTGGATTTGCAAAGCCTTTGGAAGTCTTTTTTTTCTTTGACTCTTTGGCCTTCTGTGTTCTAGTCACTGTCTCTTGACTTTTTAGATATGTGACTAGCCAAAAGTGCCTGGGTGGCTCAGTAGGTTAAACCTCTGCCTTCAGCTCAGGTCATGTTTTCAGGGTCCTGAAATCAGGCTCTCTGCTTAGCAGGGAGCCTGCCTCCTTCTCTCTCTCTGCCTACCTCCCTGCCTACTTATGATCCCTCTCTCTGTCAAATTGAAAATACTTTAGATATGTGACAAGCTAGAGAAGATTTTTAAAAACTAAACAGTGCTTGGCCAACATAAACTAATGTTCATGGACCATCAACACACTCAACTGTATGACGTATAGTTTCTCTGTGTCTGACATCTTCACTCTCCTTATGTTCATAACTCAAGGCATAGACTTAATGCTTTGGGGCTCCGAGGATTCCATTCTCAGAAGCAGATGGGATAATAAATATACTTAATATCTCAGAATCCAAACAGAGAAGCAGGTTTAATTTTAGAATCCATTCTCCATGAAAGTATTACATTTGAAAGCATGACTCAGTGAAAGACTCTTTAGAATTTTAATCCTTGAAATATTTCTAGTTGGTTTGTGTTGGGAGAAGGTATTATCAGCAACAGAATAGAATACAACACAACATTCACAGTAAGAAAAGTGTGGGGATCTTGGGTAGTTCTTATCTGAGTGATTATGGTTCCTTAACACAACACAGAACAACAGAAGATCCTGGAAGACAGGTAACTTCTCAACTTTTTTCTTTCTTTTTTTTTTTTTTTTTTAACTGGTGTACAGATTAAGTACGAAATGTTATGACATTTGGGGCCTGCTCTTAAGAAGGCTCAGTGCTAACAAGGCAAGAGTCTTGGTTCTTCTATCATTTGATAGACAGCTGTTTAAATAGAATAGGCTTAGACTTATGACCTGAAGGAACATTTGCACTTGAGCTTGCTTCCTCAAAGGTTAAGATGAAAGTTTTACTTTAACAGTAGGGGAAAAGGGCACTGGGAATCTTTCTTCAACAGAGGGAATTGAGGAGAAAAGATAATAACATTGAACAGATTCAAGCATAGGCTTCTAAAATACATGAATGCCTTTCTTCTGTGCTGCTGTCCTGTCATAGCCCACCTGATCCAGCAGGTGCTCTGCTTACAAAGGTAGAAAATATTTCATCAAATCCCTATGAAAATAACCTCTCTCTATCAGACTACCACTGGCTCCCTTAGATTTTTACCTCCACGAAATATATCAGCACCTTACTCTGGATCCCTCTAGTTAGTTTCAATGTGTGCTTTTGTACAGACGGTTGGCTTCAACTACAGAGCTGTTTGGGTCAAAACTTTCAGAATGGATAACCGACAAATGGAGTTAAATGTAAACATAAGGAGGGGTGTCTCGGTGGTTTCAGTTGGTTCATTTGCCTTTGGTTCAGGTCATGGTCCCAGGGTCCTGGCATTGAGCCCCACATTGGGATCCCCGCTCAATAGGAAACCTACTTCTCCCTCTCCCTCTGCCCCTCTCCTGCTTGTGCTCTCTCTCTCTAATAAATAAAATCCTTAAAAAACCTAAAAATAAAATGTATAAGTGTAAACAGAAGGAGGCAGCACTGTGCAGAGCCTTTTTCATCTTCTGTGAGTTTCAGTGTCCATAGACTGCAAAGATCCTGTGTAGGTTTGCAATTTTATTCTTTTCCAGTTTTAGGGGTCCAATAGACCCTCCCCTTTCTTCTGCTTGAAATGTCCATAGTTCTCTGTGCCACCACAACTAATTCGGTGATGTTTTATTCACATACACATTTAGCTGTGTGTTACTGATTTGATAACTACTCTTGTTATCTTCATGCACTCGGAAATCCATGAAATCTGCCAACCTATTCCTTCAAATGAAATCTTTGTCTTCAGAAAATAGAAGCTTTAGTTACTCTAAGGTAGAATTTGGATTATAGTAGGAGGCTGGCAGAGAGGAAATCTGGGCAGCTGCTTGAGATCATAGTGATGGTTGAGATATACTGAGATAGGCTGCCTCATTCACTGTTGGTAGGAAGGTGCATTGTGCAGCCATGCACAAAGGCAACTGCAAGTCAAGAGCCTTCAAAGGTTCATTAACCTTGGTCCAGTTATTTCACTTTCAACAGCTTATCCTCAGTAAATGGTCAAGAGTTCACATAATTATTAATTTGCTAATGATGAAGAAAGAATATTTTTAATAATAAGAACTAAGAACTAGGGATGGTTGGGTGGTTCAGTTGGTTAAGTGTTTACCCCTCGACTCAGGTCATGATCCCAGGGTCCTAGGATTGAGTCCAGAATTGGGCTCCTTTCTCAGTAGGGAGTCTGTTTCTCTCTCTGCCCCTCCCCTTGCTCATACTCACTCTCTCTTTCAAATAAATAAATAAAATCTTAAAAAGTAATGCTAAGAACTAATTTTATTGAGTGTTTACTGTAGACTCCACTGTAAAAAAACCACATGATATGCTTTATCTAATTTTGTTTTCCCAGAAAGACTCTGAAGTATTATTTCTATACTAACATTAACAGTGGTGAAAAAGATATTTAAGAAGGTTAAAATATCAGATTTAAATTAACACAGCTGGGAAGCTAAGGAGGTAGGTTGCCTGACCTGGCTTTGGAGCTCTTGTGCAGTGCACAAACTACACACTTGTACATGGAAGCCGTGGTCGGACTGTAGTGGTCACACCTTTAATGAATGTCTGCAATCAAACTGCCTTTTCAAGAATGCACACAGCCACTGAATGAGCTTGGCCTGTAGTGCTACTGCTACAGCCACATGCTGCTGGTAGATGTGGACCAGATTGAGAAGCTGCTCTGCTATGAGCCTCTGGAGAAAAGACTGAGCTGGAGTCCACCCACCAGCTATGCTCACCAGGGACAGTCAGTGCCTTGCCCAGAGTTCATTCCAGTGAGGGGTGGATAGCATGGAGCATGACCATCCACTGCTTGTGGATGTGTCTTCTGCCCTGGAAGGAACTGTCCAGTAAAGGTCTTTGCAGAACCCTAAGGTTCTAAAACAAAAAAACAAACAAACAAGCAAAAAAAAAAAAAAAACAAAAAAAAAACATAGCCACATTTATTCAAAAGCTCTTCTTCATTGCCTGGTTAGACACTTTTTTAAGTTTAAGTTTCTTAGAAACAATAAACATCTGGGAGAAGCTGAGAACTAGGAAATGGGACAGCTGTGTGTTATCTCTCAGACACATAGATGGTACTAATAGATTTCTTGGTCCCCTGTGGTTGGTCAAACTCTTGCACATTGAGCCTCTGATTTTTTTGTCGGCAAATTGCAGCTACTGACACCTTATCTGATAGGTTTGTTGCTCTGATCAAATGAGATAAAGTACTACACTGAAGGTAATAGTAGAGGAGATGCTTTGTTCCTTTGTAACTTCTGGAATTGCCTTACATATTACTCAAAGCTAGTGATAACTCAGGATAGTTTTGTGGTTGTTTATGGTTGTAGATATGTTTAAGGTCTACATATACTTTTTATGCTTTTTAACACTGAACACAGTAACCTGGTACTTTTCATTCATAAATGATACTTTCTTGAGCTGTAGTAAATAGGAAGAGGAGATTGAATATCTAGATTAAAAGCTCGAAAGGTGGTGGGCTATTATGGACCATGGATGGCTTCATTAACATTTGACTATTGTCTGTGATAACAGTTTAATACCAATCAAATCATAGTTAAAATTATTATGATCTGGAGAAACTGCATTTTAAAAAGAGAAAACATTTTAGAATTCTATTCAGGAGATTAACTTAATCAGTTATTTGAGGGTAGACTTTGTATCTTAGCTGCATTAGTGAGCATATCAGGAAGTTATCCCATTTAGAACTATGAAGGAATTGAGCTTTTCTTTTTAAAAATTCTTTCCAAGATGTTTTTTTCCATTCTGTGATATTGCAGATGGTTAAAGAAACTAAAAGTTGCTTTAAATATAGTTAAACTCAATTCAACAAATGCCTGTTAGATGTCTAGCATAGGCTATATCCTTTGTTAGGTACCAGAAATTCAAAGTAGAAAAAACAGACAAGATCTCTGCCCTCAAGGATATTATAGTTTATAAAAGAAAATAGGCATGAGACATTTTATTACAAGTGACACAAATATAGAAAGGGCTAATTTTGCCTGTTTTAATCTTTTGAGGTTTCCTCTCCAAGTGGGTATAGGGAAGTCTTTATGCAGATGGGAATATCAGTTCTTTAAGGAGATATAATTGACATTGACATTGTGTAAGTTGTTCAACGTGATGATTTTATAAATGTATATATTGAAAAATGATTACCACGATAAAGTTAATTAGCACACCCATCACCTCATAGTTAAATTTTTGTGTGTGTAGTGAGAACTTCTTATTCTCTTAGTAAATTTCAAGTATAAATACGGTATTGTTAACTATGGTCACTGTACTGTGCATTATATCCCTAGAACGTATTTGTCTTATACCTAGAAGTTTTTACCCTTTGACCACCTTTACCCATTTTGCCCACCCCCCAGGGCAGGGTCCAGGCAGTAACCAATCTGCTCTCTGTTTCTATGACAGAGATTCAACATTTTATTTAATAAGATCATATGTTACCTGTCTTTGTATGATTTATTTCACTTGGCATCATACCCACAAAATTCATTCATAATTGTTGTTAATGGCAGGATTCCCTTCTTTCTACTGCCAAGTAATATTCCGTATATCTCACATTTTTTAATCCATTCGGCTGACAGTAGACACAGGTTGTTTCCCTGTCTTGGCCATTGTAAATAATGCTACAATTAACAGAAACGTGCAAATATCTCTTCAAGATAGTCATTTTATTTCCTTTAGACATATACCCAGAAGTGAGAATGCTGGGTCATATGGTTGTTTTATTTTTGATGTTTTGTGGAAATTTCATATTGTTTTCCATAGTTGCTATATCAGTTTACAGTGAATATTGGTCTTGTTTCTTACATTTCAAAACAAATGTTTAGCCCTCTCTACACACCTGATCCTTACAATCTATGGATACCTCCTCAAGTAGCAATTGGAATAAATATCCTTACATTGTATATTATAAAACATTCTGACACTAGAAATTATAACTATTATAGATAATCTTGGGATCATTCTATTTACTTAGCCTTGTAAGTATTCTAATTATATCCTTGCATGAAATTAAATAAATAGAAAATTATACACATAGACTTTATTAGCACAGGCCCCAATTCACTTATTTGTGCTTCAGTGTAATGGCATTAACATTATCAATACACATGTATAGCTTGAATATACATGACCTTTTTTTTAATACATTGTGCTTAAGATGCATACTCAGGTTGAACTTCTGTTTCAGAATATGACAGTAGAAAATATTTATTTTAGGTAAATGCTATATTAACTTCTATGAGATAAGAATGTATAATTTACTATAATTCCTTTGTTTTTCTCAGCTGCCAGAAGGTTCCAATGCAAAAGTCAGGTGGATAATAATATTATTTCAGTCTTCCCTAGTGGTTGAGCTATTTGCCTCACTTTTTAATTTATGGCTTTAATCTCTTTAATGAGAATTGTCTTACTAAATATGCCTTTTATTGCATATCATCTCTAAACTATTTTACATTGAAAAAAGTTATAAGGCCATCAATGAAATGAAGTTACAACATCCTAAACACTTCGTTTTACCATATAGTGGTTAGTTTTGTTGCTAACATCTGTCTGGGTTTTTGAAATATTTTAACCCACTGTGTGGTTTAACCTCCAATACCTCAAGGCACCTTAAAATCCAATTAATAGCCTATCATTTTGTGAAATAAATAAAGAACGTCACAGCTAAACAGCTTAGACAAAGGTAAGCCAGAGACAAAATTAATTCCTAAAACGGTACTTTCACTTGCAATGAGAGAAAAAGAAAGTGCCACTGATTTATTAGTAATTGATTTAAAATGACCCAGGGTCGGTTCTATTGAAGAGGTACATTTCACAAGTAGAGAAGATGAAAGAAATCCTCTCAGGTTTGGATTTATAGCTCAGGCTTTGTAATTCAAAGAAAAATCATCACAAACGGAGTCACCAACTGTTTTGTAACCCACGTGGCAATCAATAATTCAGGTAAACATTAACTCAGAGTAAATCCAGAATCTTGGTACCTTCATGTCTGCAAGTCTGAAGAGGCCAATCTTCTAGCCAAGACAAGATCTGTTTTTATCACTGCTCTTAATAAAGTGAAAGCAGCCACCTGGACAGCCTGGCATATTCTCAGTGGAAAGTTATCTGTGCCCCTCCTGTCATGACCAGACCACTGGGTTGACCCTGTCCTCCCCCTGAGACCTCTGGGACCCCAGGTACTTAGGATCAACTTTCAACTCTTTTGAAATACAAATTTCCAACCCTGGAGAATGTCATGCAGTATATTTCTTGATTAGATGCCAGTAGTGTGGCAATTTACAGGGGGCTAAATGGAGAGCTATTTTATTATTCAGTAAAATAAAGTCTCAAAGATGAGAGTAAAAACGTGAATGAAAGCATTGGTTTCTTAAAACACACCCTAAATCTCTTTCTTTTGATATTTTTAAAAACAAATGACAACTGCAACGGTTTTCTGTAGTTCCTGCATAAGCAGGCTCAGATACACTCCATTATTATCATAATTCAAATCTCCAGCTTGCCGCCAGCACTCATGGTAACAAGCAGCTACCCACCCCACTAGTGCACGTTTCAGCAGACAGAATTAGCCATCTTTTGAATGAATCAAGAATTTGCCAAAATGCCAGTAGAAATACCAAATACAAAAAGGATTTGCTGAAATATTTTCCTGAGACTGGTGTTTGAAGTAAAACTCTTGGCACAATTAAAACTGGAAGCTGGTTATTGCTCTGATGAGTCATTTGCTAAGTGATGCAGTTTGAATTTCCTCCTCATCCTCTTTTTCTTCTTCTATATATTCTTTCAGATGGGTCATCTCCATTTGGATTAAAGTAAATTCTACTATTCAAAGAGGTTAAGATTTTGCTAAAATCAACATTGCTTCTAGTAATAACAGTTTCCTTTATTAAGGTTATTTTCATTGAATGCATAAGATCTAAGTCTATCTTTTCATTAAAATGCAAAAGACCTTCAACTTTTTTTGACACACCTAAGGCTTTTTTCTTGGCACTTCTACTCAGCAAAATGGTGTCAAGTTCCAGATTTCTCAAAACAGCCCTCAAGTTCCCCCCTTGCTCACCCTGTTCTTCAATCTGGAAAATATCCTGGTATGGGTTTCAGAAATACTGCCTGATTTCTTAAGCCCTGGATGTTTGGTAACCAAGGAATGTGTTACTATTTCTAAAGTAAATAATTGAGCCATCCAAAAAAAAAAAAAAAAAAACCCACAAAACCCCCCACCAAACCAAAAACCAAAACAAACCCAAAACTCTGAAAGATTTAGAGTGATGTAGTACTTGCTTTCATTCCATTTCCATACTGATTTTTATAGTTTTATGCCTCTTTTTCCCTAAAAGACAAAATGAGAAATTTTTAAAAACAATCATTTTTTCCATTTTGCAACTTCCTTGAAGTATAATTTATATACCACAAAATTCACCCATTGTAAGAGCAGAATACATTGATTTTTTAATAAATTTGAAGAGCATTAAATTATCAACACAATCCACCTTTAAAACATTTCCGTCATCTTCCAAAATTCCCTACAGCTTATTCATCATCAATTAACCCTGGGAGCAGGTTGAAAGAAAAAAGAGGTGTTTCTTTTAAGTCAGGTGGTATCTTTTTGATAGCTATATGATGGCAGAATGAATACTTGGATAGTGAATTTACAATGAACTCGGAGCAATGGAAGGTATTGTGATGGAAAATTCTTTTGAATTCATAATAAGTAATCATTCAGACTAAAACTTCATAGAACACACAGAAGATAAAGAGAGGAAAATATTTATGTAGTGCTAATACTGTACCAGGTAGCATTCTAACCACTCTAATGTAGGTTTCTTTATGGAACAGACACAATAACCCTATGGAAATGTAGCACTTTACTACTACCATTCCCATTCTACAGATAAGAAAACTGAGACCCATATAGATAAAGTAAATAAACATATAAGGGATGGAACTTGAATTCAAACGTAGTAAGTCTCACTCTAAAATCCATGTGCTCTCCGACTGCTCCATTCTCCTCATCAGTGTAAGCTAAGTTACAAAGCTTGGCTAAGCAAAAGGACAACATTGTCTAAGCTAGAGCCAACTGATTAACAATAGTTGAGGTTCTGGGACCCAGAAGAAGCAGAGCAGGAAGAGATGTCCTTGGGCAGTGCTAAGGTTATTTCAACCTGGCTGCAATACCAGTAACAGAAGCAGGCATGCTTGTGTCAAGTACAATGTTTGGTGGGAGTGAGAGGGAAGCAGGAAATGGGTAGGAACCAGGCAAGCACACTCACAGCAGCTGTGTCTTGGAACAGGTCTTCTCTGGCAGGAGCCTGTGCTCTCCATTTCTGCAAACAAAGCAATATCCGCTAACAACTTTGTGTCTACATTCAGTCTGATATTTTTCTATTCTCCTTTTCTTTGATCTGCTCAATTAATATTTTCCTTTTCTTAGGCTCCCCCTCCCTACCCAGCCACACTGCACTCTTTTTCCAGATGTGTGACAACCACTTTTGGTCTCTAAACAGATTTCAGACTAATTTGTTTCATGGCTATGTGTTCTCCATTTTGCTGATACTGGAGGATTTTAGAAGTCTAAGGAGACTTCCATGGACGCTGTTCCATGGTAACTCAAGTTCCAAGTCTGTGAATATATGTCCTGGCAGCTTTGCAGACTCAAGTACTTCCTGGAGCCCAGGGCCAAAATGGGAAATGCAGCTGGGGCAGATGTTCTGGACATAGAGTTGCCTTCTTGGTTTTAAAAGCTGATTCAGATCCTTTAAGGGTCTTTGCAAAGCTAAACCAGGTGAAGTGAGGGGAGCTGCACCAATAAATGCATTTCTATATACTCATTGCTCTGGGCTGTTAGGATTATTTTGGCAACAGTTTGTGAAATGGCCAGCATGTTTGATACCTAGTAAGGAAAAGAGAAAACAAGAAATGAAGATGTAGTGTTATAGACAACATCAAATAGACATTAAAATTATTCCTTTGGAGTGACATGCGAGCTTGGTAGATAGAGTTAAGAAAAACAGATTCACCCATAATAAATTGTCTAAAAATATCACAGCAAAGGTGCATTTTTCAAGAACAGACAGGAAAGAATATCCATTCCAGTGGTGTTTCTTTCCAAAAAAGTAAATACCCATAGTTTTTTAATTTTCATTAATCAAACCACATCATCATAAAATGTATTTCTGAGACTCCATGTAGAGAAGATCTGGACACTTGCCTATTTAATATCCACACAATTCTCTTTTCAACATATTTCTTTGTTTTAGCTTTTATTTTCTAAGATAAATATATTTTGTAATTTCTGAAGAACAAAGGTTGTAAAAGGCATTTCCCAGGTTTTGTTTTTTCTTATTTTTCTGACAATAGTTTACAAAGTTTCCCTAATTATTGTGGAATAATTGCACCATTCCATGCAAGAGTGCTTGCATCAATCACCTGTTTCAAAGTGTGGCCCTGTAGAGAGCATCGATTTAAAATATATAACAGAACACACAAAAATACCAAATTAAACTAATATTTATTGGGTATCTTAGTGTGTGGAGTTACAAAGTTCTCCAGACTGGGAGCAGTAGATCTGGCCTCTAGTTCTGATTCTCTTTCTAGTGATGTGGTTGTAAGCAAGCTATATGACTTATAGTTCCTTGGTTACTTCACTGGTGTAGTTTAATTTTAGTTTATTAGGGTGCATCTAGATTTGAGCAGAAACTGTCTCTGGCTAATGTAAGCAGAAAAGAAATGCATTGCAGGGTGCGGGTTAAATGTGGTTCCCAGATCCTTGGGGATGGCCATGGACCTGGTCTTGGAAGTAAAGGAAGAAAAAACAACATCGGTAGTGCTGGGGAGCAGAGCCTGGGGGGCTGTCCCCTTGAAGACAGCGTTCCACCATCTTTGGGCATGGACTTTACCACCTTGTACCATTAAAACAATCATTGCTTGCTGCTAAAACCACTATCATTGGTCCTCTGGAAACTGAGTGTAGCTCTTATGGCTGCCACCATACTTATCTGCAAGGATATTGAGTATCCTCAGCTTCCTGTGCTTCTGGTCTGGGTTGAGAATGTCTGACTGACAGGGCCAAGTTGCCATGCTATGTTTCAACTGCAGTGGGGTGGTGTGGGGAGAAAGGTTGTTCCCTTCAAAAGGTGATAAATGCCCCAAATATAAACAGAGTGTTGCAATACTGCAAAGACAAACATGCTGATGCCACTAAAAGAAACGTTTCAAATTCTAGAATCTTCTAGAATATTCACTGTAATTTGGGTGATGGTGTTCCTGATGGAGTCCTGGTGGTGGCCTATTGATGATTGCCTGTCATCTTGTTGTGTTTCTTAATGGTATCTTATTTTACTCTCACTTATGTCCTGGTTTATAAAATAAATTATATAGTCCACCTACTTGTAATGGATACCATCATTTCACATGCTAGGAGTATATATTTGCAATTCATTACTATATCCATATAGAATTTTATTTATCTCACTTTGAATTTGTCTGTAGCAAATTATATTATCCTGGAAATATCCCATGATGTAGCTAGAGCAGGTCTTAACAGCTCATTTTTATAAGGAAAATTAAGAAACAAACTTTGCTACTTGACAACAGTATGTTAGTGCTCATCTCTAGAAAACAGAGAGGGTGCTAGACCCTGTATCTTGATTGCTCCAACCAACGATACCAAACATGCCACCTTCACAGTTATTAATGCAGAATATCACCTTTAAATCATGAGGGTTGCCTGAAGAAGACAGAGTGAAGATGGCTGAAAAAGTGGAAGGATGAGCTGTTATATTCTGTATTCTGAGCCACAGCTTCTTATTTTGGGGAGAGGGGGTGCTCCTCCATGTTTAGGTGTGGTGGATGGGTGCTCCTTCAGTGGTCCAGGCTGGTTGAGACCTGTGATATTAGGCTCAAGTGGACAAACTGCCCATCCTTTTTTTTTTTTTTTTTTTTTTTTCTGGAGCTAGTTATATATCCTGATTTCAAAATGCTTGGGAAGTATTGTTCTGAGCAATTGAACAGATAAACTCTACTCCACCTGAAAGATACTTCTCACATATTTATTCACTCAGCACCTATTTATTAAGGGTTCTGATGTTCCCATGTGATGCCAGATACGACAAATAAAAGGTGAAAGGACTCAACTCCTGCCCCTGGTTAGTTTGCTGTCTGTTCACTGGGCAAGGCAGGCAAGCACAGGGCAAACTCAGATCAATAAGCATGATCACAGGGGTAGGTGCAGCATCTATTGGAGCACTTAGAAGGGGCTCTTAGCCAGGTTTGGCTGCAAGGGGTACATGGGAGTCTTTTCAGAGTAGATGAGTTTTAGTTGAATCCTAAAGTTGTGGAAGGAGTTTTTCAGGGAAAAGGACAACAAGTGAAGAGGAGACTACACTGTATGCAGAATGAGCAGCTGTGCAAAAGCTGGAAATGCCTGGAGGCATTCTTCTTTATAGGAATATGCAGACATAACAACACAGCCAAAGAGCACATTCAAGGTGGGTGAAGCTCAGAGAGCAGACAAGGATGTGCCAGGTCATACATGGCCCTCTAGACCATGAAGGGTCTTCCATGCTAAAGCCACAATCTCTAATCCTATAGTGATACATAGAAAACCTTAAAGAAAAATGGAATTTTTCCATTCTGTTTTTAGTAATGTTGATGATAATGGTCTAACAGTTGACTCAAGTAGTTCCAATGAGGGTAGAAATAATATCTATTAAGCATTAGCTCTGGGATAACCCATGCCCTAAGAACTTTATAGCTATTCAATAACTTAAGCCTCCAACAATCATGTGCAACATATTGCAAATGAAGAAATTGAGATACAGACATATTACCATAGGCTGTGTAGAGTTGGAATTTGAAACCATGTAGTCTACTTTCCAAATCTTTGCTCTAAGAGAAAATACTACACCTTAGTTACAAAATTCCACTTAAGATGTCTCTGTCATGAGAATAGGTTTAACTCTGTGAGTTCACATGAATGCTATTATGAATTATTTAGAATTGCAAGCAGTAGAGAAATATTGCTCACACTTCAGAGTCATCAGGTTTACTGGTATTATAATAAGGTTATATTTCAGATTATAATCTGATTAGAAAGCATGCCCTTGTCTCCTAAAGGGACTATTTCTCTTATAGCACCTAATCAATCTGAGCTTTAGTTTTTCATCTAAAAAAAAAACAAAAACAATAGCATATTGTTGTTAAATGAGATGATCTTGGGACAAGTAACAGGTACAAAGATGAGAATGTGCTACTATACAGTAAGGCATTTGCAACAACCTGATGATGTAAGAAGATGGGACTCTAACTGAGGTTTATTTGTAAAACAGTGAAGTAATATGTCACCTTCTCAACAGTTATATCATTTAGTTTCAAGTTTATTCATTCATTGATTTTTCTTTTAATTTAATGAACTTGCTTTGAGCTACTCTGTGTCTGCCTCTGTCCTGAGTCCTAGGGACACAACAGTGGACATCAGAAGGTCCCTTCTGTCAGAAGTCTCTCAGTTTTGTGGAAGAGTTAGACACAGACATACTTAGAAATTATAATGCATTGTGCCAGATAGACTGATAGTGCAATGTATGGAGTTAACGGGAGCCCCAGGTAAGGGAACCTAATCTAACCTAGAGCTTCAAGGGAATAACTCACAGTAAAGGGGAAGCCTCCAGATATTGCCAGAATAAGTATAAAAAAAAACCAGTAGTGAAAGCAAGATAGAATTGGTTACTAGTAGAGAAATATATAATATTTCCTCTCTGCTAATACACTCTATTGACAAGGCATGTGGGGGGAGCCAACTCATTTTTTTTTTCTCCCTTTAACCGTATTATCTAGAACCATTCTCATAACATCTAAAAGCTTGATCAAATTCAGTCAGGAATTGCAGAAGGCCCTGTATAATTTCCCCAGAGCTGCCTTCCCACTGATCGTTATCCCAGGTATATGTCTCTTCACTGGTTCCCAATAGTCAATGTAAAGACATCCAGGCCCCTAAATGGGTATGCAAAGTCCAACACAAATGCTCTCTGAGTTTCCCCAAATCATTCTTTGAGAGCTATTGTTGGACGCATGTTGGGATAAGATGATTTTTTTTTTTAAGCTAGCATTCTCCCATTCAAGTTTTCCTCCAGAGGGTTTATAGCCCAATGAGTGCTCCTAAGACAGCACATGTGTTTGGTTTATTATCAAAAATACGTTTTAGAAACATGTGCAAAGAATTAGAAAAGAGAGTGTAATAATATCTTTTCATCCTGAGGGTTGTGGAGGTACTAGCATTATATAGTATTTCCAACAATGATGCTATGGTCATAAAAGTGTAAATTTATCTATAAATGGGTCCTTTTATATTGAGAAGAGATATTTTGAGTAAGTTCCCATTTTTCTATTGTCACTATGAAGCTCACTATTTCTTAAGTTTCAATTGCTTTCTGATATTCACTTTGAATTCTTTGGGAAGTTTCTTTGTGGTCTTCCAAAACTGCCAAGTGAATTTAGTCTCTACACTTGGTTTATACTTGAGATTCCAAATTGTTCTTCTCAGGTTGGTTTTCTCTTTCTTTATTGCCCCAATCTCATCCTCATTTCATCATAAAGCTTTATCTCTGTTCCTTGTGACTTCGTTTTATAATGATATCCCTAGTTTATGGGTTCCTTTATGGAGAATAGGCTTTGTGGTCTCCATCCATCAAGATAGATGAAGCTGGGCTGTGGAAACCAACCAGCTCCCAAATCCCAGATGCTATAAACAAGAGAAGTGTGTTTTGTTCCAGTGCTGCTCTGAAGATTATCTGGGGACTCCCTGGGACTCTGGTTGACAGTGAAGCCACTAGCTAGAACCTTGTCACTTGCATGAGCCAAGGGAAAGAGAACTCTGGAGTCTTGCTCCAACAGTTACATCTTTATTAAGGAGAGGGTGTGTGTCTCTGTGCTTGCAACTGATTGGCTTCTACTAGACCCATGTTCCCATTCAACTACAAAGGAACAAGGAAGTACCTACCTACCATGTGCCTGGAAGGTTGAGAGCAATAAATATTTGGTACATTGCACTAGTGAGAACCACAGAGCCCTTCAGACTGAGATTTGATTGGAGGTTTATTCTGGCAAGTGGCTTAGCTGCTAAGATGTTCTATGTCTCAGCTTCCTGTTCTACAGAACCATTATGCTGCAATGGCTTCTGGTAAGCAGTCATTGACTATAGAACTCATATCATTTGCTGTTACCCTTTGGTCCTAAAGATTAACATTAGAATAACTTATTTCCCCTTTGGTTCTAAAGAGTAATATTAGAGTAACTTATTAGAGTAACTTATGTCCCCTTTAGGAACATAAGCTTGGGGTGCCTGGGTGGTTTATTCCTTAAGCCTCTGCCTTTGGCTCAGGTCATGATCCCAAGGTCCTAGGATCCAGCCCTGCATTGGGCTCGCTGCTTGGCGGGAAGCCTGCTTCTCCCTCTCCCAATCCCTCTGCTTGTGTTCCCTCTCTCGCTATGTCTCTCTCTGCCAAATAAATAAATAAAATGTTAAAAAAAAAAAAAAGAAGAACATAAGCTTGCTTTCTTTAATTGAGCTTCTGTAACATTAAAGGAACATTAGGTGAACATAATTCATTGTCCAAATTGTCAACAGAACTGGCAAATGAAGTTTGACTGTGTGATCTTTGTTCATTAAGGGACAAAAGAAAAATTAGAAGGGACATGGTTTGAATTCTCAAGACTATCTATCAGAAACTCATCTTTTTATCTCAGAAAAGAAAAAAAAAATGTCTCACAAGTATCTCATAAAGTGTCCCTTACAATTCAATTTTTTGAAAGAATATTTTATCTAGTTCATTCTCAATGAAGTAGCTGTGTATGAGTCAGTGAATGGTGTTCAGTACTATGGATTTGGTAATCATGTTCCAATTTCTGCTCGGTCATTTTTAATCGACATCTCAGTTGCGTCTGTTGCTAAAGAACAGATTTATGCACTGTTTGTTTCAGATCGATGAACATTACAAGCAATCAGGGTGAAGAGTTACAAAGCTCAGTGTTTTTCTTCCTTCAGCATAAAATAGTCCATCAGCTTCAAGTCAGAACCGGGTAAATTATTCATTTTAATATTGTTGATTTAGGCCCACCTAAAGATATGGCCTTGCCGACCTGTGATAAAACTGGCATGATTAAATATTTCTCCCATCCCAAATCTTTCTGTGTTTTTTCAGGCTTTTGTGTGCCACGAGTTCAATGATTTTGTATGCATCAAAAGAACAGGCTAGGTCATAAATAGCCGTCATTAATTGAAGCGGCTTTCACACTTAGTTTGCAATTTCTCATCTCCCTAATTTAGACAATGTGTACTCTGTAGCCAGATGTGAAATTTTATTACATTTCATGGGACTACTTAATATTGAGCTTTAATTTTAAATATATTACGGTGGTCTCTGGACTCATACTTGTCTAGCCATCTTTGAGCTGCACATTAAAATATTTACATCTGCAGGTGAGATGAGTGCACTCCAATATTAGTGTGCTTTGGAACATGTCCAATTAATCACATCCCTTAGACCGAGATGACTTTGACGTGGTTATTTATTGGAGTGTTGCCCCAATTTGGACAACGAGGCAAGAGTGTCATCATGCATTTTTTTCTTCCCCACATGTAGTCAGAATTGAGTTATTGGTCCTCAATGAAAGGGACCATCAGGGTGTTGCAGAAAAGTAGAAATTGGGAGAAGTTATGGGGTCAGTGTTTAATTCTCAGCTTGATTTCCTCACGCCCCCTTTACCTATGCTTCATAAACTATTCACACCTCTCGTTGGTTTCTGGTTAGTTTGCTGTTCTGCTTCCTCTGTTGAAAATGGCTGTCTTGTACTATGCTGAATAGCAGTGGTCAGAGGAACATAAGGGAAGGGAGGGAAAAAATGAAACAAGATGAAACCAGAAAGGGAAACAAAGCATAAGAAAATCTTAATCTCAGGAAATAAACTGGGGGTTGCTGGAGGGGAGGGGGGTAAGAGGGATGGGGCAGCTGGGTGATGGACATTGGGAAGGGTATGTGCTATGGTGAGTTCTGTGAATTGTGTAAGACTGATGAATGACAAACCTGCACCCCTGAAACAAATAATACTTTGAATGTGATTTAAAAAAAAAAAATAGAATGTCTCTCTCCATATCCTCTTCTAAGTGAGCCATAAAGTGGCAAAATCAGCTCCAGCAGTACTCCTTCCAGAAAGCCCTTCCCAGAACTCCCTATGAGTTCCTAGGTCCATGTTCTAACAGATAGCTCAGCAGGCAGCATCTACCCGAAATGTATGCATCTGTTCTTCCCACTATAATGCTAGACTTTAGACAACAGGTCCCTCAAATTATTCAACTCTTTAGAGCCAATTCCTGGCCATGGTATGGACTTCATAAATATTTATTGAATGAATGAATATTTGTTGAATTAATGGCTGAATATTGTAGAATCTTGACTTCATTGTTTATTTTTATAGGAAAAAATTAAACACCAGCACATATGGAATAATTGTTATGTGCTAGGCACTGTTCTTTGCAGTTTATCTGTTGTAAACTCATTTAAGGTGTATAAAATTCCTATGAAAGAGATACTGTCACTGCTCCATTTCACAGATGAGGAAACTAAGGGACAGAAAGAAGAAATAACTTGTCCAGTGTCACACAGCCAGGAAATGGTGGAGCCAGTGTTCACATACAGTCTAGCTCCAGAACTAGGAAACAAAACCACCATAAGTCCCTCCTTACAGTGTGCATTTCTAACGGTCAATGAAAAAACAAACTGAAAACAAAGTTCCTCCTTCCTGTACTTGCTCATTCCTAATGGCTGCTCTTTTTAGCTCATGTAGAAAATAAAGTAGTAACGTGTTTCTGTATTTATTGTAGCTTTAGTAATTTCAGCTTGTAAATTTGCTTTGAAAGCCCTGGTGTTTAAATATTAATCAAAGCTATGGAAGCTTCCAAGCAAGTGCTGTCAGAGAAAGATCAACATTAGTTAGATTTTTACTTGCTGACAAGTTAAAAATAAGCTTATAGTAGCTTTCCTACCTCCTGGAAATACGTTGGCTTCTAAGCTTACTGCAGGATTCAAAAGGAAATTTTGGCATTCAACTTGAAAGCAGATATATAAAATCACAATTGTTTTCAAATACAAGCAATTTCCTCCATGTTTAGATAAATGTACTTACTGGAGACAATTCTGTATACCTCTATAGTGATTTTCCTTGAAATGTCCTTTTATCTTCTTTTTTGGAGACTCTCAATACATTATAAAATTTATGACTAAAAAGCTTTCTTTAATTGTGTAAAGTTTAATTTTTTCACATTTGTTAAAGAAATACCATTAAACACACAAATGCACAGTGATACACCTGTGCTTCCCGCCCCCCCCCCCCCGATAATAACAGGTTTTTTTAAAAAAGCTTTTCTGTAGCTCACTTTACTAGTTACAATATTCTGAGTATGTTATTCAATTTTGGATCAGTTACTTATACTGTCTTCTACTCCTTTTCTTATCTGTAAAACAGGTAATAATATGAATTACTTTACAAAATGAAAATACGTGGAAGAGTGCCTATCAAGTAAAAGAGTTCAGGAGATTCTGCTGTTGTTATTATTGGCTTCAGGCAAGGTGGCTTTATAAATGGATAAGCATTGGAAGAATGGCAAACATCTTTTAATAGTTCAGATTAACCTGTGTGATTATAGGTATGTATTAGTCCTCCTGGGATGCCGTAACAGAATACTACGAGGGGCCTTAAACAACAGAAATTTATTTTCTCACAGTTCTGGAGGCTGGAAGTCCAAGATCAAGGTGCCATCGGGGTCGGTTTCTGGTATGACCTCTCTTCCTGGTTTGCAGATGGCCACCTTTTTGCTGTGTCCTCACATGGTCTTTTCTGTATGGGCATACTCCTGCTGTCCCTTTTCTTCCGAAGGACACCAGATCCAAGGGATTAGGATCCCATCCTTATGACCTTACGTACCTTTAATTACCTCCCTAGAGACGCTGTCTCTAAATACAATCACACTGCAGAGTTAGAACTTCAACATACGAATTTTTAGGGAGATACAGTTTGATTCATAATAAAGTAGAACATCATTGGGAAATAATGATAAAAGTCTAAGTTTGAAGCCCTTGGTAGGGGACGTTGGCCAAATTATCCTCTGTTCATCCCACTGGAGCTTTTTAAGAGGTTGTCTCATTGCCATTTTAAATAAATGACTTCAGCTCCCATTCAGAGTGCCACTCATGAATATGTCTTTTGGCCTCCAGCACGGCATCAACAGAAACTTCATTGCCATATTCTGTGGATTTATTTTATTTTATCTTACTTTATTTTCTGAAGGGTGATCCGGGGCTCGATTAGTACTTAACACCAGAAACTGAAGGGAATGGAGAACAGGGGAACATTTGTCTGGGCATGCCTTTAGCTTCAAGCATGTCAAGAATGTTGTTGGAATGGCTCTGCCATAATGGGAATGGTTGTAGGGCCACATATCAGTCCTTCATTTGGGTAAGTGTGAAATTCCTAAGGTTTTAAAAATAGCAGAATGATATAATAGGCTCTCATTCTAACAAGTTTAATCTCACCCACAATTATAATAAATAAGATTCGTATAATGAAGACATTTAAAATTGACCCTGAAGCGTCTCTGATCAGAAAGCAGTAATGACAGATTTCATGTTGTACAGAATAATCCATTTGCCAGTAAAAAACCCAACTCCCATGTTTAGATCTCCCTCGTTCTTTTTATGATAACTGCCCAGAGACTCTGTTTAGTTATGATGCCAATTTGTTATTTCATGTAATATTAACAACTCATCGCATAAAATGAACAGTGAACTACTTTTCTGAAAGTCTGCAAGTAAATATTGAATTATGGTTAACAACTTATAGTAATTCACTTTCACAAATTTCCATTTCCTTTCGCAAGTCTGCCAATATTCAAAATAACTTCCATTATCTCTACGTGTTTGTGTAAACCTCACATGAAACTATCGTTTTATCTTCTTTAATATGGCTAGGGATTCTATTTTTTTAACTGCTGTTATGGTCTAGATAAACTAAGTAATGTATTGGCCTTAATAGTATCTTGCCAGTAGTTTTGCAGGCAAATTAGATAAAACATTAATTATTTGCTATTTATAGAATGTCCCTGGTAGGCCACATTTTCATAAATACTGAAAAAGAACTTCATTGAAGTAATACTTTTTGGTCAATATTATAAAAACAAAGTAAAGAGAGGCAAAGTGAAACTATAGTTAATAACTGGCAAATGTTACAACATAGAAATCTAATTAATGCTAACACAGTGCTTGAGCATTACCATTAGTTGCTGGTTTTTCACAGAGCTTATAGCCTGGTTTTTCACAACAAGGGTCTTCTGTTCTTCCTTCCTTTTCCAGATCTGACAGATGCAAGTAAGTAGCAGAGAGGTAACTCCAGAAAGATCATCAGCCAGCACATTTCTGGCAGCTGGGTTGTCTGATTGAAGCCTGGGGAAACTGAACCTACATTTGTCTCCAAGAAAAGATGAGTAGGGCCATGGGGGAAGGAATTGTGTATGAGGAAATTCAAGCAAGTGCTAGCATGAATCTGGGCAAGTGTAGTTTGGTCTCTCACTGTGGAGTCCTTTTGTTGTTCTCCTTAAATCACGACAACAATCCCCGCAGTCAGGGAGAACTTCTCTGATTATTGATAGAGTGCTTCCTGGTCTCCTGTGCCTCTGAGCACCTCTACCCATAATTAGGTCTTTCTTCCAGCCTCTGCCTTATAGTTTTTGCTTCCAAGAAATCACTTACCTTCTCAGTTTTTGGAATCACTGTTTTATGACACCATAGATGGAAAATAATGAATCTGCTTTATGAACCTTGGGGGGGAAAAAAAAAAAGAAGAAGAAGAAGAAGAAGAATCATGGAGGTGGATTGTCTGGCTTTGGGAAGTCATGACCAGTTGGCAATTGTTAGAGAATGACTCAGCTGTCTGGATCTACCTTTCAGACAGGTTTAGGTAAACTGGAAGCAGATCAACACTAGGCTTATTCACATATAGACATGCCTGGATAAGCCACCTAACATCAGTACACAGGAAGGGCCGGTATCTACGGTCGAGTCAGGCAAATCCTCCCTTTTCCCATTTGAAATGCCATGAATTTAAACGTCGCATGGAAACCAAAGACTGTCTCATTATATGCAAGATTATAAGATTAAATAACTAAAATGCACATCATTTAACTAGGTATTTCTTTGTACATTCAGTATATGTTTGCTTATTTATTTATTAAATGTTTGAAATGTGACAGGTGTGGAGTGAGGCATTTAATGATGATTTAAGAACATTTATGCTCATTTTGGAGATAAGCAAGTAGAGTTCTAGGAAGGTTAAATAGCTTTCTCCAAGTCATACTGCCATTTTATGCTATAGATGATACTGTTCTTCTTTACGTAGCCTTTGTTTCTTCATTTTGACCATAGATTATTTAAAAATATTAAAAAACATTAGTCACCTTGCATGTTTTAGGAAGCTTTTGTACATCTCTAGTGTCTGAGATTGAGATTAGCACATGCTGTGAATAACAGGGACGAAGAACAGAAGCTGGTTGGGTCTTCAGAAGCAGCAGTGAGACTTGAGCCAATCCTGGCAAAACTGACCTTCAGTTTCCTGTCATGCATGAAAAATACATGTCCTTATTATTTACTGAAATCAGTAGTTTGGCGTCCTCTTATTTGTAACAAACAAACAAAAAAAGTTCTTAACCATTAGACTAAAAGAGTAAAAATAGCACAATGATAAGAGAAGGCAAAATAAAAGTTTACGAAAATTTTCCAAAAGTAAACCCATGCATGCTTAACAGATTCTAATCAGTAGAACCCAAGTGTGAGGAGGATCTGTTTTGGATTTATACAATAAATGTACACAATTTATGGCAGAAATGCTATGGGACTCATTATAAAATTGTCTTCTTTATAACATGATGTCAAATATAGACCTTGTACAACAGTATGACAGAGGCTCCATGGTGGGGGTGTTATGGACTTTGGATTCTGTCAATGAGGATATTAACTCCAGTGGTACCTAGGAGGGCATCCTATGATAGGACTGCCTTGAGTTTCTAATTTCCCACACCGAAAGAAGTGGTACAAGACTAAATTCCATTGCATTTTCTTTTTCTTTTCTTTTCTTTTCTTTTTTCTTTTCTTTTCTTTTCTTTTCTTTTCTTTTTTTCTTTAAGCTTTTATTTATTTATTTGACAGAGAGAGATCACAAGTAGGCAGAAAGGCAGGTGGGGGGGGGAAGCAGGCCCCCTGCCAAACAGAGAGCCCAATTCAGGGCTCGATCCCACTATCCTGAGATCATGACCTAAGCCGAAGGCAGAGGCTTAACCCACTGAGCACCCAGATGCCCCTCCATTGCATTTTACTGATAGTTTATTGTCTCACTTTAACTTTCTAATTTCAGACTTGTATGCTCTGGCTTTTAATGACCCCTCTAGGATTTAATGATTTGTCTTCCATCATTTTCAACTAAGAGAATTTATGAACTATATCATCATTGTTTGAATTGAAAAATAAATATATTTTAATCAAATGCTTCTAAGGTCAAACAGTTCATGTTTCTAGCATGCTACTAGTTCCCCTGAAATAATACTATTTTTTCCCTTGAGAAATGGCTAAGAGAAAGGCTATGATGTTTATATAAAACTGTGGCTTAGAGTTCTGGTAAAGGAATCTTTTAACTCTTGTAATTTTCCTGGTTGCTACAGGTGACTTAGGGAAACACTGGTTAGCTAGGTTTGGTTTTAAGATAATGTGTTTATACTACTAGGTATTTACCTAAAGAAAACAAAAACATTAATTCAAAGAGATACATGCACCTTTATGTTTATTGCAGCATTATTTACAATAGCATGTATATAGCTATATGTATATGTATATGTATATAAAAATAGTATATAAATTGATAACTATATATATCACTATATATATAATGTTTTATATATGTATGTGTGTGTATATGTGTGTGTGTGTATATATATAGAGAGAGATAGATATAGATATATAGTGGAATATTTTGCAGACATAAAAATGAACAAAATTTTGTCATTTATAACAACATGGATGGACCTAGAGAATATAACGCTAAGAGAATTAAATTAGTCAAAAAAAGACAGATACCATATGATTTCATTCATATGTGGAATTTAAGAAACAAGACAAAGGAAAAAAAAAAGTAACAAACAAAGAAACAGACTCTAACTACAGAGAAGAAACTGATAGTAACCAGAGTGGAGTTGGCTGGGTGATGGGTGACATAAGTGAAGGTGATTAAGTGTACACTTGTCCTGACAAGCACTGAGTAATGTATAAAATTGCTGAGTCACAATATTGTACACCTGAAACTAATACAACATTATATGTTAACATATTGGATTCAGAATAAATTAGTTTTTTTCAAAATGAATTTTTTAAAAGGTATGGAGGGGCACCTAAATGGCTCAGTCATTTGAGCCTCCAGCTCTTGGTTTGGCTCAGGTCATGATCCTCGGGTTGTGAGGTGTAGCCCCACATTGCAGTCTGCTTGGCAGAGTCTTCCTGAGGAATCTTTCTCTCCCTTTCCTTCTGTCCCTTCCCCTGTTCCTGTGCTCTCTCTCTCTCTCTTTCTCTCAAATAATTTTTTCAAATAATTTTTTTTAAAACTCTGTGCAAAGCCCTGATTTAGAGTAAACAATAAATTCAATAAATTCAACTCTTTCTTCTACAGAAGAAAAAAAAAAGGATGATATGCATATAGAGAAGGGGCTGGATAAAAAGAAGAAATGGTTTATGGCGACTTCTGTCTTAAAATCCACATTTTAAATCAGTTTAGATAACCATTCATGCTTCATTGATTATCACTCTCTCATTAGATGTCTGGACAGTTAAATAAGACAACTCATATATAACATTTGGCATAGAATGTAGTATAGAGTAGATGCTATTATATGCTAGCAATTACTAATATTGTTTCTCTATTATAGAACCAAGAATATAATCTTGTAAACTCAAGTTATATGTGCTAGACACATTAATACACATTATCCTCCTTATGTAACAGTTAAGAAGCTACTGTCTTTCTAATTTTCAAATCCATCCCTCCATATTTCTTTCTGTGATTCTGGGGACACTTCTTCTTTGCCAGCTGGCTTCTGTTAGGCTTTGCCAAAAGGGGGCCCAAGAGGGTGACTGGAAAGCAGAAGGAGGAAAAAGAGACATGCTCATAATCTGTTGTTCTTATGAGGTTCACCCTTGAAATCCCCTCTTTCCATTGGCATTGTCAGTAGGTTCCAATAGCTGCAATTGTTCCTATTTTGCAGTTTTTTCACATCCTAGAAACAATCTCATAGTACCTTCTCAGCTATATCAGAGCAAGCTAGGGGCACCCGGGTGGCTCAGTAGGTTAAGCCTCTGCCATCAGCTCAAGTCATGATCTCAGGGTCCTGGGATTGAGCCCTGCATCTGGGCTCTCTGCTCAGCAGGGAGTCTGCTTCCCTCACTCTCTCTGCCTGCTTCTCTGTCTACTTGTGATCTCTCTCTCTCTCTCTCTGTCTTTCTCTGTCAAATAAATAAATGGGATCTTAAAACAAACAAACAACAACAACAAAAAAACAAAAACAAAAAAACAAGCTAACCTATGTCCTGACTTCAGGTAGTACTTTCTCCTAATTTCTGATGTGCCAGCACCAGGCAGCCAGGGTCCTCTGAGGAGCTCTGGTCCAAACTCCACAGGACCTTCCTCTAAGCGTCTAGATTTTAAATCATCATTCTCTTCCATTTTTTTTCTGAACCCTAGGGGTGATATTTGCTCCCCCTAGTAACTGCATTTGTAAAACCAGTGTTTCTCTTTTGTATCTCATGGGGGTAATACGTGGTTGACAATTATTTATATCAAATCTTTGTGTTAAAGTAACTAATTTTTTTTTCTTTGTTTATTTCTCTTAAAAGGGCTCTGAGTGATAAACTACCCCAAGTCCTGCCCAGGGCATCACGCCCTGAAAGAAAACTCTGTGAGGGTATTAAAGTCTTTTACCATGTGCAAGTCAATTCTAAATGGTACTCTATAAGGTTACAGAATGTCAGAGCATTTTAACATTGGATCAGTTTTTCTTATAATGGTGAAGTTCTCATCTTAAGACATGATAAATTCTCTACCACCTAGAACCTTGCAGTATAGAGGAAAGTTCTCTTCGGTTTATATTACCTAAGGATACTCTTTGGGTGCAGAAAGCTATGGTGTCTAACTTAAAATTTGTCAAGAAAAAAAAAAAAACTGATGTGGTTTTCTTTCTAAAAAAAGAATTTCACCTAAATTTTAATATGTAACTTCTCAATGAATTTGTTTACTATTAGTGACTTGGGGTCATTTCTGTTATATTTGCACATTGCTTGGAACTTATCTTTGTCTCCAGTCCAACCCCTCTCTCCCCATTTAACTTGTAGTCACATTTTTTTCTTCTTATTAAACACATAACCTACCTGCTCTGCGACCTTGTGTTGTTAAAATAGAAACTAAAGACTTAAAGTTAATGGGAAAACTGTAACAAAAGTAATGAATTCAGCATTATAATAAAAGCACAGCAAATGTTAGAAGCCATTAGGGAAGAGAAAATGAACCGTGTTGAGAATGACTGGTCTCAACACAATCAAATGGGCTTCTCTTCTCATAAAATTAAAAAAAAAACAACAAAAAACAAACAAACAAAAAAAACAACCTTAAAACATAAGGGCTTAAGACTACCCTATGCAGTGCATTAGTTAGTTCACATTTGAATAGCTGATGTACAGAATTAGTCAGAAAAACACAAATGAATCTTACAAGCCGAGCCAATTATAAGATGGAAATGGACTCTTCATGTGTCGTGGATAAAAATAAATTAGGGAAAGCATGGAGATTCCCACTTAACTTGATCAGTTTGAGATGTGAATCTAATGTGATAAATATTTGAAAAATATGTGAAACTAAATCTAGTGGAAAATACCAATTTTTAAAAAGGGAAATGAGAGCTGTAATATCAATTATTTTGGTTAAAAAATGTATTTACACTTAGGTGGGAAAGAACTAAAGTATAGTCGGAATGGGAAACAAATTCTTTCTCATGTGATCTACCAGTTTTAATTTAGAGTAGGGATGAATATTGTGATCCAAGAAAGAATGTGTTATGGAGCAAGCAGTGCTTTCCCAAACGAATGCACAACAATAGTCTTATGTGTGTTTGTCCATGTCTCTATGTGTGGGCACATGTACTTGCAAGTGTTTGTAAGTATGTGTTGCTTAGTTTTTTGGTCTCATGTCTCTCAGACAAATGTGAGGTGCTGGCTTGTGAGACCGTTTTAGAACTATAGGACCAGCCAGATACATAGGACTTGACTTTGCTAAGTCTTAATTCAGCACTTTCTGAGACCACCTATTGTTGAAAGTTTAAAACAGAGGGAAAAAAAAAAAAAAAAAAAAAAGGAAAGGAACAAAACTAAAAAAAAGATTGTGGAATAGGTAGAACTGCTTTCTATAAATCCTGAGATAATAAAACAAATTACAAAATGAATTCACTTTGCTTTCTGTTTTTATGGCTTTGCCTTAACTGGGTCTTCTATCTTCTCAAGTTCTTACATGAGACACTGTATTTTGGGAACACCAAACAACTCCTCAGTCTATGAATCCTCCTTTGTACATTTTGCAAAAGGCTATATATTTTGTAAGTCTGTGAGTGGGAGGTACTTCTTTCTTTATTTGATCTCTCTCTCATAACTCTGCCTAGAAGCTTAATATGCTACTTTTCATCAAGTAGGCAGGCCTCTGTGAAGGATGACTTCAGAGTCAGGCAGAACCTTCTGAAGACAGATTTAACTCTTTCCTCTCAGCAGATCTTATTTAAGGAGAATGAATCAGCAATCAGCTGGAAAGACTTGGGATTTGAGTGTGTCCAAGGCTAGGGACCTAAGATGTGACCTAACCAGCAACATATATAATCTTACATGTTATTCTTAGATCCAGCCACCAGATTCCGAAGAGCTTATTGGTTGGGGTTTAAGGTTTAACTTAGTCCTAATTCGTTTCCAGCTTTCATATTATGACCTGCCCTGTTGCCATGAAGCAAAATAGTCAGGAGGCTCAGTGTTTACATCACATTATCAATTCATTACTGCATTGTCCTGTTCCCAGGAGTGCCCAGCTGCCTCTGAAAGAGCCTAATATACCTCACAGAAGGAATTCCATTTCTGAGAACATGAGGCTAATTAGTTGCAAGAAAATATATCAAAGCTCTAATGGATGGGGAAGTGGGGAAGGCAGAAAAATGATACAATTTTTGTGAGAACCTGATAGAAAGGAATATGGATCAGGGCATTCCTAGTTTGATATCCCAGGTGTTGATAACTTGTTAATCAGTTATCTGTGTTCTTACACGTGCAGTTCTAAAAGTAGAACATTTTATACAAGAAATTCAACACAAAGCCTAGCTAATTAAAAAACCACCACCACCACAACAAACCGTCACCTTTTCCATCCCATCCACTTTGACATTTTGTCTTTTAATTTCTGGATATCTAAGGGCACAAAGAGGTAGATGAGATCAAATTAGAGCTTTTTTTATCCTCAATATGTATTTAGGGAACCACTTGTTCTGGTATTGTCTTAGTCTGTTTGGGCTGCTATAAGGAAAATACCAAAGACTGGGTAGATTATAAACAGCAGAAATCTCTTAATCATATTCAAGTCCAAGATCAAGTCATCAGTGTGGTCACCTTTTTAGGCAAGTGAATTACCTCCCAATGCCCATTCTCCTAATACCACCATCAGTAGGGGGTGGGATTTCAACTTGTGAATTTTGGAGAGACACAAACAATCAGATCATCTGGTGTTTTGACTACTAATTCAGATGCCTGACCCACAACATATACTGGTAGAATCTGAATTTTGGGGAGTTGGACTTTGTAACCTTCATTTTTAGCAAGCATTCTGGTAATATGCTCATTAACATTTGGGGGCCACTACTCAACTATTTACTGTCCTTAAAGACATAACAGTAAGTGGGGAAAGATCCCTTGCTTCCTCAGGAACCAGATCTCCCACCACTGTGGAGATAACATCTGTATGTCATCTTTCCCCTTGTACCTTTGTAGCATCTCCTCTTGTGATTTGAATCAGCACCCTTAGTCATGCTTTTCCAACTAGCTCATGGTATCATGTGGTCAGTTTTTCTATGAGGCCTAAAAATCATTTAAAGAGAAAGTTAGCTACTCATCTGAAATAAAGAAAAAGGGTCGGTAAACTAAGATCAGTCCCCACACCAGTTGTCGTCAGGGTTCACTTGGTTATAGGGAAGAGAAACACATTCAAATGAGCTCAGGTCCAGAAAACAGAACTTGTAGAAAGAAAATGGGGGAGTTATGGAATGAAAGAGCAGGAAGGGCAGCCAAGAAGTTTTCCTCTTGCTCTCCTCCTTCTAGTCCCCCTCCTCTTCCTTTTACATTCCTTTCATCCTTTTGTCTTCCTTTCTTTCCTTCTTTCCTGTAACAAATATTTGTTAAAATCCCTACCCTTGCCCTAGGAACTGTGGATGCACCAGTGAACAAAACAAACAACTCACTTCTCATAGAATGTATAATCTTGTGTGTGTGTCTCTGTGTGTGTATGTAAATAGGCAGTAAATAAATAAATATGTATAATATAAAGTATGGTGGTCACTGATAGATTCAGTGGATAACAATAAGAAAGGGAGCTAGAGAGCTCAGAGATACAGTTGTGAATACACCTCACTTAGTCTGTCACTTCTACATTTGTGTCATAATTTCTTTGACTCTAAGCATTGGTTTTCTTGCTCTGTCTTTGTTTCTCTCTCTGTGTCCCCTCCTCTTAATTCCAACCATGTTCATGTGTCCTTCTATACACAAAACTTGTGTCCCTTTGGCCCACATGAACTTTTTAACCCAAGTGCCTATCAATAACTACAGATTACCTTTGGTGTGTGTTACTACACATCCCTGAGAAGCTCTGACAGCTTCAGCTGGACTCCGTCTGGACAAAAGCCTTTCTACATTCGTATCTGTCCATAGGAGGCTGTTCAGCCAATGGATGGGTTCTTTTGGCTCCATATTTTTACTTCATCATGCAGATTTCTCTACAGAGTCTTGGAGGACCTCAGTATAGGGTCCTACACTTTGAACATATACTCTCTTTTGTTATGTGTGGAGTTGTTTTGGAGAAATGGATTAAAGGTAAAAAGATTTCTTAGAGGAGAGCAGGACAGTAAGTGAGAACCACATGTTCTTTTTGGTAGGCAAAGATTTGTAGGGGGGAAGCAACATAGAATTGATAGTATTTTGAAATACTGATATGTGATATTTCTTTAAAAATTTCCTGATACATTTTCATTTAGGGTATATATATCTAGCAGAAAAAACAAAGACCAAAGAAAGATCGAAACTAGTTTTTTATCATCAAAATTGACTTTAAAAACTTACTGTAGAAATAATAGGGAAGATCATTTTTGCTTTTGCTTGCAAGTTTCAAATATTTTAATATTAAAAACCGTGAGCACCACCAACTTGGGTTTTGAGCAATTAGATTGGAAGCAAATGTTTTCTCTCTGCTTTTGCGATCACAGAGGGGACAAAATCTGTGTGAGTTGAGGAAGAAAAAGAGAGTTAGTGAGGAAAAGTAGTCAAGTGAATTTGTTGTGTGGGTATCTGAGGATGAGTTCTGAATCTGGTTACATCCTCCCTGTCTTCACCACATCCCAGAGAGCTGGTGAAGACCTAGAATGAACAGATCATCTACAGACAAATGCCTTTCTTTCCTGCTCGGAATGTGGAAGACAGAAGTTGGTTAGACATCACTTCCCCTAACCCCTGCAGTCTCAGAGTGATGGCGCACCAATAGAGTAGAAAATGCAGCCTGTTCAATCTACGCTGAGTTCTATCATGGCCCCCAAGTAGTCATTTACCTCAAGATGGAGCAGGAGAGCATCTAGAGGTTTCTTGTGGTCTACCACTATGCTGAGAGATATGAAAGTGGCTGAGAAATGGCCAAGGGTGCTGAAGATCCTTCATGGTAGTGATATCAGTGACACAAAATAGTTTTTGAAACAACAACCAGTAATACCATGGGAAATAAAATTCCTTGCAACAGACGAGAGGAACTCAGGCTGGAAACCACATGGAGTGATGCGTGCCTTAGTAGACACTGGGTTTTGGAGGTAGGACTGGGAAAAGGACCTGGACGCTGAGTAAAATCCATGAAATTTGGATCAACACAGAAGTCAGAGCAAGGGCAAACTTTGGACTGAACTGGGTTTACCAAGAACTGACTTAAAGCTGAGATTTTTGATAACAGGGGAAGGGAACTGAGGCTTGCAGACAGAAATTAATAGTAAAAATTTTAAACAGTTGTGTCCTTGGCACACCTGATCTTGTGGCTTGGGAGGTTCATGGCTAACACACATGTCTAATTCTAAATCAGCTTCACTTGAAAAAGAGAACATTTGTTATCTTTTATCAAGGATGATTCATCACATTTCTCTGACAAATGGTACATGTTTGATAATCTCCAGCACATGGCCCCACCATAACTAAAAGCATAGTAACTGGAGAGAGCCTACATTTCTTTTCAGCCTGATTATTTTCAGAGGATCATACTTTTATAAACTAATTTTGATTATACATCACAAGTTATTGTAAACAGCTGTTTTAATATCTTAGCCTCTGAGCCTTCAGTGCTGATTCCCATATTACCTTTGATCCACATGTCTACAATTTAGACTGAGGGGGTCCTCGGCAATTAAAACAAGTGCTTGCCGTTTCTTCCTTCTCTGGCCCTCTCTTCTCATTCTGATTTGGTTTTAGCTACAACTAGAATACACCTGCCCGATCAGTTTCAAGAACTAGCTACTTCACATCAGAATTTTAAAAGGCTGAATTAATGTTGAAACTCTGTAATAAGCCTGTAAACATTTCACCATCACCCCAACCCACCAAACTCACAAAAGCAGGGAGAGATAATGCCGCACCCTTTCCTCAATAATTATGTCCAGACAAGACCTTGCATGGCCAGCAGGATACAATGAGAATGGAAAACAAATGGATTCCAAATTTCTAAAGCATAGTGCACAGAGCATGGAGAGGGAAAGAAAGTGTGTGCGCCATCCCCATCCTTTCCCCCCTTTTAGCCCCTGCCAAACATTCCCTTTGTTCTATTTTCTATCTCACTGAGATTAAAGTGCTGATCTCCCCTTTTTGAAAATGATGTCACTTTTTTTTTTTTCTTGCCTTGGCAGAGAGCAAGTTCATTACAAATCTGCTGTGTGACTGATGGCTTTGAAGAGATAAGGCAGAGGGGGAAACACATTTGGGAAAGGTATGAAACTCAAGAGACAGGTTGACAATTAAACTGGCAGTAAGAGAGATGGCGAAGGATAAGGAGAAACAGAGGCTGAGTGTAAATATCTCTTCCATATTCTCAATTACAGCCACTGAAATACAGTTTTTATTCCCTTCACAGGTTTATCTGAAAGCAATGCCATGGACTAAAACTCAGTTTGTTCTCTTCCTGATGAGATGCATACACTTTTAATGACATTATTTCAGGCAGTCCCTTATGGGTGTATTTGATGTTCAGGGTGGGGAAGGCATTTTATTCTGCCATCAAAAAAGGGAAAATATTTGATACTAAATCTGATTTGTTATAATTGCTGATCACTGGACCACGCTGAAGTTTACATAAGAAGCATTTCAGATGGAAAACCAGGTTAAAAGCCTAATACACATTCTAATGCCATTTATATTGTTTAAAATTATTAGTGACAGATGCAGAGCTTTGGAATGTAAAGATCTTTCAACCCCCGGTCCAGTCTTATGGAAAGAATGGACATGCAAGTGGTCACAAAGGGCAAATTATTGAAGAATTTGACATGTAGTAATTAAATACACACACACACACACACACACACACACAGTGCCCCTAACTCTGGAATCTTATGAAAACAACACTATCATCTTTATACCTCTAATTGGATTTCAGCTTTAAAAATGTCATCTTTCCAATGGATGGCTATTCCTGTATAAATCAAAAGAATTTTTAAAATATATTTCTGGGTTTGGGATGGAGGTGGGAAGTAAGAGGAGTCAGTGGTGGCTAATGAGCAGGAGAAGGGACCAGGGAGACAAATGTTGGCCAGAATAGACCAGAGCACATACGACAGGAACAGAATTCATTCTTCCTTTTCCTTCTGTTCCCTCCTGTCAGCATCACACACCTCCACCTCCAACCTTCATTTCTAAGTCATAATAGAAATATGTGTGCTTGAACTTTGCATATTTATGGAGGATGGAATGCATGTGGTAGATGTGGTTTCTATCCTCCATCCCTCGTGACTGTAACACATTATGTATCAATTACACATTGAAATACATATATATGTTTTTAAAGATTTTATTTATTTATTTATTTGACAGAGAGAGAGAGAGAGAGATAGCCAGAGGGAATACAAGCAGGGAGAATGGGAGAAGGAGAAGCAGACTCCCTGCTCAGCCTCCCAGGGTCCTGGGATGAAGACCTGAGCCAAAGGCAGATGCTTAATGACTGGGCCACCCAGGTGCTCTGGAAAAAAAGAAAAAAAAAAAAAAAAAAAAAAAATATATATATATATATATATTTAAGTTTCCCCTTGGTCTTGAAGAAACCCTTCTCAAAAGTAGATGCGGGATACCTGGGTGGCTCAGTTGATTGAGTGTCGCACTCGATTTTCGCTCAGATCATGATTGCAGGTCATGAAATGGAGCCCCCTTTTGGACTTTGAGATCTGCCAGAAGATTGCTTGGGATTCTTCCTCTCCCTCACCCTCTCTCTCAGGCCCTCCCCCTGCTGGTTCCCTCTCTCTCAAATAAATAAGTTAAAAAAAAAAAAAGTTGTTATTCGACTGTTCCCATTCCCTCCCCACTATCTTCCCAGGCTCTCCATTGACAATAAGATAAAATCCCAGACACTTACGCTTCTACTCCCTGGTTTCTTTCAATCCAACTTCTCCATTCAACATTCAGTTGATTCCTAATAAATGTCTGCTTCCTGGATGCTCTTTGTTGTTTCATTCCTCTGACTCAGATTTCCTCTTGGCTCTTCCAGATCTAATGAATATCTCCATTTGCCTCCAGCCTGAACACAAGTATGACCTCTTCTCTTCAGGAAGACTTGATCACTCTCTTCTTCTGGCAACACTTGACCTTCTTATACTTTGAGCTGAGCATCACTACTGCATTTAAACAATGTTATATGTCATAATCCAGGTGGTAGGGCATACCCAGAAAATACAAACATAACTAGTCATAAGTTAGGGCTCACTTTATGAATATTCAGTGAACAAAAGGATGTATAAAACCTGGTTTTTGAAAGCAGGCAAAAGGACCTCAAGGCTATATGTCTGCTTTCTCAGTTTCTTAGTTAAGGATGTATCCTTTTCTTAGAAAATAAAAACCTGACTAGGCTTAAGATTAATAAATATTAATTCAAGATGAATAAAAACTGTTTTAAGAGGGCCCAGATAGGAAGGTATTGTGGAGTACAATGACCTGTGATAACAGCAAAAGTTTTCTGTCAATAATTTCTTTTTGATCACTGTTCATGAATATTATTACTCATGATGTGTGAGGAAAGGGCCCTTCTGAAATTTTCACCCAGTTTCCTGATTCTGTTTATAAGTATAAATAAAATAAATTAAAGTGAAAGTGGTAATTAAAAAGTCTTCAATGTAACCAAATGCATGCATCACTCCAGATTTGGAAAAGACTAACTGATATTTAAGAAAACCCCTTTCAACTTTGGAGTCTCTTGTTGGTGTTGTTTGATGTTATTTGCCTGTTTTTGTTGTTGTTTGTTTTTTGGTTTTGTTTTGTTTTGTTTTTCAGTAGTTGATGAACTGCTGTGTTAGATTTGAGCCTCAGGCTGACTATAGTTGAAATTGAGTGCCTCCATGAAGCTGGTATCTTACACTTGGCAGGTGCATTCTTTCCTCTTCTAGGATGAGGTGAATGCCAGGAAGATGCATGCTGTAGAATAAGTTAGCATACATATATTTTTATATTTCACATTTTTCTCATTCACTCAAATACTTTGTCTGTCCACATGTTTTAGGACTTTTTGACTCTCTGAGCTCATCTGGTATTAGTGCCAGAATCAGCATGTCAATGACTATGGTCACATGTGAAATACCAGAAATCAAAGGCTCCTTAAAGTCTTAGAAAATTAAAGAAATAATGGAAATCCTCAGAATGTTGCTAGAGCAATGATAATTTTTTGGTGATGCCAGTCCTAGAATAACTTAAGGATTTAATATAGGCCATAAATTTTAATAGATAATATGTCCTTTAACACCATCCCTTTTGAGGGGTAGAAGGCATCAAAAGTCTCATTTGAGACCTATCAAGTGGTTTCCAAGTATAGAAATAAGGTGGAAAAGTATTTAGGGCTAGGGAGTGTAGACTATAATTTAAACAATGATCCTAGTTCCGTGTTATGCCATTGATTCAAACCATCTTTAATCGATGGCTGTCAGAAAATTTAATCAAGATTAATATTGGCAAAGACCTTTCTTTATCAGCAATAGCAAAGCATTAGCTAACAGCAAGGTGGCTGACTGGATTTTGGTACCTTATAAGTGCTTTGGCAGAATTCATTCTAGTCTCTTCGGTTTCTTGCCTTTCATTATTATTGCAGAGATGTGTGTATATGATTTAAGGAAACTGGTTAGATACTCAAGCACCTCTTCCATTTCATTACATTAGAGACACAAAAACTAATTTCACAAGGTTTTTTTAAAAGCCAACAAACAGGTACTATTGTTAGATAAAAGAGAAACACCGTGTACTCATAGCTCTCAGAAAATACTTTGGGAAATCTGCTATCTGGTTTCACCAAGTTGCAAAACAGATCCAGAACACAAGGATTCAAAGGCAAGTTGTTTATTTGGGATGTAGTCCTGGAAATAGTGAATATTGAAGTGAGGAAGTAGAATGGGGAAGGTCAGGGAAAGCTAAGAAAACATGTGTTACAAAGCCAGTTCCCAATGAGATGGGTTGCAATTTAGTCCTGACAGGATTTTCTGGGAGCCAGTACTTCATGTGGGGCTCTGGGTCATCCCCATTGAGGAGTGAGGCTGCCAGAGCATTTTACACCAACTCCTGTCAGTCCCTGGACGAGAGCTGTTCCGGAGATTTTCCTCTCCTGGGGCTGCCACAGGCAGAGAGGGCCAGACAAGAGACAAAGACACTGGCAGCTGGAAACTGGCTCTGCAGGTGCTGGCCTGGTAAGACCCAAGGGCATGTGGGTCTTTGACAGGCTTGGGTCTGCTGTAGAGAAGACACACTGCATATTCCCAACAGAGCTTTCAGCAACATCAATAGCGATGTCATCGTCATCACTTCTTAAACAATTCACAGACGGTTCAAGAGTGATAATAACAAGTCTGCGGTAAAATACTGTGGAAGGCAGTTAATCAAGGCCAACACCCAGCAAGCAAAGTAGTATTCACATAGCATTCTTCAAAATTTATCAATTATAATGCAGTTTTTGTGAGTCTTATGATTCATGTTGATGAAAATATAATAGCTATTGAACAATACATATCTGTGGAATTAGTTGTTATTGTTGTTGTTTACTATTATTATGACCTTTCTTGCAGAATCACACTATACAACTTTTATTCTAGAGAGCCTGGATATGCTTCCTAGGCTGAGCTTTATCCGAATTTACGTGAAAATTTACCAGGAAGTATATATTTGGACGCCGTGGTACTAGTAAGGATAATTATAGGTGTGTTATAAGCAGCACTTATGTTGCAATGGGTTCTTTCGATTTCTGTGACGCTGTGATGAAGCTTCCAGACTAGAACCTTTTTCTAAGGTCATTTTCTATGTCGTATTGTATTTAGTACAGAGTTGGTATTTAAGACTATTAGGAATGTCAGAGAGCAAACAAGACAATGCATTCACCCAGAAATTTTGTGAAAATCAGTATGAAGAGAACGGTTCTGGAGCATCATGAAGAGCAGAAACTTCCCCATGAAGTTGCTGATTTTACTGGAAAATTTTAATCAAACCGCTAACAAACAAAATTGGTGTTAGATGCTTACCCAAACATTCCACTTCAGTTTCTCTTGGTCTTTTTTTTCATCTCTTTCATATTTATACTCTTAAATATGCATTTTTCATAAGTTATACTAGATCATTGTTTAGAAGGAAATTGTTGACCCAAGAGCTTATTATGGCAAATTTAGGTTTTCAAAGACACTTGTGAGAAAGCAGGGCTCATCTTCTGTGAACTCTATTTTCTTACCTTTTAAAGATGAATACCCGGCGAATAAACTAAAAAAAAATAGATTACACTTTTTAGCATGAACAAAAGTGGTTGTTCTAACCACCCAATCCATTTATTTTTAAAACACAGGCTGTACATATGGTTTCACACTAGTTTTTAAGCAGGATTTCACTTTCTGTTCTTTTATAGATTTGTTACAAAATGATGGTAATTTAATCATCCAATGAGAAAGTGTTCTTTTTGCTTGATTGTTTTTGTAGCAGGAGAGTAAAGGAAAAGATAAAGTATGGTTCCCTCGATGTTTTGTTTTGTTTTGTTGTTGTTGCTCTGAAACTCCTCTGGTGCCCTTGGTCATGAAAGGAACAGAAATGTTTGATATGCGTCTATGATCCTAGCAGGGCAACTAGGCTCCTGAAGGGGGTTGTACATTTAATTGGCCCGTTTCTATCTCCTAGAGGCAAAGAAAAATGAAAGAAATGACTTGAATGAGGGCCCAGTCCTCAGTTCTCAACTCTTTTAAGTCTCCACCAAAAACAAACAAGCAAGTGAACAAACAGATAAACATCGGTAACATTTTGAATTATCAACATTGGATAGAAACCAAATTGATGGTACTTTCATGAAATCATCACCTGACAAATTCAGCTTTCTGATTAGGAATTTTTGCTGAATTGAAAAGAGAAATGCTTCTATTGTCTACTGTACCAAAGACCTGGATGTCAAATGAAATCTTAAAACCAAACAAATAAAGAGAAGTTTGTTTATTTATCCATTCATTCTTTGTATAAATTGATAGATTGGGGCATTTGGATTTTTGACTATTAATTTAAGAAGCTCCATCTGTAAAATCATGTATTTCAGAGAGAAGGCTTCATTTCTCTTCCGTTCGTATTTCTGAAATTTCTCATGTATGAAAAGTTTCATTTCATTTTCAGTGGAATTCTTATTTATTATCAAAGACAGCTTTTCTGAGGAAAGCAACACTTTTTTTTAGACAAATCCAATTTGTTTGCATATAAAATATAATGTGAAAATTAATATTGTACTGTGTTTGCAACACTATGAAAATACTGGAATTTTATTTTGACTAATTATACATCTTAACTTACATATAATGAAACATTCAGCTGAGATATTCTTGCTGTGCACTTTCTTCTAAAGTAGAGGTGTGAGTTTTTCTGTCTTGGCTGTGGACCAATTTGTGCAATAAAATTACATTTTCTTTTAAAAAGTCTTCTGCTTTGAAACTAGTCTCTTTGTCTTCTCTCGAGTTTATATTTACTGCATAGATGGCTGCAGATCATAATAAGATGACATGGGCCACAACGGACCATGAGATTCATTGAAATTTAAAAAAAAATGTTTTTTCTTATATATATTTTAAAAGTTACGAGCTACAGCCCCTTGGGCTATTAAGCCCTGAGGACTCTTTCTGATAGACCTCAAACTAAGAATAGATTCCACATTTTTAGATGACTGACAAAAGACAAATAATATTTCATGACACATAAAAATTCCTCAAAATTCAATTTTCAGGGGTCCATAAATAACATTTTATTGGAACACAATTGTGCTCATTTATGTACATACTGTTTACAACTTTGATGCTATCACACAAAACAGCTGAGTAATTACAACAGAGACCATATGGCCAGTAAAGCCTAAAATGTGAACTACTTGGCCCTTCACAGAAAAAGTTCAATCCTGGTATTTCTCTTTCTCCTATACATACGAAGATATAAATAGATCATATATGTGTGGATCTATCATAGATTTATCTATACTTACCTGTGATCTGTTATAGAGCTATGAACTATCCTAGATTATCTATGATCTCTCTACCAATAATCTGTTCTGATAACTGTGCTCTGTGTGTCTAAGTTCTAACCATCACGGACCTAGCTATCTACACCTTTACATCTATGATTCATTTATATCTCTGTTGATGATGTGTCTATTTTTATCTCTGTCTTTATATCTGTAGGAGAGAAAGAGAAGAGAGAGAGGGATTAACTGTTGAATACACAAATTTTGAAGCTGCCATTTAATCTAAACTGTGTTTGGACATATTTAAGGTAGTATGGAAAATGGAACTTAGAGCAATTGCTATTCTTGCCCTAATTCACACTTTAAGTAAAAGATGCATGCATATTAGCAGAGAGGAGGCTCCATTGTGTTGCCTCCATGAATACATCCCGAGCCCATCTTTGTTCAGGTAGATCTACAGCTTCCAGGCAAAGATGTGGTTTGCACCTTCAGCCAGATTCTGAAGTTTAAATAAACTCCTTTTCAGCGTGCCGTTTTTTCTAGCTATCACACAGGCTCACACAGGCTCATAAAAAGCTTAAATTTACTACATTTCTAAAGGGATACAGTTTGTGCAGTAGGTAACTGTCACATTCTATATAGACATTGGTGAAATATATTCACAAAGCAAATCAGTTATTCCTCTTCTTTGCCCAGAGATGGAAAATCATTCGATCGCCTAAAAACCTTCCGATTTGATTTTATATTTTTATAGCTGAAAATATAAAGTGGCCTGGAGACCCAGGTATTTGTTTCGTTTAAAATGTCCTTCCACTAATTCTGATAGCAAAATAACAAATATTTATGCATAAAGGACCACTTTTGTTTGTTTCATGGTTGTAATTACTGTCTGAACTAGGAAAATCACAAAGAATGGATGTATTGGGTTCTTGCTCTATGTGCCTAGTAAGTGCTATTTGGGGAATAATCTATTAGAACAATATTCCTAATTTAATTTATGTGTAGTATGGACTGATATTAAATTGTAAAGGGGTGGGGTGCCTGGGTGGCTCAGTGGGTTAAAGCCTCTTTCTTCAGATCAGGTCATGATCCCAGGGTCTTGGGGTTGAGCCCCACATTGGGCTCTCTGCTCAGCGGAGATCCCGCTTCCTCCTCTCTCTCTGCCTGCCTCTCTGCCTACTTGTGATCTCTGTCTGTCAAATGAATAAATAAAATCCTTAGAAATAAATAAATAAATAAATATTTTTAAAAATTGTAAAGAGGCAAGAATTTTGGTTGCTATTTTTTCTAAATTAATGTTATTTAAGACTTGTACTTATAAATAACTTAATGTAAGTGGATGGTACTTTACAACTATAATTAATAAGCAAACTTATTTAGTTCTCAAAAACAACTGTCTTGCTAGATAATTCAAGCTAATATCAAGATGATCTGGTTAATGAAGATAGGATCGTTTAATGATTTTAAATACAACGGTGCTACAGACTTTAAAACATGTTAAATTCTGCTAAAAAATACTTTTCTTATTCTGAGATCATTGTTCAGGTAGGCTTATATGATAATAAGGATTCTGAAATCACTATTTGCTTTGTGTGCTATTAATAATAATTTTTCTGTGTTGCATGAATTAAAGATAAAGATCAACTCTTTAGGTCTGAAAGTTAAGTGTAATCTTTCAGGAATGTTGAGAGGCATAAAAGGAAATGAGGGGATTTACATTTCAGAACATTGCCCAATCCCAGGGAGACAGAAGCCAAAGCAAAGGAAGGAAGGAAGGCACTGGGAAGTGGGCTGCCATCCTAAATTAGAACTGTCCCACCCCTCCAGACTGTCTGTTCGGTTAATCCCATTTGGGGGGCAGCACTTTCCTCTCTGTACCCACAAACACTTCACAAGAATGTTTACTTGAATACGCTGAAACTGACGCTTGTCTACAAGCAGCCAGGTTCTTCGGGTGAAGGACTCTGTCCTAAGTTGGACAGGTTCAATTCATTTTATTATAGAATATCAAAATCGCTGGAATGCACTCAGAAAAGATACTTTCTGGGAAATGAAACAATCCATTTGGATACTATTCTTGAACTGAAAACAGGTCACACATTTTTTAAAAAAATAGGATGTCTCTTACAAAAAGTATGTTGGGAAAAAGAATATTATTTGATTTCTCACAGTATTTGATATCTTAAATGTTCTATTTAAACCTAAAAGGTATACCCTAATTTTCTTTCAAGAGCAATTAATTAAAAAAAAAAGAAAGAGAAGAAAGAAAGAAAGAAAGAAAGGAAAGAAGGAAGGAAGGAAGGAAGGAAGGAAGGAAGGAAGGAAGGAAGGAAGAAAGAAAGAAAGAAAGAAAGAAAGAAAGAAAGAAAGAAAGAGAGAGATGGGGCACCTGGGTGGCTCAGTGATTTGGGCCTCTGTCTTTGGCTCCGGTCATGATCTCAGGGTCCTGGGATCAAGCCCCACATTGAGCTCTCTACTCAGCGGGGAGGCTGCTTCTCCCTCTCTCTTTGCCTGACTCTCTGCCTACTTGTGATCTCTCTCTCTCTCTATCAAATAAATAAATAAAATCTAAAAAAAAAAAGAGCAAGTGCAAAAGAGGTAAAAATTTTGATTTTAAAAATAAAGAAAAAAGACTGCCTATTTTAACTACTTGGATACATATACGTATGAATAATGCATTTGTTTTTTTTTTTTTACCAAATCATTGTGTTGAATTAAAAAAAGAAAAATAGCCCCTAAACATTATCCTTATTAAGTTTTAACTATATATAAATTTTATCTATATTTTCTGTCTTAAAGTATGAGAATTCTTCTGTCCTGTGACCATATACACAACAGCTACATTCTTGTTCAAAATGCTTCGGGATTAAAATGCAGTTTTTAATTCCAACCTGTGTTTGACTAACAAAATCTTTGGGTTGGTTAGGGCTAAAGGCACCATAGACTTCTAAGATAAATTAGTTTCATTTTTATTTTTATTACTGTATTGCCAGCTTCTCTTCCCAAATTACATTTTTAATAAATTTGATCTATAGCCATTTTGAAGGGTGAAAGCCCATAAACACATCTTTCTGCTTTAATTGCCTTTATAAAACATTTACTCAAAAGGGCCGTTTTTCTTCCCAATTGTGCCACCAGTTTTTATAAGTGAATCTGTCAGCCTCTCAGGATTAACTGAAGTTCACTGCTGAAAGTGACTCATGTACTGTAGGGCATTAAGACAGTCACACTTAAATTTGTATTGGAAAAAAAAATAACTGCCTTTGCAGGGAGGTTGTGTGATAACCACAGGTAACATTAATATTTTCATTTCTTTATGGTAACGTATATATTACATTCTACAAATCATGGCCCCCTTGTCAGATCATTGCTGTCTGTAACTTTCAGGTAAAGAATCCCAGAAAGGAAAAGTGAGTTGGGGGAAATTGGAAGGGGAGACGAAGCATGAAAGACTGTGGACTCTGAGAAACAAACTGAGGGTTTTGGAGGGGAGGAGGCTGGGGTTTGGGTGAGTCTGGTGGTGGTTATTAAGGAGGGAACGTATTGTATGGAGCATTGGGTGTGGTGCATAAACAATAAATCTTGGAACACTGAAAAAATAAAATAAAATATTAAAAAAAATCACATTTTTGTCATAGCACAAAGGCTTGAGCAAGTTTTCTACTTGTATTTATGTGTATGAGCCTCCCAGATGATCTCATCCAGAGTTGTGTGGACGTGTCTCCCTTGTTTGGATCTCTACCCTGGTCTGCCTCTGGCACATAAAGCCCCCTGCCTCTTCTCCTTGGATATCTAACTGGCACCTCAAAGTCAGCATGTCCAAAGTGAAACTCCTGAGCCCACTTACATCCTGCCTTTCCAATCTCAGTCCATGGACACAACATTTAATACTCAGTCCCTAAACCTTGGATGGATATTTGACTCCTTTTTATCTCCTTTTTATTCTTCATTCAATCTATTAATGAATCCACCTGACACCATTTTCACAGTACAAACATGTACACACAGAATCTGACCATGTCAGAACATCTACTCGGCTAACACCTGGACTAAGCCACAGACTTCTCTCACCTGGACTGAAGTATGCTACTGACAGATTTCTCTACCTCCAGTTAGTTCCCCAAATACCAGTGAGAGTGACATATGATAATACAAATTAGATAATTTCACGCTCTTACTCAAAATTTACCTATAGTCTCCATCACACTCAAAATGAAATATAAGCATTGTGAGCTATCAATGCCTACATGAGCAAACAGTTGTATTGTTCTTGTGCCTCACCTCCTTCCTTCCTCCATATTTTCACATTGTTGTATGCACACTGACCTTCATGCTTTCTGAAAGCAAACCAACCTCAATACTGTCTTGGGCTGGCTGGATGCAGTTTAGGGTTCCCCAAAAAGTCCAACAGGACACAGTTGGATGCCACAGCATTCCTTTTTTGGCATTGGGTGGGTGGGTGGGGAGTAAGTATGGATCCAGATGGAGGGGAAGGTAGGGGATGGGCTGGGGCATTACAGGAAGCTCAGAGGATGGCTGCTTCATGGACCATTCTTCTCAAAGGAAGCCTGTTCTCTCAGGATCTCAGAACTCCTACTGAACTGGCAAGGGAGACTTGGGATGAGAAACACCTAAATGCCCCAGGTACAGGAGGCTCCTTGTTCCAGGAGTCTAGCTCCTGCCACCTATCAAGCAAACCCCAGTCCTCATGGATACCTCCCCTCCCTCCCAGTTTCTATTTTTGCTATCTGGAACACTCTTCCCAAGGTTTTCAGATGACGTACTTCCCTACTTCATATTTCAGCTCAAATATCAATTCCCTGGGGAGGACTTTTGTTCTCTAATCTAGCATTCTTACCCCACTTTGTCATTTTATAATCTTACCCTTCTAAATTTTTTCTATATCTACATCTACAGTTCTTATCACTCTATGATCTTTTATTATATTCTTTCATTTTTCCATTTGTTTATTTCTTTATTTTTGCCTCTATCAATAGAATGTTAGCTCAACGGAAGATGGGAAGATGGGAGAGAGTCTCTTTTCTTCTGGCTATACTCTTTGATCCTTTGAAAGAACAAACTAATCCCTCTTCATGTGAGAATATTTGATTCCACTGCCATGGAGATGGCCACTGTACACCAGGGGTGGCAATATATTAAACCTAAACACCTCAGAACGAGGTCCAAGATGACGAACGTACTTCCTGCCTTGGTCACAGTTCCCTCGGGAACTGCAAGAATGCAGAAGGGGAGACTAGGGAAAAAGTGGGAAAAGAAATGTTAATGCATTGGAATCCTGGGGGAGATATCACATACTAAGAATATGTGGAGTCAAAAAACAAAAATCAACATGAACCTCTCCCTTCCAGTGGCATGTAAGAAAGCAACTGGGTTAAACTGGAAAGCAAAGATCTGAAATCCATTGTCTTTTTATTTGTGATTTGTCAATACAAACTCAGGAGTTATTATGGACTAAATGTTTGTGTCCCCCTGAAATTCTTATGTTGAAATCCTAACCTGCAATGTGGTTTGTGTGAAGAGATAGAGGCTTTGGGAAATGATAAGGTCCTAAGTGTGGAGTCCTCAGGATGGGATTGGTGCCCTTCTAAGAGGTTGGAGAGGCAGCTAGCTCTTTTTGCTACAGTGTGTACCTCAGAGAAGTTAGCTGCCTGAAACCGAGAAGGGGGTCCTCACCAGGTCTCTACCAGGCTGGCCCCTTCATATCTTACTTCAAGCCTTCAGAACTGTGAGAAGCAAATTTCTGTTGCTGATAAGCCACTCATTTATGCTATGTAGTCATGGCAGCCTGAGCTAAGACAACAGCCTTATCTTCGTAGTTGTCAAAATCCCTGAGAAACATTTTAATAAGCACGCTTTTCACTCTCCTCTGGAATAGAGGAGTTCTGATCAGGTAAACATATTTTGTGACAGGGAGCAATGAATTCTCTCTTTGTATTTCAATAGTGAGCGGAGAAATAATCATTTTCTTTAGATGCACCACAACTGAAAAATTATTTTCAATTCATTAGGATTAGTGATTCGTGAACAATAAGGCTTAGGAAACATCAATCTTGTCTAATTTATTCAATGTGCTCATAAGGCCTTGCTTTTATGAACTTATTGTTAATTTATGTGGATGTTATCAAAACACTTAGAATTGCCTAAGCCTCTTGGTAAAAATTGGACAATTATAGCATCTACATCACAAATTACTCAAAAAGTTAAGTGATATATTATACTTTATATGATAAAGCTAGTAAATATTGGTGATTATTATTATCAATACACTAATATAATTATAAATATTAATATGATCATAATCTATTAATAGGATTAATACTTTAACGTTTAAAGTTTGTTCATGTAACTATTTATATTCTTAATTTTTTATAATAGTCTTTTTCTTGAGGTATTAACTGCTGTCTTTTTTTTTTTTTTTAAGATTTTATTTATTTATTTGACAGAGAGAGACACAGAGACAGAGGGAACACAAGCAGGGGGAGTAGGAGAAGGAGAAGCAGGCTTCCAGGAGAGAAGGGAGCCCAAACGGGGGCTCGATCCCAGGATCCTGGGATCAGGACCTGAGCCTAAGGCAGACTCCCAATGATTAAGCCACCCAGGTGCCCCACTGCTGTCTTAATTTCCATAAACTCTGGATTGATTACATACAAAAACTTTCTATATTATAAAAATCACTTAAAGTCAACTTCAATTAGTCTAATTTCATTCTGTAAGAGTGACTTGAAATTAGTATTTACTTTTGAATCCAAGCTGTTAAATTAATACAAATATATTAACATATATTAATATATATTAACATGTTTATACATTTCATGCATTTTTACCATAGAAAAATCAAAAACTACAAAAAGAAAAAATATTTCCTATAATATCATCGTGCAACTCATTAATACATTCCATGCAAAAATTTCATTTTCTTATATGCATAGAAATTTTTATATAAAAAGTAGAACTGTACAAAAGTAACATCACACTGATACTATTGTTAATTCCTTTCTACTAAAATATATTTTAAAATTCATTCTACGTTAGTTTTATTTTGTCATCATTACTGCTCAATTGTGTCTACTCTGAAACTTAAAAGGATAGTTGACCTTTACAATCAAAGTATTGGCACAATTTTCTCAGGGGGAAAAGAAAAGCATGGTGTCGTAAGGTAAGTTCTCTAACGTAACGTTACAGGACCCCTCAAGGAATGAAAACATTGAGAGTGGACCATTCCCAGAGTGATCAGGACAGTGAGTAGGTCTGTGAGCTGCCCAATGTCATACAACTGCTTCTTTAATTAAACAGAGTCTCAGTGATATATTTGAATAGCAGCAAAAGAGAAGTCAGGTAACACTTACTCTATTTTAATTATGTGTTATTCAGAAGTAATTATTTCCCTAACAAGAACCACATCTCCACATTGCAACCCCGTGCTGTTAGCATAGGTGTCTGACCCCCAGCTCAGCTTAGACATACCTCTGTGTGATATTGTGCAAGATTTCTCTTTTAAGGGAGTGTGGAAATCATGCCAACATTTTTTACATTTCCTTTTTTTTTTTATTTTTTGCAGCCTCCTGCTCTATAGACAATACACCCATCCTTCAACTATACAGCTTCAATGTAATTGTATTTCCCTTTATTTCTCACTTTTATGTCTTTGTTTTGAAAGGCAATGGTGTGTAGATAAAAGCTGAGGAGTAAGATAGACAGTGAATTGAATTTCAGCTCCACATTTGCTTGCTGTGTGACCTTGGACGAGTTATTTAACCTACCTAATTCTTGAGTTTCTAACTCGTAATATGGAGATGATGATACTTTTTATATTTCAGTTGTGAAATTTGAATAATAGAAGGCAGAGAGATCATCTGTCACCCCATGCAGCCAAGATAAAACTTTCTTTTCTCTCCTTTTATTGTGCTGTACTTTCTTCAGATTTGTTGTGAACTTGTCACATATTTTAAATTTTCTTACCTCTTTGCCTTTCATTATTTTCAGTATGATCTCAGCTGCATGGGATATGATGAGGCCCATCCAACTTACTTAGCTTTGCCTTTTTTTCATCTTTACATTTATTTTCTCTCAAATCTGACATGTTTTCTCTTTGGAAAAATTCTGAAGACTTCATGTAGAAGTGTATAAAACACAGCTTTACTTCAGCCCCTCATCCATTTAATTTCTATTTCGCTTTTCCATGGTGCTAGAGACCGGATATAGAACACATTCCTCTGCACTCCTAACTTAACAGACACAGCACCTTCTTGCAAGTCTCCTTGACCTGAATTGTGTAAAATCACGTTAGTGATGCTCGCCTTTGTCATGACACCAGGACACAATCCACCAGATACCTTATGACCCAGGACCACATGGGCTTCGAGACACCTTTTGTTACACTAGCATCTTTTCCAGCAAAACCATTGTAATCAGCACAGCGATGGTTACCAATCCTAGCTTCTGATATCTTCTCAAGCATCCTTTAATAATATCATCAGAAGACTCTTCTTTTCTTGTGTTCACTGTTTCATTTTTACTCAAAGCATTTTTTTAACTGAACTAAGGGGTCCAGGTTAAGGTCAGACCACTGAGCCTGGGGACTCCTCTCTTTTCCAGCTGACCGACTTCCCAATCTCCAGGTTGTGAGATCTCACATAGAATCAATGAATTCTTCATGTTTGACTTTCCCAGTGGGAATCCACATACTTTTCTGTAAACATCTCTCTTTAAATTGGAAGCAGCTTCATTATCCAATTTCTTCTCCTACATCTTTTTTGCCATCCACTTCAATCTCTGAACCAAACACCCTCCCTTTATGAACACTGTAAGACGTGTGTGGATTTGGTCTGTATTTTTGACTTGACCTTCTTTCCTTCTTTCTTTCTTTTTGAACCTATCAGTACGAATGACCTTCATTTTGCTCTCAGATTTGTGCTCTCATTTCATCTTTGTTTTCTCCCTGTTGCTCTCATTAAATGGATTTCAAACTGGAAATGTCTTAGCTGCTATCAATCCTTTGAGTTTCTTCTCGGGCACTTCTTCCAGAACGTTCTTTAACACTCCACTCACTAGACTCTGATATCCTGACAAAGGAGGGGACTTTTTCCTCACCCTGATATTTCCTCTGGTGTTTGAACCATCTTGTTCTACAGGAATGCCTTCATCTTTCAAGTAGCTGTTCCAGTTTATCCAGCTTTTAGGGAACCTATTGGAGTAATGATTTGAAAAGGCAACCTTTTCTATTTCCTCTTATACATAAACCTAAACATTGTTGACTCACACTTTATAAGTATTTTTCCAGTCTTTATGCATGTGTGTACATGCAAACATTTTTTATATATTTTTTATTTTTTATAAACATAGAATGTATTATGAGCCCCAGGGGTACAGGTCTGTGAATCGCCAGGTTTACACACTTCACAGCACTCACCATAGCACATACCTTCCCCAATGTCCATCACCCCACCCCCCTCTCCTTACCCCCCTCCCCCCAGTGACCCTCAGTTTTTTGTTTGTTTATTTGTTTGTTTGTTTGTTGTGTGTGTGTGTGATTAAGAGTCTCTTATGGTCATGCAAACATTTTTAATTCTGTATCCATTTCAGAATAATTTGTTATATTTGCATCCTTTTAGTTTTAGTTATTTCTTGTCCTACCTTCTTCTTCTTCTCCTTCTTCCTCTCTTCCTTCTCCCCCTCCTCTCCCCTTCTCCTTCTTTTCCTCCTCCTCCTCCTCCATCATCATCTTCTCCTCCTCCTCCTCCTCCTCCTCCTCCTCCTCCTCCTCCTCCTTCTTCTTCTTCTTCTTCTTCTTCTTCTTCTTCTTCTCCTTCTCCTTCTTATTCTTATTCTTATTCTTATTCTTATTCTAACTAAATGAATCTTATATTCCCTCCAAACAAAAACCTTTCTCTTCTTTAAGAAAAGGAGACATATCTTTAAGTAATCCATCCATTTGCATTTCTTGGTACCATTGGCAGGGGCCAAGCAGGTGGCTGCTGCATATGCTATAGAGTTGAATCTCCCTTCCCCCACAGTTTACATCTATAATTGCCTGAGACAGAGTTCATGTATCTCTCACAGATCTTCATGGCTCCAAATATTATTACTCTTTTGTTTTATTGTTACTTTATTGTTACATCTATTTCCCAATTCTTAGATTCACATGAAAAGGATTTTATTTATGTTGGGTGCCAAAGCCTCTAACCCAGCCTTCTGTTTCAAATACCTGCTTTTGTGGTCTTCATTTTAGCTGATGAGCTCATGTATCCTACTTGTCCTTCAGGATTTTATACCAAACCTCTTCTCCCCTTTCCATGAATCCTCAGAAACAACAGATACCCACATCCATGAAGCATAATATTTCTTCCCCATTTTCCCCTTTTATTTTCTTTTTTCAGACTCAAGTTTCACTTATTATGGACTTTTCTTGTGTCTTTGGTCATTCAACCTTTTATTTATTTAGCCATAAATTTGTTATCCTCTTTCTTTCCTTTCTCAGTAAATTTCTACACATTTGAGTATTTAACGTGTGCATTCTTCTCGCCTCCACGAAAGTGCCCCCTTTTCTTTCTGTACCTTTTCATCGTTGCTAGATATTTCATCTGCTTTCCTTTTCCCTTCTTCTTTCACCACTATGACTGGAAATTAACCTTTTTTAATATCGCCTTCATCTTGCTGAAGCTGATATTTTACTGCCTTCTCTCTCAAACTGCCCTTGAATAATTTTCCATATCCAATAAGTTCTGGGACTTAGAATATTTTAGTTGTATATCTCTCCCTCTTATTATGATGTGCTTTTAGTAATTCTCAGAGACATGCCCCTTTTCACCACAAAAATTATAAAAGGCAAAATAACAGCAACAGCTAATATTTATTGAGGGCTTACTATATACCAGTCCCTCTGCAAAGCATTTTACCTGGCAGAATTCTCTGGCATGTACTATTAGCCCTTCATCTTACAGATGAGAAAAGTGATTTTTGCAGATGAAATTGTGCAAGTTAGGCTGTAGACTGCCTAAGGTCACATGGTGAGCAAGAGGCTGACCTGATTCCAGCCAGGCATTCTGACCTCAGAGCCCCCCAAAAGTGACTTTGTTTAAGCAGTGCTATGATGTGGGGCAAGACATGAAATTAAAGCTGACGGAGATCATTCAGACAATGTGATAGTGATAGGGAGAGAATGCGGTAGAGTGGAAAATGCACTTATCAAAATAGTGCAGCTGCCCTCGTGGTCCAATCAAGAGCCTCCATGTGCTTATGGAGAGAGGTTTGCATTTGCTAGAGTTTCTGACTCCTCAAGACAACTAGAAATCCAAATACTGTGTGTGTCAGTTAGAAAAGTTGCTTCTAATCAAAATGAAAACAAATTAAAAAAGCATGATGCTAGCCATCAAAGATATCTGCATGTATGATGTGATCCATAGGATTCTAATTGAAAGCTTCTCGTGTAAAAAAAAATGTGCCATTCTGGGAGAGAGCAGCCTGACCACCAAACTTAGAGTGCACGTCTGCATGTTCCTACACGGCTTCTGCTTTTGATTACATCACAAATATAGTTGATGAAAGTAATCCAATTCTTCAAAAATACATAAAGTGAAAATAGTACTTCTCCTTCCACCTCTCTACCGTTCTTTCCAGTTTAGATTGCTTCTTTCCTGACCTTAGATTAAATTGCTTCTATTATGTGATATATATAAAATAACATAGGCGATGTATAGGAAGACAGGAAACAGAGTAATTAAATATATAGTGATGAACTCATATCCTAACTTAGGTGATGGAAGTTTACAGAAAACATTTAAGCTACTCATGCAGCATCCATTTCATGCTTGCCCAGGATCCACCGAATATACTGGATATCCTGTATTGAATTTAGTATTTCTTATTTCCTAGTTATGTAAAACTAGCTTTATTATCTGTTTATGCCTTGCACACAATAAACTGTCTGTTTTTATTATTATCTATGCTTTATAAAAGCTTTATTCTTCATGCAGACTTCTTTATTGTTTATTTTGCTCTGTGTGATGTTTCTAAAATGCATTGATGTTGTTATCACCATCACATTAATTTTCACTTCTGAATATTATTTTACTGTGTGAATATACCAAAAACTTTATTAGTCTATTATTTTGGTGATTGACATTTATTTTATTTCCAAATTTTATTTGTACCCTCTTGCTAGGAATATTTGCATTCCTGTTCCCTGTGTCCACATATGAGAATTTTACTCAGGTACGTTCTTAGCAGTGAAAATGCTGAATCTTAAGATTACTCAGTGCACTTAGCAGTAACTTAAGGTTACTCAGAGACAGGTGCACAGATCAACAGTATCCTTATTACCTGGGTACTTGTATAAATGTCAGTTTCATCCCAGGTCTCCTGAGTCAGAACTTACATTTTAACCAGATCTGGGATGCCAGGATAGGAAAGGTTTCCTAAGACAATCTATTTTATGTTATAAAATATTTCTATGATATTTATATATATTTACATATTCTATTATATTATAAGATATTATTTATGTCACATAATAGTTCCAGGAGGAATATTATCTACAAAAGCCTTTTTACTGAGAAAATTCACTCTAATTACTTTGTATATTTTGCCATCAAGACGTAAAAGAGGTCATCTGCATTTTTGCTGTTATTGAGTCTCTTAACTGGTATCATTGGATACTATTATACAAATGTAAAACGTTTTTGCCAATTGGCCATTGTATTTTGATGATATCTTGATCCATGTTTCTAGCCATACCTCGTCTGTCCCTCATATTAGCCCAAATGAAAAACATATAAAAGAAACTATCTTCATTTTCCTTTTGATACATTTTTGTGTTTTTCCCAGCATGTATCTCTTGGTTATCAAGAAAGCTAATTTTCTTAAAACAAAACAAAACAAAACAAAAACTTTGAGAAAGTTAGATTGCTATCAATTTTAACTTTACACATGGGAAAACTGAAACATAGAAATGTTTATATCGATCCAGGGTCACAAAAGTACCCACTGACTGGTCAGATGTGAGAACTTTAGTCTTATTACTTGTGGTCTGTTCTCTTACAAAGATACCATATTTTTCATTTGTTAAATCATGTTTATACTTACTATATGATAATAATTATTAGAATGTAAGGAATGAGCTTGAGATAGTTCCCCCACATATTAAACACTAGATAAGCAGGCATTGTGGGATGCATCTGAAACCAATATAACCTACTAATTTGTGAACTAAAACTCATTCCTAGTGATGTGTTTGCACTGTAGATATTGAGACAAATAAATGTTCTCAGAAAATTAATGTAAACTCTGCCTGCTAATATAAAAGTGCATATTAGGTAGAAAAAGAGAAAGGAAGAAAAGTGATTTTTTTTAAAGATTTTTTTTATTTATTTAACAGAGAGAGAGAGAGAGAGAGATCACAAGTAGGCAGAGCCGCAGGCAGAGAGGAAGGGAAGCAGGCTCCCTGCTGAGCAGAGATCCCGATGTGGGGCTCGATCCCAGGACCCTGAGATCATGACCTGAGCCGAAGGCAGAGGCTTAACCCACGGAGCCACCCAGGTGCCCCGAAAAGTGATTTTTTATTATTGAATATTTCTATCGTTTCTCTTATCAAAGTAATTAATTATAAGAAACAGAACACATATATTCATAACCAAATATATCAACCTGACATATTGAACTACCATGATTTTGAGGTTTGATCAAAATGTATATCTGTTTCACACTGTGTCACTAAAATATATTCAATACTGGGGCACCTTGGTGGCTCAGTGGGTTAAGCATCTGACTTTTGGCTTTGGCTTAGGTCATGATCTCAGGGTCATGAGATGGAGCCCTGAACCAGTCTCCCTGCTCAACGAGGCATCTGGTTGAAGATTCTCTCCCTCTCCCCTTCTGTCCCTCCCTCCTCTCTTAGATAAATAAATAAATAAATAAATAAGTAAATCCTTTATATATTATATATGTTATATATATTAATATATATATAATAAATCCTTTATATATTATTATTATATTATATATATAATATATATTTCAATACAATAATAATACAATTCAACACAATTTATTGATGTCTATAGAACAAAAATCAGGAGATGAGATTACTCTTCCAATACTCACTCTTGCAAATAAATAGCTGTATGGTTACTTTAACATAAAAACAAACATAAGAACAAAATGAGACAAAACCACCAAACTAACAGTTATGTACTTTAAAATGTCTGATCGTAGATATGAATTTAATTTTCATCCTAAAGGAAATCATCTTCCCTTTTCCTACCAGTTGTCACTGCCTTTTCTTTTCTTTTCTTTTTTTAAAGATTTTACTTATTTCCTTGACAGAGAGAGAGAGATCACAAGTAGGCAGAGAGGCAGGCGGAGAGAGAGGAGGAAACAGGCTCCCCAATGAGCAGAGATCCTGATGTGGGGCTCAATCCCAGGACCCTGAGATCATGACCTGAGCCAAAGGCAAATACTTACCCCACTGAGCCACCCAGGCTCCCCATGCCTTTGCTTTTCTATGACTCTCTCCCCAAACTCTCAGGTTTGGGGGGCAGTGGTGGGTGGGGAAGAGAGAGTAAGAAGGGGAAAAAGAATGTTTTTCTTTCAAATGAGGTCTTATTATAACCTTCTGTGCTCTACCTTATGAGATATGTTAAAATCAATGCTTGCTTGACTTTTGTGAAGTTCTTCCAACATTCAGTTCATGGATACTTGTGATTCTCATTTAGCAGGTGGTTTCCCAGAGCTCTATTCCATATAGACCTCTCCCTGTGGAGACCCATCAATCTCTGAAGATTCTTCTAGGGAAGAAAGAAAAACAGGTCTGCGAAGCTTTCTCCCCCACATCTGGTTCAGGACCAGTACTCACATATCCATTACTTTGACAAACTCTTAGAGTATAGGTTCATCTCTGCCTCCTGCAGCCACTTCTTCTTTGCCTGCCCCATTTATCCCCTTGATTTCTAGGATGAGAGACAGACCACTATCCAATGTATCCCCTACTCTAAGAGATCTACAAGTCTCCATGGGGTGTGTCAGACTCTCCTCTCCCTAGGATGAGCAGAAGAGGAAAGAATCCCTCCAGGAGGAAAAGTACACTTTCAATAAAGCAGCACCTTTCTTTCTTCAAAAAATAAAAATAAAATCTTACACAAGTCCTCTGCTGGTCCACACTCTGTCCCTTTTATATCTTCCTTGGGTGTGAAGATCTCAAGAGATATGAAGCAAGTTGTTTGAAGGATATTTTGAAAATCTGAACCTTGCTCTTGCATTTTATTTTGGTGATAGCATCTGTCATGCTGAGGTTGGCATGCTAAGTTGTCAGAAACACCAACTCTTCAATTCCACATTCTTTTCCTATACATACACTCTCCATTTGGTGAACTTTCTCCACTTTGTAAAAATCCATTTTAACCTTTGGAAGGAGAAATGAGAAAAGAGATTAAGGGATAGAGAAATTAGCATTGACTGAACACTTGCCATGTCTCAGGTGTTAAGAATGTTTGCATTTGGGACGCCTGGGTGGCTCAGTTGGTTAAGCGGCTGCCTTCGGCTCAGGTCATGATCCCAGCATCCTGGGATCGAGTCCCACATCGGGCTCCTTGCTTGGCAGGGAGCCCGCTTCTCCCTCTGCCTCTGCCTACTACTCTGTCTGCCTGTGCTCGCTCGCTCACTCTCTCTCTCTAACAAATAAATAAATAAAATCTAAAAAAAAAAAAAAAAGAATGTTTGCATTTCATGCATGTCTTCTTCAGTTGTTGCAGTCATCCAGAGAAGGAGACTTTATCATCCCCATCGTCTCTCCCTAATGAGTAAATCAAGGTTGGGAGTATGTTATTTGCAAAGGATGACACTGCTAATGAGTAGGAAAGCAAAGATTAGACACCTCCATTTGAGTGTCTCCTAAGTCTGAGATAAATGATATCTCATTTACATCATTTTTTTTTTCTTCAGAATAAAGATAATTTAAACTATGTTTCCCATCACCACTCCCCTTCCATACCAAGGATGTGCTCTGGAACCAATTAACTGGGCTAAAATCCAAGCTTTTACACATGATCATGGGTGAGTTGCTTAACTTCTCTGTGTCTCAGTTCCTCATTTGTAAAAATAGGAAGAATAATAATAATGATAGTGGCATCACAGAGTTTTAACTAGTTGCTTTTAAAAATAATTTTCACTAGCTTTGCTGAAGAACCAGTCAGCAGAGCTCCTCATGCTGTCATGATGGAATCTGATCCAGTCATAGAGTTTTTATGAGGATTAAGTAGGTTGATATTTCTATATTTAATACAATATTAGAAGAAAAGATTAAGAAAAGATCACTAGACTTTGAGTCAAGATCCATGACTTGACTCCATCCAAGCCCATTTTTCACTAATTGTGTGACCTTGGGAGAATCCCCTAAAAGACAATTGTGTTCTTATCTATAAAAAATATTGGTTACCTTCATGAGAGTGACACATCCCATTTTCCCATTTTATTGGGCCAGTGTCAACTCCTGAATATGTGGTCTATAGAGTGAGCATCCTGCATGCAACCAAAATGCAAGATCAAGTTACAGGACCCCACTCCACTGCTGAGACTTCCTATCATCTCAGGGCTGTACTATCTTTTCCATTCATGTCTTCCCAGATAGGGTCTCAGTAAAAGACTAAAAAGTCAGAAAGGACGTGAGCTCCTGGAGAAACTTCATATACGCTGAGTTGTATAAAGGATGTGGCTATAAAAGAAGACTAAAGTAATCCTGGCTTAATATTAATTTAGCTACTGTCATATTCAGTCCTGTTTCAAGTATAGGAAGGAAAAGCACTATGTTGTTATCTCTGCATGTGTTAGAGCTTTCTTGCATCCATTAGGAGACATACGGTAGGTTTACAAGACAAGCTTTATGAAACTGCCCCTGAAATTAAAAATCTGGAAAAAAATCAATATTTCAACAAATTTACCTTAAAGAATGATGATACTATTCCACAGGATAGCCCTTGATATTGTTTCAAAATTAATTTTAGAACAACTTCTTCTACTTTTATTGGTCAGAAGTTTGAGTTGCTTCTTAAACTGTGCTAAAGTTTGGAGAGTCAGAGAAATCTTGTGGATTTAGACTCACCAAGACATTAAGGAATATCTCAGCAGGGCAGAAATATGGCAGAGAACCACACTTTATTAGCGAGACCTTCATTTCTCATTCACCAAATTTAGAACTTTTGGAGTCCTTCTTTTTTGGCATCATTTTTTTTTTTTTTTGCTTCATATTATAATTAGTGATATATCTGTCATCATACTGTTATTGCTTCTAGCCTACAACTTTTTTTTCTCTGTGTTTCTCAGCACCAGCAAACACTATGTCTTTCATGTGGGATACATATAAATGTTTATTGAATAAATAAAAGTACATATGTAGAAAGATAATGTACTTTTATTTTCCATATATATTCATTCTTTTATATATATATATATATATATATATATATATAATATATAATCATTCTAAGGTATTACCTACTTATTTTCCATTGGCCCTAATATATGTTTTAGTTCACATCCTTCCAGGTTTTTTGCAGAATAGATTGAGCTCTGTTTAAAACACACACACACACACACACACACACACACTCTCTCTCTCTCTCTCTGTTACAGCTTTATCCCCAAGGAATTAATTAATCAAATCAAATAAATCAAAGTCCATGGAGACTAGAAAAAACTAAAAATTTATTCAATTTTAGTCTCTAATATTTATAAATCTATTATTATATGTGATTACAAAGTCCTTTAAAATCTATTTATTGTAACAAGTGAAGCTTTATGCTCAGCAGCACTGGTGGGCTAAAGGGACCTTATGATCATTAAATAATAGAAATTCCCAGAAACTTGATTGTGTACCTATTAGGAAAAAATAATGCTGAACTAAAACCGAGGTTTCCAAGTTTATTTTCTTGAATGAAATTGTCCATATCAAGCCCCATTTCCCTCCAATAGATTTCTTACCCATGATGGTAGAACCTACATGCGAGAGACAAGAATAAAAACTTACAGGAAAGTCACAATGAGAAAATTCTTTTAAAAGAATCCTGTTTACAATCCTGTGGTTACTAAGTCTTGCCAATAATTGATTTTGTGTTTAAATCTCACAAGAATGAACAGTTTTTAGCAGTTCTTGAAGTTCTGACTGTTTTCAAGGAAGCCATTGTGATCAGTGGATGGAGCTTCCTGAATCTGAGGAGTGATTGTTCTTTATGAGAGGAGAGCCCCGAGGAGCTTCATACTCTTAGAATGCTCCCTAAACCCTATCTGAACACTTCTCAAATTGAACTCACTAATTCCCTCCAGAAATGTGCTCTTCATTTTATGTTTCTTGTTTCCATCAATACATTACTTTCCTTCTAATCACCAAATCTTGACAGTCCTGAATTAGTGCTGATTCCTTCCTTCTCATCACCAGCCACACGTAATGGATCAATTATTCTCTGAAAACTCTTCCATGACTTGCTAAGCTCATAGACACTGGCCCAGGCCTTTGTCATCTTTCTCCTCCTGCAATAATCTTCTAAGTGACCATTCCCTCTCAACTCCTATTTTCTACAATACCACCGGATTTATCTTTCTAAAATGCTAATGTGCTTACATTGCTTTCCAGGTTAAAAAATAATAATAACAATGCACTCTTTGAAAGCACAGGTGTCGCACACTAACCATCTGTCTACCAGTGGGTGCATCTGGCCAATAGACATGATATTTTTGGTCCGTGGTTTTAAGACACAAAACAAAAACAAATGCCATTGGCCAACATTTAATAATTTGGAGAATTAACATCCGATATTCACTGCTTTTCCTGAGAAAGAGAAATGGCAGCATTGGGTTTACATTCTCCTGTCCAGCTGATTTGCTGTCCCTGTACCACCCTCCCACTGTGAGGCTTCTCCATTTCCCTGTAGTCCTCACTACTTCTTGTATCCACATCTCCTTAGTGATGAGAGAGTGTCCCTCACACATCACTTGTCAGGACAGTTTTACTCTAGTTTTTCTTATAAGCAACCCACTTCCTCCACTGTATTCTAATGCCCATCTTCTTTAGCATAGTATTCAAGGCCCATATAAGCTGGGTTCATTTTCCTATTCTCATGTTTCTCTTCCTCTATCTCCCTCCCACCTTATGCTTCAACCATATCAAGCTGCTCCCTGCTCCTGGGACAGGACCAAGCCAGAAATCTAGAGTGCAGAGTAGACTCAGAAAGTCCGACGCCAAATTTATTTCATACTTTCATTAGTTCTTTGATTTCTGACAGAACTTTCTGTGCTTTGGGTTTTTCATTTTTAAGCTAGAGATAGTAGTGCTTTCCTCAAATGATTATAGTGAGGATTTAAATAGTTAATGCATGTGAATATGAACTTTAACACCTGATAAATGTTCAGTGAATGTTTGTGATTGTTGATTTTCCACCAAAATTTTTACTCATTTTTTATTTTAGCACCTGAATATCTAGCTGAGTGTTGTACAAATTTTCACTCTTCAGAAAAAGTTTGTAACTTAAACAAAAACGAAATTCATGGATTTTTCTTTGCTGAACCAAGTAATTACAAGACAAATTAATCTTAAAAAGCATCATGTGCAACCCATTTACTGGAAAAGTTAAAAAAAAAAAAACAACTAATGTGGAAATGAAATAATTTTTCTAAGAACAATTAATGTGACAGAACAAGGACAAGACTGCCAACACAAAGACCCTGAGCTTATGCCTCCTGTTTCCTTTGATAGATCCATGGAGAACAGCTACATGAAAATACACTGGGGTCACAGAGGCAAGGCCCACAAGGTAAGTATCTGCCAGGGTCATGCTGTGATCACGTAGCAACTGCCACTAAACCATACATAAGGGTGAAGATGGAAGCAACTGCCATGTGGCTGGGGACTATAATTTCTAAAATTCAGTGCTTCTTTTGTGTGGAAGATTCAGAAAGTCATCCTTTTTATATTATCTCATATCACCTCCTTATCACTATCTCATCCCCGAGCACTGCCACAGAGTATGCATACAACAAATATTTGCTGAATGAATAATTAAGTACAAGTCATATACCTAAGGCCATCTAGACACATGGAACCACTACTTCAATCTAGAACCTTTTGAGATTCCTTCTTGGCATCCTTCACTTGAACACAGTTCATGATGAATGGCTCCTCATTACTAATCCATGCAGGTGTTCTCCAATTCTACTGAATCACTTGCATCTCATTCAGCATCTCTTACAACTCTGACATTACATGCTCTTCCTTCATACCTAGAAGTGTTTTCTCTGATTTCTATTCATTTAAAAAAAAAATAGAACTGAAGTGTCTCATCCCCTTCTACCCCCTTTTTTGGGTTGAGTACCTTAAGTCTTTGGTCCCAGAGCCAGCCCCATCTGCATTCCTTTCATATGTCACTCTTTATACTTTGCTTGTATCTCCACACACAGAACATGGGCTCCTTGGTGCCAAGGAAGTTGTCACACGGTATTTGGTGGACCCAGTACCTGGCAGAGTTATCAGTAAATTATCAATACTCAGTAGATATTTATGGCATGAATATGTGGAAAGGAAAACACAAAAGTTCCAAGGAGTAGAACTTGGAATTACAGAAATGATGATAAGATAGAGTCGACAAATTGACAGACTAATATAACAATTAATTGTTGAGGACCTATGGTTCCTTGCTCCTAACACTCCCTCTTGTCTATCCTCCATGCTGTCCCCCATAGACAGAAATGATGAATTCCCAGTAGATCTGTTTTACTTGTGCTGTAGGCTACTTCTTCTACTTTTTATTATAAACTTAGTTTGCCACTACTCCCAATTTTCTTTTTTCTAGCTCTGGGCATTGTTTCAAGACAGAATACTTTCAATTTAAGTAGATACATATAGTTTTTCCACAAACTAAGAGCCAGCATATGACAACAAAAGGAGGTATTTCAACAGTAGTTGGTCACAAAATAGATGTGATCTTGAGACCACATCAATATTGTCAGGCGCTCTTGTAGGCATAGGTTGAAAAATGCATCTGTGTGGGAGGTTTGGATTCAGAAGCCTAGAAGGTACAAGTTTAGAGGATCTGTGAAGAATGAAAAATTTAAAAGGAATTGGAACATCAGGGTTTGAGAATGAAACCTATTTCTTTGGAGAAGGGGGAGGTATGTTTTTACTTCCAGCCTCAGACTGTCGCATAAGAAAGTAAACCCAAGACTAGGTGAGAATTGTGTGGCTTCCTTCTGTCAAAACATATTGCTACTTATAGGCTTAGGGATGCTGCCAATAAAACATTTTTTCAACCCTCGAGGTTCTACAAGAATAGACTCTTGGATAAGATTATTGTTAACAGCACAAGTGTTGATATAGCCACAAGTTAATAGCTACTGGCAAACAGCAGCCTTTTTTGTTCTGTGTGAATAGTTCTTCCTCTACTGGTCTGCCAAACTAAGCACATTTGGTGTGTTTTCAAAGTGGCACACAGGAGGTCAATTCATTAATCATTCTCAAATAGTGAGAAACAGAGACTCCTGTCTTGGAAACTGCTAGAAATGTAGTCCTCTTTCTGTTTTTAGTTTTAAGCTAGTAGGTGATTTTCCCCTCTAAAAATTCCTTCCTTCCTTTTCTTGTTTCCTTGAGGGCTTGTACATGTCTCACTTCTTTACGTTAGAGTTCAAATAACTGCATCACCTTAAGTAAACAATTGAGATGGATTGAGAGAAAAGAGCATTTTTTAAAAACTTATAACTCTTTATATATAGTATATGAAATACTTGATTAAATGTGTCTTTCCAAACTATCCCCCATTAAGGAAGCTTAGTTCTCAAAGAGAGAAAGAAAAAAGAAAGAAAGAAAAAAAGGAAGGAAGGAAGGAAGGAAGGAAGGCCAGCCACTTGTCTAGGTGCACTGGTATACTCAATGCTTGGTAGCCACTTACCTATCTTAGAGGGTTGACATGTAAATGAACATAGCTGAAAACTGCCCCCTGGTCTTTGAGCTTATCTGGCAAGCATGGGCTTTGGTGGCAGAATGAACTGGGTGGGAGGTCTGCCTCTATCTCATTGTATGAGATGATGGGCAACTTCCATAATTTCTTGAAGCCTTGCCTTCCTTTTCTCTAAAATGCATATAATTGTAGAACCTACCTCCTTGGCAGTTGTGAAGCTAAATTGGATAATATATGTAAAGCATCTTAGCACAGGAAGGAAATCTCTTTATAAATCTTCTCTCTCTTCTCTACACTCAGTCCTGTTCCTTCCCTCATTATTCTTTTTCTTCTTCTTCCTTCTCTTCTTCCTCTATTTCTCCTCACCCCTTCCTCCACGGTTCTCCTTCTCCATGCCTGAAACTTGTCCCTTGAGTCTACTTTCTTATATTAATTTCACTAGGAAACAATACATATTTTAATTTACTGGGGGCTCTAAACAGTGAAGACCATGGGTTTTTTCCTTTTAGCCTGAATGCTATTTTCACTGAAAATAAACAATGTTTTTTAATGACTTTCCTGAGGCTTCTAACAGGAAAGGTCTCTGATTTTGGATGACACTGATGCAGCTGGCTCTTTTGTTTGACGGAGGAGATCATATAGCCGAGCGTCTAGTATAATATCAGATGGAACACCGGAGGCTTTCCTCTCTGCTCTCCAGATCTCTGTAAATGTCCTGTTTGTTTTGAAGGTCAGAGAGAGTTATGGGCAGTAATTGAATGCAGAGTTTATAATGCTTGTCCACTTAGATTTGTGGTTTCCAAAGCTGGTCAGGCAACAGCACTCTGATATTTTGTTTGCTTTCATGTGAAAATATACTCAAAAATTTAAGCGATTTTTAACCTCAACAATATGTGGTCTTATCTTCCTTTATAAGCATCTTCCTCTTCAACCCTATCTTTGCTCTGAGTGTCTAGTTTTCCTGCTGTCCACAGCCTTCTTCATCCCTTTACCTGAACCCACATGGCCCCTATCTAACTCTAAACACACTCACTGTTTCAAACAAACAAACCAAAACAAACCATTTGAGGAAAACAGTTTTCTTTCATTTAAGTCTATCCTACTCCAGTGTTCTTTCCTGCAAATACTGGTTTTTCAAATTTCCCTGACTCCTCTCTCCTTATACATTTGATGCATAGACATATTTCTCAACGTGTAATTCTGCCTCCCCCCCCACCCGCCCAAGAAGAAACTGATATTTTTTTCTTGGTTATGTTAGGCCCAGTTACTGGACTAAATGACCCAAATCAGGCCTGGCTCAGATACTAAGGATATTACTATTCCCCTTTCTCCAGGGGTCATTATGCATACAAGGTGTGGCCTATTCTAAGCAGGAACTGGGCACCACACTAAACACTAGTCCCAACAGAGACCTGGCAGGTCCATAGGAGACCCAATGCCCTTTCTCATTTTTCAACTGACTTTAGATTTCTCCAGACATTTCTTATATTTGCAATTAGTTATTTTTCAGACATAATGACTTTCTTTCTTTCCCTCACCATTGCTTTCTAATGCTCCTGTCTTCCCAAATCTATCACTTACTTCTTTATTTCTTATGAATATTTATGGCTTATGTTTCTCACCAATCAGGTAATGAGAAAACCACTTAAGATCCATAAAAATAAGCATAAAAAGAGTAGCAAGCAATGAGTACAGTTCAGTCTAGAAATGAAAAATGGCTCTTTGGGTGGTGCAATTGATTAAACATCTGATTCTTGTTTTCAGCTCAGGTCATAATCTCAGGATAGTGAGATCGAGCCCCACATTGGGTTCTACACTCAGTGGGGAGTCTACTTGAGATCTCTCTGCTCTCTCCATGTGTGTTCTTTCTCTCTTTCAAATAAACAAATAAATCTTTAAGAAAATAATTTAATTTAATTTAAAAAAGAAAAAGGATTCTTTGATGACACCACACACACTTGGAGCTGACCTGTAGTCAAATGTCCATCTCTCTGCCTAGCCCTTACCACAGTGCCAGGCACACAGTGGCAGCTTTGTATCTGAACAGTGGATGACTGGATGGACTCCTCTTCTTTTCTTAAAATCAGAGCCAGCCACAGGCACAGAAGGATGTTTGGCATGCCTGTGATGATTTCACACTAGGGCAAGACTGGTTGACTTGGGTCAAGGATGTTAAGGGATGTTTCTATCCTTACAAATTGAATTACACACAACTTTCTATGTAATAGTTTTCAGACACCTTCATACATTATGAGTAACACTTTAATGATTAGGAAAAAAAAAGAAAAAGAAAAAATTGGGCCTCCAAAATGTTGAAGAATTTCAGATGTAGGGCAGGTGAAGCAGCATGCCCAGCACTAGAAGCTTCATCCCATAGAAGCTGGCTCTTTTTTATGCAATGATGCTGGTTTCAGATACCCTGGATTTTTGGCTCCCACACTTACTGGTTGCAGGAAGTTGGGTAAGACCTTTAACTACTTAGGATCTTAGTTTAGCCATCCATACCCTGGTAAGTATGAAAAATTACCTAAACTAGATGATTTATTTGAAAAGTCCTTTGCATACTAATGATAAATTTATTGAGCTGTGGGTTAGTATATATTAGCACTTAGAACAATGACTGGTAAATAGTAAACTCTTATTAACCTTTGTCATTATTAGTAGTACTCTTATTAGCATTACTGAATCAGCTCCATCTGTGTTTTGCCCCACACAGCAAAGGTATGCTTTGCAAGTGGTTGCTGATCGATAGAAGAGTACCAACTCAGGAAATAAGCACATGACTTTGCTCTTCTGGGTCGCAATAATTACATAATGTCTTTATATTTTTATATATTATACATTTTATATATTATATTATGTTTTATATATTATATTATAGATTATGTTTTTCATTTCCTATTTTTGTCATTACTTGTGGAGATCAACATAGCCCACATTTATATACCAACACTTTCTTCCAAAGAATAGAAAATAACTCCTAAAGTCACTGCACTCCAGAAAATGTTCAGAGACTCTATTTTCCATAAGAAATACATTCTCTGGGCTCTTCACATGTTTTCTAATAACAGTGTCAGAAATAACTGCCAGACTTAAGGACATTCTTGAAGTGGTGCAGTAGGGGATGAAGCTGGAATGAAAATTTCCAAGTGTTGTTGCTTGTGTGTGGTCCTTCCTCTCCCTGGGGCACCACCCTTCTCCTCCACAAGATGTGCCAACAGCATTTTACCGAGGAGAAAGAATCTCCAGGGTGGCATTTTTCTCCCCAAAATGTGAGAAAAGCGTGCCTATGAGAGAAGAGTTTTAGGACTGATACGGGGGGTGATGGGGAGTGACAATGATTTTTATCTTTTTATGGTAAATTTTGCAGAAGCATCTCTCCATTCTGGTATTTAACCGAAGTGGTGTGGCAGTGTTAAGAAAGGGTAGCTGCACTCATTCAGCCACTCATCAAACATTTTCTGAGAATTCATTATGAAGTAGCAATGCAGTACAGCACTGTGGCCGAGGGGGCAGTACAGGGGGAAGAATGCTACATGTTCCCTTCCTTTAACGCTAGTGGGGAAAAGCAGAGCTATATAACTGAAGCACAATAGGTAAATTTTTTAAAAGTATGGTGTGAGGGGAATGCAGAAGAGTAGTTCCCAAGTAAGGCAAGGTTTATGTGCAGAAGAGGCAATGCACTTTTAGTCAAACGAACAATAAATGCCAAGAAGAAAAGACTGAAGTAACAGAGTTCTCAGGGAGTGAATAGTAGAAGCTAAAGGAGGCTGCCCTTAGGTGTGGCTCAGGAGACAGTCCTGAACTGACAGAGAGTAGCCCACTGTGAAGGAGTTTGTCTACCATGCGGAGTTGGATGTTATTAGTAGTGTACACTGGGAAACAAAGACTTTTAAATAAGGAAAAGGGTTAATTGGTTTTGCATCCTAGAAACATGAGTCTAGCAACAGTTTTAAATCTGGGTTTCCTGTGTGTGTGTTTGTTTGTGTTGGAGAAGGGGGCAGGGTAGAGTTGAAATGGGGTGACCAAATGGGAGGGTCAAATAGTAATTCCACTGAGAAATGATACGGCCTTGAACTATGATAAGACACAGAGGATGCAAATAATAAGATAGCATGGAGTGCAAAAAGAGAGTTAAGAGAACACCTGACAAATTTCAAGAAACATAAAACCTATGGAAATCATAGAAATTCAGAAAATCTGAATAAAACTATAGTAAAGAGATTGAATCAGTAGTAAGGAAAAAAAAAATTCTTTGGACAAAGAATATTCTGGACATGGTGGCTTCACTGATGAATTCTACCAAACATTTAAACAACTCTTACCAATGCTTCTCAAACTTTCCCAGACTCCTTTTATGAGGCCAGCATTACCCTAACATCAAGCCAGACAGAAACTACAAGAAAAGGAAACTACAGATTCATATCCCTTCTGGGCATATATACAAAAATCCTCAAAAAACAAAACAAAACAAAACAAACAAACAAAAAAACACTAGTAGATCAAATAGAGCAGCATATTAAAAGGGCAATATGCCATGGCCAAATGAGATTCATTCCTGAATGCAAGGATGGTTCAATGTATGAAAATCAATCAATGTAATACACTACACTAACAGAATGAAGGGGAAAACAAACAAACACATGATCATTTCCACTAGTGTAGAAAAAGCATTTGGAGAAATTGAACATCCTTTTATGGTAAAAATATTGCACATATAAAGAATTGAAGAAGGCTATCCCAGTGTAATGAAAGTTATATGTGAAGAACCCACATCAAACAACATGCTCAATGGTAAAAATCTGAAAACTTTTCCTCTAAGATCAGGAACAAAACAAAGATGCTCACTTTCACCACTTCTATTGAACATAGTACTGGAGGTCCCAGTCAGAGCAGTTACAAAAGAAAAAGAAACAAAGGATACCCAAATTGGGGAGGAAGAAGCACATTTTCTTGGTTCACAGATGATATAATATTACATGTAGTAAACCCTAATGATAACACACACACACACACACCCCTGGGGGGAATTAATAACAGAATTTAACAAAGCAATAGGATTACATGTCAACTCACAAAAATCAGTTGCATTTCTATACACTAATAATGAACAACCTGAAAAGGAGACTAAGGAAACAATTCTGTTTACAATAGCATTAAAGAGAGGAAGATACTTAGGAACTGATAAGCAGAGGAGGTAAAAGACTCGTACAGTGAAAACTATAAAACATTGGAAGAAATTAATGAGTTTTTTTCTGTAAGATTCTCTCTCTCTCTCTCTCTCTCTCTCTATCTACATACCTATTTATCTTAGGGAGAAAGTGTATGTGAGAAGGGGGGGAAGAGGCAGAGGGGGTGGGAGAGAGACACACAGACTTTGAACTGAGTGTGGAGCCTGTTCTGGGGTTTGATATCAGGACCCTGGGATCATGACCTGAGCCAAAACCAAGATGGATGCTTAACTGACTGAACCATCCAAGTGCCCCCGAATTATAGTGACTTTTTAAAAATGTTGTTTATTTGCGGGGAGCCTGCCTTCCCCCTCCCCCTCTGCCTTCCTATCTGCCTAATTGTGAGCTTTCTCTCTCTGTCAAATAAACAAATAAATAAAACCTTAAAACAATAAACATTTTGTTTATTTATTTTTTTAAAGATTTTATTTGTTTATTTATTTGACAGAGATAGAGAGAGAGCACAAATAGGCAGAGCAGCAGGCAGAGGGAGAGGGAGAGGCAGGCTCTCTGCTGAGCAGGGAACCTAATGTGGGGCTGGATCCCAGGACCCTGGGATCATGACCTGAGCCTAAGGCAGATGTTTAACTGATTGAGCTCCCCAGGTGGCCCTATAATGACTTTTCTAAAAATAGAAATAGAAAAGCCCATCCTAAAATGTATATGGACTCTCAAGGGACCCAAAGTTGTCAAGATAATTTTGAAAAAGGATAACAACACTGGAGGCCTCACTCTTCCTAATTTCAAAATTTACCGCAAAGCTAAAATAGTCAAAACAGAAAGCATAAATATGAACAAAGTAGAAAGGCAAATCACGAAATGGGAGGAACTATTTACAACTCATATGTCTTATAAAGGATTGATATCCAAAATGTATAGGGAGTACCTAAAATTCAACAGAGAAACAATCTGATTTAAAAATGCCCAAGGATTGAATAGATATATCTCCAAAGAATTTTTGCAAGTGGCCAGTAAATACATGAAAATATTCTCAACATCACTGATTATTAGGGAAATGCAAATCAATTCTAGGTGCAATACCACTTCATACCTATTAGGATGGCTATTATAAAACAATAATCACAACAATCACAATAGAAAATCGGTATTGGCAAGAATGGAGAGAAATTGGAACGCTTGTACACCATTGATGGGAATTTAGTGTAGCATAACCATTTTGTTCCTCAAAAAATTAAAAATAGAACTACCATATGATCCAGGAGTTCTACTTCTAGGTATATACCAAAAAAATTGAAAGCAAGATCTCAAGGAAATATTTGTACACCAATGTTTGTAACAGCATTGTTTACAATAGCTAAGAGGTGGAAGCAACACACGGGTCCATCAACAGACCAATAGATAAGCAAAATATGCACAAACCTTATTCAACCTTAAAAGGCAGGGAATTCTGCCCATGCTCTAACATGGATGAAACTTGAGGACATTACACTGAGTGAAATAAACCAGTCACAAGAAGATAAATACTGTATGATTCCACTTATACAAGATACTTAGAGGAGTCCAAATTACAGAGACAGAAAATAGAATCATGGTTGCTGGATGCTGGGAGGGGGCTTAAATGGGGGAGTCATTGTTTAATGGATAGAGTTCCAGTTTTACAAGATGAAAAGAGCTGATGATGGTTGGTAGTAATATTTGTGCAAGATTATGAATGTATTTAATATGATTGAGCTGTACATTTAAAAACACTTCAGCTGCTATATGTAATGTTATGTGTATTTTACCACAACAAAAAAATATTGGACAAAATAAAGAATTATGACCTGGATTCTGACCTTCACTCTTAGCTGGTAATGCTCATCTGATACAGAGAAGATTAGCTGGTTTGAGAGATAGTATCTTCAATTTGCTTTTGTTCAAGAAAACACTAGAGTTTGAGAAACACTGGAAAGTTCATGAAAACAGTCAGCAGACTGGAATTCATAGGAAGGTGTTTGGTTTTTTTTCTGATTATTGAGTTGTATGAGTGGACATAAATGAACAAATCTATGTGTTCAGAATATTGCCAGGATCAAGGGATAAATGAGGTTGTAATGTAGACAATACAGCATAAAGGGAAAAAATAGACCCTTGTGCTGTACTGTTTGATTTCAATTTCCATCCCCATAATTTATCAGCTTTTAACCTTAAGAAAATTATTTAACCTCTCTGAGTCTCTGTAGTCTTATCTGTAAAATGGGTCAATAACAGTATCTACTTTATAGCATTATTATAAAATTTGAATAAATTAATAACTGTAAAATTCTTAGAACACTGGGTGACACAAAGTGCTAGTATTATTAGGGATTATGAAAATGAATGAGAAACACCAGTAAATGTTTGCATTGGGAGAAAAGAACACTAAGAAGAGAATGCTGGAAAGCCTCAGCATCTAAAAGTAGAAGAATGAGTTGACAAAAATGTGTAAAAGAGAAATACAGAGAGGAAGAACAAAGAGACCCAGAGTTAATTGTGTTACAAAGCCAATGGAGCCAACATTCTTTGGTAGTGTTCAAAATGGGCTAAATCTGAACATAGTTCACATATGATTAAAACTCAGGAGTGCCCCTGGATTTGTCAACATTGGTATTTTCAGTGGGATGTTTAGATTTTCAGTAAGATGGCCAAGATGAGAGGACTGGGATGAATAATGAAAAAGGATGTGAAAATACTTGTTATGTGGTGCTCTCTCAAGAAGTTTGACGATATGAGGAAGGAGAAACAGAAAAATATAGTTGGAGGGACATATAATGCTAAGAGGGTATTTTTGTTATTATTATTGATGAACTTTGTTGTTTTTAATATGTGAGAGTCATAATATGCTTATAAAGCAAGTAGATAATAAGCTTGAAAATACACAAAGGAAATAAATACATCTGTTCTTGATAAGAAAGAAATGAGATATTTTTTTGCTCTCAGTGACACCAGAAAAAATGCCTGGGATATCTGCTTTCCTTGAACTATCCAACATGACTTCCTGCAAGGTCCTAACAGTCTGTAGTTTGAGATTTATGTTCTCTCATGAGCAGACATCAAACTGAGGGGAATCTATACACTCTGCCTGCCCTTGTAGTCCTATAGTTTTAGTCCATGCTGTCTAATACAGTAACCATGAGCCATCTGTGGCTATTTCAATTAAATTTTAAATTAAATCAAAGACTCAATTTCTCTGTTGCACTAACCCCATTTCAAGACCATGTGTGTCCTGTGGTTCCTGTGTTAGGAAGCATAGATACAGAATACTTTCCTTATCACAGAAAATTCCTTTGGATGGTGCTGTCCTAGGAGATGAAATAAACCCTATTTCTCTCTGGGGTTTATCACAGAAAGAGGATATCCTGATGCATCATCCTATTGAACTTGAACCCTGTGAGCCTGGTCCTCAATAGCTTGCTCCCTACTGTGTTCATTGTCTTTTTTTTTTTTTTTTAAGATTTTATTTATTTATTAGAGAGAGAGAGATCACAAGTAGGCAGAGAGGCAGGCAGAGAGAGGGGGGAAGCAGGCTCCCTGTTGAGCAGAGAGCCCGATGCGGGGCTCAATTCCAGGACCCTGAGATCATGACCTGAGCTGAAGGCAGAGGCTTTAACCCACTGAGCCACCCAGGTGCCCCTGCTCATTGTCTTTTATTAGTTCTCTCTGTGGAATCACTTTGTCTTTTAACCTCTAATGGCACCCCAGGGTACCACTGGTCCTTTTGAAATCCTCTTCGTTTGCCACAGGGCCCTCCCTTGAAGAGTTTCGTAAACAGTGTCAGCCATTGACTGTGGAAACACCATGCCAATCTGTCTTTCATCTTCCTGAGCCTCCTGCAGAATCTCGCCCTGTGTTCCTTCCATTTTCAGTCAAAGTCATTGTGGTAAAGCCTTTCAGCGTGTGGACTTTGGATTCCAGTGGACCAGCTGCCTTAGCATTTCACCTGTATAACATGGACCATAATGGTCGCCTCATAGTCAGTCACTTAGCTCACCAGTGAACGGGGATGAAAACAGCGCTGACTTCAGTGGGTTTTATGAGGATGGCAAGACCCACCTTTGTCGCATTCTTAGTGCAATACATGCCAAATTATACACTGCCATTCCTGCCTTCCTCCCTTCCCTCCCCCTTTCCGCTCCTTCCTTCCTCTCTGTCTCTCTCCATTCTCTCTCTTTCCTGCCAGGATTATGTCAGAGGTTATCTTTGATTACAAGTCCAGAACCCCTGAGTAAGCAGTAGCTTAAGTACACACTGCTTTGCTATTTCTGTACAACACAGAAGCTGGTGGAAGACAGAGACCAGCCATGGCCCACTAGCTGAATGGCACAGCTTCTATGATTTCTTGGCTTTTCCCTCCTTCTGGTATGAATACTGCTGTCATTAAGCCTGTGATTCATGCTGAAGAAAGAGGAAGACCCAGTGCTTGTCTAAGCAGGAAAAAGTTTCCCTCAGAAATCCCTGAGGAATCTGGAAGGTTGGCTGTCAGCTAGCCTGCCTTCACTGTAGAGAAAGACAGGGAGCATGGGTGAGAATGGAATGGAGGGAGACGCCTTGTACATTCCTCTGCAGGGTAAGAGATAAGTTCCTGCGTGTCCAGTTTTCTTCCCATGGCTCCTCTGTGACTTCATTTAATAGAAATTCTTATCATTCTTTTAGATGTGTCTAAATGGCCACAGAAATTCAAGTAAACCTTCTCCCAGTTGTTTTACTACCCTGTATTTTGTTCATTCACCACGTGGGCGCAATGATACAGAACTGACAACTGGATTTCAGGTATGTTTCCATCCGAATACAATCTTTATTCAAGTCCCTGGACTGAACAGCGCCTCATGTCTTCTTAAAAAATGCAGTTAGTAACCATGGGTTGAGTTTCTCTCCACAGTACTGACTTGACATACTCCAGTCTGCAGACTTTCAGTGTTGGAGTGAGAATAAGCTTTTTAACAAAGAGCGTGATAAAATGACATAAAAAGCTCGTGTCATAAACAGAGGACCCGTACATTCCGTTTTCTAGTGATTTGTCTTCTTTAAACCTTTTCCCATTTTTCATATTTGTGGTGTCCTTTTTCAGACTAAGACCTGTGTATGACCATTTTAGTATTTACTTGAACACATACAGGCACATTGGTTGATGTGTATATCATATCTTGGAAATGGTGAATATTCCTATTTTTAACCTTTTCACATTTTATGGTTCTACTTATTCCCACAATTCCTTTGGCATTTAAAAAGAAGAAAATATTAAGGAAAAAAATGTATAGCTCAGAGAGTGTTTGATACATTAAATGCTTTCTAAGTTGGAGATCTTGTGAGTAATGTCAAAACTTAGTCCATAAATAGTTTCATTGTAATGTTGAACATAAACATTGTCCATAAAGTCAAGACTCCTGAGTAAGGCACTCTGAAAAATGGTCAAAGACCCATGATACTTTTAAATAAGCAGTTCCAATGTTAAAGTTACAAACATCTGTAGAACAATTTTCCTTTAAGGACTGTTCTTTTACAAGGAAATATCTGAAGAAAATGTCACATGTTTACTATTACATCATGCTACAAACTTTCGACACCTCTGTAAAGCCCAAGGTTATATGAACTCAAAACCCCCCAATAAACTGCCACTGAGAAGCTACTCCATTTCACCCAGCGAACATTCCTGAGATCTGTGTTCAAAGAAGGATATCTCAGCCAGATTCATACAATGGAATTTTTTTAAAATACAGTTTTAAAATTAAAGCTGTATTTTGTAGGTCTCCATGAAGCAATCTGTTGGGGGCAAGGGAAAACAAAGCAAATTAAATCCAAATAAAGCAACGACAACTCCAAGACAAATATGATTCACAAAGCAAGTGGGAAGAGGAATGATTCTCAGAACCGCAAGTCACATATGTTAGGGCTTGTGTTTATTCTTTGCAAGGTTCCAAAAGGAGAATTACTCTAGAGCACGAAATTATGCACCCAACAAAAACAAGTATGGGACATGAGGGCAGCGTCCCTTTCAGTGGAGTATTGGGTTTTTGAGAGAAAAACCATCTAATCGGAGCTGTAAGCAAAGTAGAGAACGGGTATGTGTAGGAGAAAAAAATCCCAGATTTGGAGTTCTGATTCTGGCACTCTTCATTAAGTGCTCATTGACGTCACTTAAACTTTCTAAAATCTCAGTTTCACTGTGATATGTCAATCATGGGATTATTCCATTCTGAGACGCAAATGCTGGCAGACGCTTACAGAAGTGCTTTGTGAAATGTAAATACTGAAATGATTGTTTTGTGATTTTTTTTTTAACAAACTGTACAGGAAAATAAATAAAAGTTTTTGAACAACAACAACAAAAATCTGATTTTTTTATTTAAGTTTAATTTAAATAAATGAATTAACATTAAATATCTTAAGCAGATATAGTAACTAAAATATTAAGATATTTACCAAAGATTTCAAATACTGACAGTTTCCCAATGACTAAAAAGGCATCTACTTTTTCAGTATTCCCATGTATGCTGTTACAACACAAACTAATTTTCTTTTTTTGTTTGTTTCATACAGTGTCTAAAACAGGGGTTACCCATGTTACAGTTTTCCAACTTCTACTCTACAAAATTCCCAAACTTCCTCTTCATTCACTATTATTTGACAATCTTAACGATAGAAGGTACTTGAGAGGCTGGGGTGGGAACTCAGCCCATTGGCTTCCCATCATGAGGCTTTCACCAGGAAAACTCCTTTTTAATACAACAGAAAAGTACTTCAAAGAAACTAAATTAAAGATATAAATAAAAAGGAAGTCACCACTTTCCATGTTAAGACTCTATCACCTCTAATTGGATTTCTTTCTGAAAATTCTTCTGTCATGAGGTCACGTATATCGTTATTCCAGAAAGGGATGACTCTGCTAATTTACCACATCTATTTTAACACAGTGACTAGTCCTGTGAGGTATATCTGACTTGAGGCTTTTCTATAACCAAGTGTGTGCTGTCCCATACTCCAGTCGCCAGGCACATATGGCTCTTTAAATTAAATTTTAAATTAAGTAAAATTAAGTAAACTTTAAAACTCACTTCTTCAGTCATACTATCAATATTTCATGTGTTTAGTAGCCATTCATATGTGCCTGGAGGGATGCCATATTGGTTACTATTGCAGAACATTTTCTTCAGTACAGAAAGTTCTACTGGGTGGTGCTTGACCAGCTTCTTTCCACTTGGTCCATGATGACTTTATCTTAAAAATGAACAAAGCAATGAACTATGAAAAAAAAAATCATTCATAGTTACATAAAGTTCAGATCTGGGAAGAACAGGAAAAACTTTGGGTTTGGCCCAGATTTCTGGCTTCCTCCAGAGGAGAACATGTTATTCATAGCTCCAAAGTAAAACAACAAGGGCCCAGAAATACAGGTGACTGGTTCAAACTCACAGGGAAATGGTGTCAGACAGGTGACTTGAACTTGAGTCCACTTTTCTTACTGTGCTCTTTCTTTTATTTTTTAAAATTTAATTTAATTTAATTTAATTTCTTTTCAGTGTGATCTTTCTTTTGTATTTCCACACTAACACTTCTCCATTCATCATGCACCTTTAAAAGACAAAATCCAACAGGCTTCAATTTTTTTTGACTCTGATGATAATTTCTTGTAAAATTTAAAACAGGCAAGAGCATGCCTATGAACACATATTCACAATAAAGCCATAAACAAAAATATCACCTCAGTATCATATATGATCCATGAAAAAGCAATTGTTAAAATCAGGAAGTGTCTTATGTTCTACACACAGCAACACATATCTTAAGCAGATCATTTCACTAACACACATTTCAATAACATATGTGACATAAATTAGCATTATTATGCCAATATCGTAGACGAAGAATTGGAAACATAAAGAGGTCAGGTAGCATCATGCCTAAGACCCCCACACTAGAAAGAAGCAGACATTCTAAAATTTAAATCCAGGTGTGTTTGACTGTAAAAACCCATTTCCCCAGTCAGAGCACCTCATAGATAATCCTTTGTGAAATGTGAGCTGTAGAAATATTCTCTAAGTTTTTATCATATCTAACACTGCATAGGGCTTTTTGTGTATATGCATGTGTGTGCATGTGTGTGTGTAGGAGAGCAATATTTTTTATACTGTTTTTATATTTCTGCTCAAATTCCCAATCTCACTGACTTATTCCAGGGGAATTAATTCGTATGATAAAGATAATTAAAGAGGAGGTTAAGGTAAACATGTAAAAGAACAAGAATTTATCATTTCATTAAGTAGAGATTTATCAAATAAAAAAGCAAACAGTTCCTTCCTGCTGTCCCTGCTCTGTCTTGCTCTCTTTTTCCGTTTTTCTCCATCTCTCTTACTTATACTTATTCTGAGAAAGTTCACTTTAGATGTGTGGGTCATATTTACATCTAGCAGGAGAGATTTGTCTTATGAATGGGAGTGTGGATGCGATACTCTTTTTTTTTTTTTTGGTTGAAAACAAAATAGTGGTAACAAATTTATTGAGTGCTTTTTATATTATAGAAATCATGTCAGGGTTTAGCTATACAAAAGATAAATTCAGCAGCATCTGTGGACTAAGGGGCATATTGAGTTTGGAAAATAAATGATGAATTTAAACAATCCCAAACAAAATGAGAACAACAAGTCGAAACCCCTCGAAATAAAAGGCTTTCTGGGACAAGTGTCTGTTGAGAGATTATGATCACAACATAGATCATCACACTATTTATTAAAAATAAATACTTGTTCTATTGAAAGGTTGCTGGTAGTAACAGGAATAAAATGAGGTTCATTTTTAATATTTGCCTCATGGTAGCCTGTTGCCTTTTGGGTAAATGGAGGAAAATCTATATAGAACGGCTGTGCTTTTTCATGTCACCATCTACATCATGCATCTACTAACAAATGATGAGTTCCCTTTCAGGACGTGAATGATCCAACTCCTACCTCATCTTATTTTGAAACCCATAATGAAATGGATACATATGTTAGCAAGTGTCTGAACATATTATTATTCATAGTAGGAAAATGTTAACATAGCATTATGGAAATAGGAAGAACTTTGCATATTAATGAAATTCTTTTATATTCAATGTCCGCAGGCTGAAAAGTTGTCTCTAGCTTCATTGATTCAAACAACAAATGGGGCATATGATCTGGAGAAATGTGCCCATCAGTAGACCAACTGTAAGCTGAGCACGTCTGTACTGGTTTCCAGATGACCACCAAAAGAACTCATTCCTCTGGAGCTGTTTTTCATACTTCTGTATCTTTGAATTGACCCAATGCTGAGAGACTTGATGCTTTTAAACCATGTGGGAGCCATACATTGGTAAGGACAGATAGAAACTTGTTTTAACAGCTGATTTGTACCCCTTGTGATAGCCTCACGTAGTTTGTGCTCAGAGAAAAAGTCAAGAGCTAACACCACTGCCAAACACTTTATTTCTGTGTTTTACCTATTAGCTTTTCATAAGCCTGTATTACCACCAAATTTTAACACCGAGTATACAATATTAAATATTAATTTAAAAGAACTTGAGAGAAATCATATTATACCTTCTAGTACATTTAATTTAAAATGCTAAAAGCAAATCTTTTTCCTGAATACTGTGTTCACCTTCTTGGAAACAGGAACATGCAAAATGATTTTCATTTTTATTAAGTGACTACCTATAACCAGGCAAGTCTCAGAGAGTCAGAAAGTAAAACTCACATACCATGGGAAATGGACAAGTTCTTATTACTCAATAATTTATTTTCCCAAAGCTTGCTAATCATTTCACTCAATAGCCAATTGAATCTTTTTAAATATATTCTTCCCTTGCAATATTTCATGGATTAAAAAAAAATAGTTCTCAATTATAGTCTAAGAAAGAAGCAGCAGCATTAAAAATCAGTTAAAGTCATAGCCACAGTTTTTTAAAAATGGGGGGGGGACACTAAGAGCAAGCACTGTCATTTCATTTTATTATTTATTTGTTTTTCTTATTTTCTTTTACCTCAGCACTTTGGTTTGACCATATGCTTTATTGTTGTTTTTGTTGTTTTCCCCAGCAATCCTTGGGGGATATAATCATACAGATTTTCCTTCCTTCCTTCCTTCCTTCCTTCCTTCCTTCCTTTCTTCCTTCCTTCCTTCCTTTCTTCCTTCTGTCTTTCTTCTTTTGTAGAAGACTGTTGGGGAAGTAATAGTCACTATTTCAGTTGATGGGAAGGAAGTTATGAAGAGGCTATGCATTAAAATCCATACACAGCAGATTCAAGGGAGGCTTTAACTTACTGTCTCTGAGTAGCCTGGTTACACAGAATATAATCATTTTAGTTGTTTCATTCAAAACCCTCATACCTTTGGCACACAGACACAACTTCTTACTGCTTCGATTGACCACTCAAAATCCCATTCCTGGTCCATTTCAGCTCTCCAACCAGCTAGTCATAAAGCAGCCACTAGTATGTTCAAATATTATGACCTGGTGAACTAACAGTATCTTTACAGTCATTTGAAATAATTATATCATTAGGTTAATGAGCCTTAGAAATTTAAATGACCTAGGTTGCCTTAATCTTTGGAATAACTTGGTAGTGAAGATCACTCTTTATTAGTTAATGCCTTTATGTGGCCATAGTGTGGACCTTTCCCATCACCCCTAATTTTACAATGTTGAAAAGAAAACATAATTTATGTCGTAAGTGATCTATTTAACTTGAAATAACTGAAATTATTTATTCATGTTATTTAACATCAACAAATGTTTATTGATCATATGCATCAGAATATTAAGTTTCTACCAATTAAGTAAATACTGATAAATGAATATTACAATGATAAATCCATGTATGGCTAGAGTAATTGCTAGAAACTCCTTGTTGAGTTACAGTCTTAGGTCATAGTTTGATTTTAAATATAGCCTCAAAACCAAGCTCTGTTTTAACCTCTACATGAAATGATTTTTTTTTAAAGTGAGGATATTCAAACTCATATGTGTGAATTAAAATCACATTGGAAATGTTTTAGTTATTACGATATTTTAGGTTACAAAGGGATATTTGCAACTCTCTACTCCTTACTTTTCCCATTATAGTGGCTTTGATTCAAGTTTTCATTGCATTTGCAAAACTCTCCTAACTTCTGTGTTTTAATTTTTTTTTTGCTATAAATCCCCTTTTCATTGTAACACATTGCAACAGAGTGGGTTACCTAAGCTCAATTTAATTTTATCCCCTTGCTTTAAATTCTCTGTTGCATGTAACAAAGTCCAAGCCTCTCAGCCTGGCCCACAAGACTACTCATATCTGCTTTCCTCTCTGCTTCAAGTTTTACCATTTGCCAGCTCACATAGCTCAACAGTTAATTTCCTACCCACACAAACATACACGTGTACACATATGTAGGCACACAGCATGCTTACATGCACACACACAAGCAACTTCCAGCACACACAACAGATGCAGCCACTCTGACAACTGTTACACCAACCTAATGGAGCTGCCTATTTCAACAGCAACTATCTGAACCCACACAGAAGCCCGCAGGTAGGGAGCAGCCTTTCCGGTTTATATTCTGTGAGTTTTTTGGTAACCAAAACGGACCTCCTGGCTGATAAAACTTACTAGAGGGCTTTTTGGTTTGTTTGTTTCTCTTTTTCTTTTAATGCATCGTGGAGGATGGAGTAGAGGAATCTAAGGAGTGGGAAAGGCCAATGGAGAATTAATTTTGTGAGAATATTAATGATGTGTGGCCTTAATTCATACTTCAATTTGGTGAAGCTATGAAAAGAGATGATTTTTTTCTTTGTTTTTTTTTTTTTTTTTTTTGGTAAGGCTTTCTCAGCTAAATACAACATGTTAACATGTGATGAATTTCCAGAATCTTCCAGAGAGAGTGATAGGACCCTTATTCTCTCATTTATCTCTTCAGCCTCTTTTTGGTGACTTTATAATTAGACATAATTTAATTGAGTAGAGGTTGATTTGATAAGTATTAATTTATATATGTACGTAGATATTTAAGGATTGTATAAGGATCAGAATGCTCATTAGTTTATTTATATAAAATATGTGGGGGGAATTTAAACTTCTTTGTAGAATATAGTCTAAAAAGTCAAATGTTATTGATCTGTTGATATATCCAAATGCTAGCTATGAAGAAAAGACAATTGAAATAAAGCAGGCACCATATCTTAGGTCTTAGGCTTAAATTATTCTTAGGTGTATAAAATAATCAATTCTTCTATTTTTTTTCTTTCGAAGGTCAACTTATTTCCTTTTGTGCTAGGAAAGCTGAGATAAAACAAGATGCATTGTTTCAAGCAATAGAAATTTCAAGATACTCATTCTTAAGGTTTTGCTTATTTCTTGTATCAAGCAAAATCTCAGGAATGAGCGCCTTGAAATTTCTATTTTAGGATCTTTAATTAAGTGTTCAGATTTAACAATGAATTTTCTTGGGCCTTTATTTTTAAAAAAAATATTTTAGAGACATTCTCTGGAATTCATGTCTGCATATACTCTTCTGAGGATAGTGACATTTATTTTCATTATTTATGTGTGTATTTATCTTATACCTTAGCTGTTTTCTATTCTTGCCTTAAAGTTCTCATTTCATATCCTCCATGGTCCCAGTCATGCAGCAGTGAAGTCAGGGCTCTTAGAACACAAGGAGTAATTTGCAAGCTAGCCAGTTTTTAATGAAATGTGGAGATGGGAAAAATCCATATCAGGATATACTTTCAAAATAATTTCAAAAGTCCTATGAATTAAGAATTTTAATACAGGTGACAAAGCTATATATGAGAAATAAATTTTTTAAAGATTGACACCTCTATTCTAAATTGGTTGACTAACTTATGGGACAGCTGTGCTACTATTAATTCACACCCTTGAAAAGTTTGGAAAACTCTCTTCTACAGGAGATATTAGAATTACCTGTAGCAGAAGAGGCACCAACTCACATCAGGCCAGAAATGTACATCTTGCCCTGTTCCAAAGCCTGGTTCCAGAATGAGAACTTTATCCAGATTAAGAAAAAGGGTCTCTAATTCTTGTTACTCCAAAGGGTCATATTGGAATAGTTTGACTTTGTGCTTAAACCAAAATTCTTCAAAAGAATTGTGGTTGCAGTTTCCCAGGGCAATGAAGATCCCCAAAAAAGTCAAGAAAGGCATTCACCAAAAGTCTTATAATATCTTCTGCCCTTTGAAATCAGTTTTTTTTTTCCCTCTGAAAGAGAAAGGAGATTGATTTTACATTATGTGTGTGTGTGTGTGTGTGAGTTTTAAGGACAAGATAGTGTTTATGATCCATTTAGACACTGATATCGATGGAATAAAAGCTGAAAGTGAATAGGTTAGTCTAGGAGAGGGAATGAACATTACAATCCCTGAAGAACAATTTCCTATCCATTCCCATTTCCCAACGGCTAATGCCAAGGCATTTTGAGGGTCAGGAATGCCAGGTTTGTTTTCTCTTGTGGAAATTCCCATCTGAATTCCAGAAGAGAACTTAAGAATAAAAAAAAAAAAAATGTTCATATGCAAGATACAGGTAGCAATATTTCTATACCACCCAGTCACTTTTGTTGGTGGTACACAGACATTGCTCCTTAAAACCTCTTTCCAGACAGTCCAGTGAAATAACCTCCAAACAAACTTTCATCAATACCAATCGACAGCATAACTGTTGTTTGTATAGTATACATTTAGACTTCCAAAATAAAATAGGTGTGTAGGGGCGCCTGGGTGGCTCAACTGTTGAGCGTCTGCCTTCAGTTCAGGTCATGATTCCAGGGTCCTGAGATGGAGCCTCACATTGGGCTTCCTGCTCTGCAGGAAGCCTGTTTCTCCTTCTCACACTCCCCTGGCTTGTGTTCCCTCTCTCGCTGTGTCTCTCTTTGTAAAATAATTAAATAACATCTTTAAAAAAATAAAATGAAAAATAAAATAAAATAGATGTGCAAACATTTTTACTTAGGAGAAACCTAGCTGCCTTAATCAAGAGATTAAAAGAACAGTATTTCTGATATAGATAGATAAATAGATAGAGAAATAGATAGACATAATCTTCTCCTGAGTTTTTTTCCTTCTTTTTTTATTTTGGAAAGCCAAATTTGCAGTCCTTTACTACAAACAACCTTACAACTAGCTAAGAAAATTCTTAAATTTTATAAGAAATATTAATATGCATTCAACTCTAGAAAACACTTTCAGTACTTATTGGAAGACATGGGAAAAATGGAAGATACATTGGAGATTGTGTGGGCTCTGCAATTCAGTGAATATTTGTTTAACAAACTTTTTAATTTTTTAAATATAATTTTAAATTATTTATTTCACCCATCAAGATATAATTTAAATAACAAATTTGGAGTTTAAAAACTACTTACTCTTTAAAAAATGTAAAAAAAAATTAAAAATTAAAAAAATCTATTCTAGAAGGAAATTTGTGTTTTTAAGTATCATTAATAAATTGATAAATCCCAAATGGATTTTCTTTTCAAGAAGAGTATAAATAAATCAGTGTTCCAAAATTATTTACAGTTTAAGTCTTCCCATCTATCACTTAATTCTATACCTGAAACAAACTTTGTTTCTGATAAAAATATAAATTAGTTATTTTTCACATATGAAAAATAGTATCAAGATACATTTATATAACTTTAAGCTATCTAATGCTTCAACAGATTAATATAAATAATAAGTATTTATGGAGCTAACCTACAATAAAGAAAAAATAGAAGAAAAAATTCAAAAAGGAGAAAAACCATTACAAAAACATTGCTGAATGAATAAAAAGTGTAGTAACAAAAAAATACCATATTTCATTATCAAACATTAGCAAATTTTTGAAAAGTTGATAACCCATAATGATAAAGAGAGGTAGTATTACATATTTCTGGTAGTGATGTAATTTCTATGGACCTATCTGGAAAGTAATTTGAAGTAGTCACTAAAAGCTTAAAAAGAGATTCATACCCTTTAAGTCAGTAACTGTATTTCTAGGAATCTGTATTGAAGAAATGGCTAGAAATGTGAATAAGATTTATGTAATATTATGTTCTTAATAAAATTATAGTTGTAAAATTTTAGAAACATAATAAATACCCAATAGTGGATAATGACTAATAAATTATTGTACATCCATATGATGTATGGTTGGTAGTAAAAAGAGTTTTTAAAAAATAATTTAAAAATGAAGCTTGACACTTCTATCTTCACAGTTGAAGGCAGCCTCTGAAAGCAAACTGCCACATATATAATCTTTCTTAAGTCATCGATAGGTGATAGGTAAATAGATACATACATACATACTTACGTAGAAAGAAAGAGAAACACAGAAGACAGACAGATTCCAGAATGCAATAGTTTTCTCAAGGAAGAATATAAAATAATAATTACAGTTAAATGAAAGAATATTATTCCTGGAGAGAATTCCTGAAGGGAAGGAACTATTTGCACAAGACACCAAAGGAGTTTTCTTAAAAAAAAGGATTAGATATCCCAACTTTCCTTCCAGGATTCCAAAATGGTGTATCTGCTATGTAGTGGTGCATTGAAAAAAAAAAAAAATCCCCACATTTAGTGGTAAAAACCCACCACCTTTTAGCTGCTCACAATTCTCTGGTAGCAATTTGGGCTGGGGTGGTACGGATGGATCTTCTGCTGGCCTCACTTAGGATCGCTCCTGTGGCTGTAGTCAAGTGGGGACCTGGCTACTACTGGATGGTTAGAATAACCTCATACACAAGTCTGAACCTGGAGCTATCTGGTCAGCTGTACCTTTCTCTATATATGGTCTCTCATTACAAAGAACGCAAGCTCAAACTTTTTTCACATAATGGATTCAAACAGCATAAGTCTTAAAATTAAAGATAAAAAGCTCCCTGAGCCTTTGCTCAAAAGACATGAAACATTGTTTTGTATTTATTTGGCCAAAGCAAGCCATAGGGCCAGATCACATTTTAAGGGAGGAGAAATAGAGTCCATTTTGATGGAAGAGTCACAAAATCATATTGCAAATGCCATACATACAGGGATGGAAGGAATTATTGCACCTATCTTGACAATCTGCCATAAAAACAGTAATACCTGTGTTGCTAGACTGGAATGGTATGGATGAAGTAACATTGGCTGGAGAAAAATTCCTCATTGTTTGGGAGAAGACCAGACTGGTAATCAAGCCACATCATTCTTTTAGGAGAGGTAGTTTGGCACTGGGTATGCCTGAGACTTCAGGGCCCTCTGGATTCAGCACTGTCTAAATCTGGGGGAAAATAATTAAATTTGGTTAATGTATACTACTATGCCTATCATCATGGAAGGCTGAGTGTTTGGTAGTACTGAACACCACGTAGGAACTTAGCCAAACAAGATTACTATTGCCATGCCAGGGGACCACTGTGGAGGATACAATAATGCTGTCATTTGGCAGAGGTAACAAAACAAAACAAAACAAAACAAAACAAAACAAAAGACAGTGACCTAATCAGACTTTCTAGTTCTTTCTTTCTCCACCTGGGTGGATTAATAACTCCTTCCCTACCACTACTCCTGGTTCTTGGAAGTTCAAGCGCACTAATGATTCTGTGTGAATGATTCTGGACTTCTCACTAGTAGAGAACGAGTAAGAAAGAAAATAAACCTCTAATATTTATTATGTGTTCAACAAAATCATGTAATCTTCAAAATTCCTTAGAAATATTAACTCTTTTATGTGATGTGCCTGGGTGGCTCAGTGGGTTAAGCCTCTGCCTTCGGCTCAGGTCATGATCTCAGGGTCCTGGAATTGAGCCCTGCATCAGGCTCTCTGCTCAGCAGGGAGTCTGCTTCCCCTTCCCTCTCTGCCTGCCTCTCTGCCTACTTGTGATTTCTGTCTGTCAAATAAATAAATAAAATCTTAAAAAAAAAAGAAATATTATCTCTTTTATTCTTTTGAAAACTCTAGTGAGGTAGACATGATTATATCATCTCTTCTTTATTCATATGTGCATATAATATACACATATTAAATTATAAGTGCTTCTTCCTGCCACATTTCCTCTTCCACCATTTTACTGTATTGTACATGAAAATAGGACTAGAGATTCATCCTTGTCTTTTAAACTGCCCATTGGCAATATCTTAACTCACTGCTGCATACCTGACCAGCCCAGGTCCCCATATGACCTGAACACAAAGCATTAGAATTATCACAAAGATGCATTTATTCCTTCATCACTCAGGCTCATGCCCTTGAGAACAGACACAGTACTCGGCAGACCACAGAAGCAGAGGAAAACAGGGGGCTCTGGTTGACTGCACTCTGAATAGCCATGCCTTTGTGACACCATTAATTGCCCCATGCATCCTATAATGCAAGCACTTGTCTCCTGATTTGATCCTATAGTTCAAAGTGTTACTATGTTTTTTTGTTTGTTTTTTCAAGCTAGCCCCATAAACCTAAGCCAGCTGATACATTTGGGGGCCAGATTATGCTCTGTAATATGGAAGAACGTTGGCTATACTAGCATTCAAGTTAGAGAAACTGTTGCAAACTTGTTTAAAGGAAGACATACTGAAATCACAGGGTAAATGCAAAAGCTTATATTTTATTTTTGAGGTGGGGATTTAAAAATGATTCTAACATTACGCCCCTTTTTGGGGTGGAGCCCTCCTGTGAAATATAACACTCCCATTCTACTCTTATTATGAGTGGGAAAGCTTTAGCAGTGAGGAATTCGCTCACTTTGCTGAGGTCACATAACTCATGAGGGAGGTGGGAGAATTTTGAACACATGCAGAGTCCGAGTCTTGAGCCTGCACTCTCTGAAATATGTTATTTTTGGAGATGAATTTGACAAGGAATGATGATTGATCAAATATTGGCCAGAAGATGAAGGAGGGTGAATCGTCAAGATGAATACGCCCTGGTAACTTCTCGGGGACCAGGAAAGGGAGAGGAGATGGAAGGGGACCAGGTTGGGAAGAGAAGGACATGTTGAGTTTGAGATGCCTTTAAGACATTGATGTGGGCATCAGGAACCCAGAATTTGACACCAGTGAAGTTTTCTTACAAAACCACAAATGTTACATATTTGAATGCCAAAGAAAACTTTGGAATGATTTAGTAATATATCTGGGTTAATCAGAGTTGAACATGTACTTTTTAAGTGCTTAACCTACTTAGGCTTCAGGTTGAACAATTTGTGGAGTTAAACGAGCTCACTTGTATCATTTGGTGCTTTCTTCAAAGTAGATTCAGTTAAGGAAGAAGCCAAAACTGCTATATAAATCCTTTCATTGTGAGGTCTGTGCTGTAATCTGAGTGCTTTTACTTTAGTGAAATTTCATTGTATCCAGTGCATCCTATTCCCAACATGCACGTCCTTGCCTCCAAATTCTGTCACAACCTCTTACAAACTATCCAGTGTCCCATGTTGAATTATCAAGGGACGGGGAATCTTTTTAAACATTAGGGACTCTGCGGGTGCTACTGCCTGACAAGAAATGATCTAAGAAAGAACTGAGCATAGGAGCCTGCTGACTTTATAGAAAATGTTAGAGAACAAGGAATTGGCCACCACCATGTAAACTATGAATTAAAAATTTCTATCTTAACCCTTACACATACCCCAGAGTTGAATTATACTTTGTTCATTGGTGAGTGCCTTGCATGGGAATACCCCCACAACATTTATACTGAAATATTTGAGATACTGCAGTCTAACTTTGGGCTTATGTGAGAAAAAGTAATAGGGAAACAGCTTTGGGGTTTTAAGATTATTTGGGAAGGTCAAAAAAGGATTGCATTAACTATTTTGTTTTCCTCAACATTTTAATTTCCTTCATCAGTACTTTTTCAAGTTTGACTCAAAGTAAAAGAACCAGGTGAAGTGTTTGAAAGGCCTCATTGAAAACAAAGCAAAATAAAACACAAACAAAAAAGTGAAAAAAGAAAAACCTCACAAATCTCTAATATATATATTTAATGTATTACATGATTATTTATATTACATGTAATATATAAATATGTAATATTATATAAATATATAATGTGTATTATATATTATATTATATATGTATATATTATACCCACTCTTTAATCTTTTCACTAACTTCCCTGTTCAGGTGCTGATTTCTGATACATTCCTTGTAATCCAAACTCCATCTCAACATCTCCTTCAAAGACCTCTACCGGTGACAATATCATATACCGAGGTCCAATATGTAATTCCAATCCCATAAAGCTTTGATGCTAAATGCTAAAAACAAAACAAAACAAAACAAAAATCTGCTGTGGCTAACTCAGAGTGTGGGGCTTCTGCCCTCCCCACTAAACTATGACAACCAGGTACCACGTTTGGATACCCTTTCTCCATTCCAATCTCCTCCTGACAACTCGAAGCCGAGGTCTAGAGGGCGTTAGTCACCCACACTTACGCTGATGTTATGGATAGGGGCTGAGCTCATGCTCTTTATTCCGTGTTGCTACTTCAGGGATGCTCAAGGGTCAAGCACATGTAATCTCTCAAATTCACTCAAGTTTTAAATCAAAATGATATGCAATGAATGTTATAAATAACATTCAAAATTTGAAATGTTTTGATTCATTCCCTAAATCCACTTCTCAAAGTCACGTCTATTTCAATTCCAATGTTAGCCTCTTTAATGGATTTGTGAAGAGAAGTTTTGTAAATTGGATGAAAGCACACTAGCTCTGTCAAAGAACAAGGCTTAGTTTGGTTAAATAATCTCTCTTGTAACTTAATAAAATCCATTATGATGGGACTTTTGGTCTCAACGAAAATGAAATTCTCTCAGCATTTGTGACTGACCAGCAGGTCTTTCAGATGAACACATATCTTTGATTAAAGGATTTAGGCCATGCTATGAGCTAAGTCCAGGGTGGCTGAGGTTTGCAGCTCAAATGCTCTGGCTCAGAGAGATTTAGGATTTAAACTATTCCAATCCAAAGCAAATTATGTATGGTCTGCTTAATGTAGCAGTTTTTAACTGAGGATGATTATGCTCCCAGGACACATTTGGCAATTTCTGGAGATATTTTGGTTGTCACAACTGGTGGGCGCTAATGGAATCTAGTGGGTAGAAGCCAGGGATGTTGCTAAACATCTACCATGCTAGAGAACAGGCACCACAACAAACATTCATCTGACTGAAAATGCCAATAACATAACTGCTGAGAAACACTGTTTTAATACCACAGCCCTGCTGACTTAACAGAACTGGCAAATGACACTAGAATGAGGCTTGGACTAGGAAACCCTAAAGTGAGGTTTACTGTCATGAGTGAGTTCCTCTGACAGAGGTTCAAAAGAGCATTTGGCATGATAACTGGGCTTGATTGCTTAGATCTTACTGTCCCTAGCCTCAACTTGGCTAATTAGCTAGAACTCTTGCTCATATAAAGAGGTGTTCCATGAGCACAATGGGAGAGAGAGGTTGACACCATGATGAAATGAGGCTTGTCAAATTTGTTGTAATTAAAAACAGCTTAGATGTCTGTCCCCTGTTGAAATCTAAATGTTGTTAAAAGGAGTATCTATCTGATAAATAAAAATGGCAGCCAATTAACTACTTTATGCTTTTCAGAATGGCTAAAACTAGCTTTTAAAAATTGCCTCTTAGTTTCTTTTGGATCTAGTATGTTTCATTATATCCTGACATTGTTCCCCATTTTATTAGCTGGAAAGAACATTCCACTTCGGCAACATGAGAAGTAACATTTTGAATCCATTTCTATATTCTTCTGCCTATTGAAGATTCAACAAAATACAAAGTTACTGTTAGAAAATCATTTATATCAGATCCTTCTCAATTGTGTATCCTAAAAGACTCTTCCGGAAAATGGACTTGTTTCTTAGAGATACAAAGTATGAATAACTCTTGTGATGTTGAAGGTGAGAGGGGAGGTATGAAATCAGAAAAGACCATCATCTAACTCAACATGGCTTAAAAAAAAAAAAAAAGCTGCTAAAAGCAGTGATATTTGAACTGAATTTAGAAAGCTAAATTAATAAGGTAGAACAAGAAAAGGAGGTAGTCTGAATAAGGAGGAATGGGTATAACTCAGCATGTAAGGAAATGCTATAATGTAGATATTTCAACAAAAAATTCCAACTATATTTTTATTTGGGCTAGTGTTCCAACTTGGATTCAAGTAGAGAAATAGCATAGCTTTGTCATTGCTCTTGGCTCCTATAAAAAAAAAAAAAAAAAAAAAAAAAAGTCATGTGCCTATGTGCCTCCTCCCTTCTGATTCTCCCAGGCAAAATTCTGCAAATACCGAAGTAACTTTTGTTTTTTTGCTGAATAGATATAGATATAGATATAGATATAGATATAGATATATATCAGGGTGAAGTGAATTTGAACAATATTTAAGAGGTTTCAAATTAACAGAAACTAAGATTCATTTCTGAATTAAAGCTAAATATTCTTATCTGTTCACAAAATTTTCAAATATATTCAAATACATTAATCTTTTGAAAGGAACTCAGAGAAAAATACTCCATTCACTGAGCTAAAGAACCAGAACCACAGAACCACAGCATATTCTTACAGAAGACCTTCTCCTTAATATTAAGGAGCCACCTAGGAGCTGTTTATTTGCTTCCCTTGGAGCCACCCAGCTGTTCCTTCCATTTGTGGTCTTAGTGCTAATTGCATAATGTCCCTAATTTATACCCGCTGGTAGATCTGATCACCACATTACCTGGAGGGTAAGCTTTAATTAGAGAAATTTCTGAACAAATTGTCTAAAGAGCTTGTTTAGCATGATTAAATGCAAGAGGTTTTCCCCTCTCTTTTATTTTTAAGAATGAACACTTACTTTATACTAAAACTTTGCAGATAAAAAGCAACATTGGTTCTAATTAAGGCCTACCAAACGAGCAGCAGCATTACCCAAGAAAACCAATTGAATTCTGTTGTGTGCAGCTGAAATATATATGACTCAATGCTACATTTATTCAACAGCTTTTGGCATTTCTACTTTGCCTCTGTCAGAACTAACAAGGTGAGACGGCAAACTGATTGAAAAAGGATAAACTGTGAAAAAATGATACACTGATGTGTGATGCTAATTCAGCTGTGGCTTATGAAAAGAGATTAGAATCTCATGCATTCTCACCTGCACATCTCCTGGCACTCAAACAAGCCAACATTAAATTAAATCTTCCATATTGCTAATAGGTAGCAAAAACCTATGGATTAATATGCAAACATTTCACATTCAACTGAAGTGCAAATGAGATAAATATCATAATAGGATCAACAAACTTTGAGAATACAAAAAAACAATTAAGGTCAACTTCACTGTTTCGGTGGAATACTTTGGCTAAATGTCAGTGTCTTAATGAAATGCAATAAAATGTATTTGGCTAGGGGAGTTGAGAAGGCTCAGTCACTTCTTTATCAGCCTATGTGAAAAGTGTATTATTCTTAATCATCAGCCATTTTTTTGATGTCTCCTCTGCTGGATCTCTGTTAGAAAATGCATTAAGTTTAGAAATTGTATTCACTGTTTGAATACACAAGCAGGACATAGTAAAGTGTGATTGATTATCTGATTCTTTTGAATAAACCTTTGAAAATGACTTTTTCTTTCTTTCTTTTTTTTTTTTTTTTGGTATCCTTATCACCAACTTTCTTAGTGAATATTAGCACTGGCTGCACATTAAAATCATTTTTTAAAAATGCCAAAGCCTCACCCTAGACCAACTAAATCTAATTGTCTAGAGCTTTGTTGTAGACATAAGAATTTTTGAACAAAGTTCTTCATGCTTCTGATGTACAATGAGGGTTGTAAAATTATCAAACGATATAATCATTGATTAAATTGAAATTAAGGGGTGCCCAGATGGCTTATTCGGTTAATTGCTTTGGGCTTAGATCATGATGCCAGAGTCTTGGGATTGAGCCCTGGCTGCTTCGGGCTCCCTGCTCTCTGTTTCTCCCTCTCCTCTGCCCCTGGTCTGGCTCTCTCTTTCTCTTTAATAAATAAAATATTTTAAGAAATAAAGTAGGGGGCACCTGGGTGGCTCAGTGGGTTAAGCCTCTGCCTTCAACTCAGGTCGTGGTCCCAGGGTACTGATATCCAGCCCCACCTTGGGCTCTCTGCTCAGCAGGGAGCCTGCTTCCCCCCCCACCACTCCCTGCCCTCTGCCTGCCTGCCTACTTGTAACCTCTCTCTCTCTCTCTCTCTGTCAAATAAATAAATAAAATCTTTAAAAAATAAATAAATAAAATAGGGCACCTGGGTGGCTCAGTCATTAAACATTTGCTTCAGCTCAAGTCATGATCACAGGGTCCTGGAATTGAGTCCCACATCAGGCTCTCTGCTCAGTGGGAAGTCTGCTTCTCCTTCTCCTGCTCCCTCTTCTTGTATAGGTCCCTCTCTTGCTGCATCTCTTTCTGTCAAATAAATAAATAAAATCTTTAAAAAATATAAAAATAAATAAAAATAAAATAAATTACAATTTAAAGAATAATCTTTATTTCTTTTTAAAGATTTATTTCTTTTAGAGAGGGAGTGGCAGAGGAAAAGGAAGAGAAACTACGAGTAGACTCCCCACCCAATGCAGAGCCACTTTGGACTCTATCTTATAACCCATAAGATCATGACTAAAGCCAAAACCAAGAGTTGGCCACTCAACTGACTGAGTCATCCAGGTGTCCCTAAATAGTAATCTCTAATTGGAACTCTGGATTGAAAGCTAAAGGACCAAGGTTATTATCCCATCTTGGCCACTATTTTATGAGGTGATCTCAAGCAAATCACTTAACTTCTTCTGGATCCAATGATGAAATAATCACTATGTTTTCACTTAATCTAAGAAATTAACTTATTTTTTTCTTTATTAACTTTTATTTTCATCATATGTCCTTTACCTCTAATGGACAGTGCCCAAAAGAGTAGAATATATAATTTTCATGTACTTTTGTGTCTCTTGTCATTAAGATACAATCTGTTCTGAAGTAAGGGGCAGGTAAAGAGAATCCCATCTCCTGACCAGCTACCAGGTCAATTACAGTGCCTGAGGAGAAGCTCAGGAGTCCTTAATGCAGCCTATGCCTTTGCCAGTAAATGGGCTCCTGCCTTGTCCATGATGGAAACATTATGGGTATCAGTGATGCTGAAGTTCTGTGCACCTTGGGGTGTAGAAGGACAATTAAATTTAGAATAAACTAGAAACATATGAAAATTCAATGCATTAATAAATTATTATTCATAATCTGAACACCCGTTGACTCACTCACAGACTCACTGGTGGATTAATGAATTCAGTGGCTCATTCATTCATGCATGCAATGCTTAACTTACTCATTCATTCAACAAGTTTGTACTTGGCAGGTAGCAGCATAGACAGTAGGCCTACTGCATCAGAGCTCCCCAGCAGGACTGAGCCCCAGCTGCCCATAATAGTAAGCATTCATTTATATCACTTTCTTTTAACTGGTTTCATTTATTTATTTATTTATTTATTTGTTATTTTTTTTTTTAAATTTCTCAGCTTTCCCCAGATGAATGAACATCAATTCTAGGCCCTTTGAAGGAATATTGGGAAAAAAAGCTATCTTTCCTCTGGGGTTGTTCCTGAAATGGGACAGTCTTGCCAAGCAGCAAGCAGGCATTATGTCATCAGGAAGAAAGAGCCTCCTGTAATGGAGTTAATAAGGAGGAAATCCACACAATAGGAAAAACAAAACTGACTCGAGATGATGCAGCTGTACCTGGAGCTACAACTTGTACTTTTCATTTGCATGAGCCAATACATTTCCTTATTTGGCTTAAGTAAGTTGATTGATCATTTGCAAGTAAAAGAGATGTGATTAATACTACTTTAATATCTTGTTCCTTGAAAAATTACATCTTTACCATTCCTTGCTTTTCATTAAAATTTATTCACTCATTCTTCAGTTCATTCACTCTAATAAGACATAGGTTTAATATAAGATAATGACTTCTTTTAGCACTCATCTGAATAATAAAGCAGATCTTAAGATGTTTGATTGGTCAGCTCAGGCTGCCATAACAAAATATTACAGACCATGTGACTTAAACAATAGAAAATCATTTCCCAGTTCTGGAGGCTAAGAAGTCCAAGATCAATGATCTTGAATGAGATCTTGGCCAGGTCTTGGCTCATTCAAGTCATGGTCAGAGCTCTCCTTTTGGCTCACAGACAGCTGCTTTCTTGCCATGTGCTCATATTGCCTTTCCTTGGTGAGTGTGTGTGAAAAGAGATCTCTCTTCCTCTTCCTATAAAGCCACCGGTCCCATCATGATATCCTTACCCTCATGACCTCACCTAATCCTAATTACCTCCCTAAGATCCTATCTTCAAATACCATCACGTTGTGGCTTTAAAACATGAATTTTGAGTGAACACAAGCATTTAGTCCATAACACAGATTTAGAAAATATCAAACAGAATGAGTTTTTTAAGCTCAATTTAAAAATTTCTATATCTGTGCATAATGTGATTTATGCTTTTTTAAAAACTTTCTGTCCTCCCCCCTATAAAAAGATAAATGGTCAAGAAACTGTCTTATTTAAAAGAAATTAGGATATCTGGAGTCTTCCTCTATATCTAAAATTAGCTTATCTAATAAATCAGAGTAAATAAATCTTTGGATTTTTTGCATCTTTTATAGATTACTAATATAGATGCAACTGCAACAGGTATATAATTTTAATGTTGTTTTTTGAATATTATATCATAAGATTAAGATCTTGTCTTGGTAGTCATTTAAAAAAATTCAAATTTGGTTGACATGCCACTGAATTGATGTATCAGAGTTTACATCCTTAAGTTACTTTTCAATTTTTCACAATTACAACCCTTTAATGTTTAGATTTGTTCACGTTCAAGACTATGTTTTTTAACTAATCAAAATATTATGAGCTTGTTTAAAGGATATATTTAGTCTAAAGTGGTAAACTGATTTATAGTGCAACCAAAATTTATGTTGTTCTTTCTATCAATATATCCCTACCAGCCCTGGGTGTTATTTGTAAGATTTACTGACTATTAAACAATACATATTCATAGTTAATGATGGAAAGAACATAGAAACATACAAAGAACTAAGTAAAAATTGACCAAAATTTCACTATCTTTATACCTTCTCTTATTGTTTTTCATATTTTAGGAAATTAGTATCAGACTGAATATACAATATTGACTTTATTTTTTTTAAATAACAGTATACCAGGATGCCTGGATGGCTCAGTTGGTTAAGCGGCTGCCTTTGGCTTGGTTCACGATCCCAGGGTCCTGGGATTGAATCCCACATTGAACTCCTTGCTCAGTAGGGAGCCTGCTTCTCTCTCTGCCCCTGCCTGCCACTCTGCCTGCTTGTGCTCTCATTCCCTCTCTCTGACAAATAAATAAACAAAAAAATCTTAAAAAATACATAAATGAAGCAAGATGGGATTGGGAGGGAGATAAACCATAAGTGACTCTTAATTTCACAAAACAAACTGAGGGTTGCTGGGGGGAGGGCGGTTGGGGGGGTGGGGTTATTATGGACATTGGGGAGGGTATGTGCTATGGTGAGTGTTGTGAAGTGTGTAAACCTGGCGATTCACAGACCTGTACCCCTGGGGAAAAATATATATTATATGTTTATAAAAAATAAAATTAAAAACAAACAAACAAACAAAAAAACATAAATAGATAATTAACAATACACCAAGAGCTCTTTCAATTAAATCAATTACTTTAAAATCCATCATTAAACTACTACAGTTACTAAATTTTGTCATTATGACTGCTACCAAAATTAAAAAAACTTTTCTTACATAGAGGCTGTTTCTAATTTTGTCTCCCACAAATGTTGCAATGAGAATTTTTTTAAAAAGATTTTATTTATTTATTTGACAGAGAGATCACAAATAGGCAGAGAGGCAGGTGGTGGGGTGGGGGGAGGCAGGGGAATAGGCTCTCTGCTGAGCAAAGAGCCTGATGTGGGGCTTGATCCCAGGTCCCTGAGATCATGACCCCAGCTGAAGGCAGAGGCTTAACCCACTGAGCCACCCAGGTGCCCCTGCAATGAGAATTTTTTAATGTACCTTTTTTTATTATTTATTAATAATAAATTTTTAACATTAAAATGTTCTATAGTTGAGTACTGATTTCTTGATATATCGAATGGAAATTATCATTGAGAAAATCTTAGTATTCATGGTTACTTGGAAAATTGCAACCAACTCAAGTGCTAGCAGAAGATGGGAAAAAACACTCTAGTTGCTATTAAATAAAACACATATATACATATACATTAAAATGACTTCCTAAAAAGTCCTACATTAGTACTTTTTTATTTTTGGTATGAGCCCCAAAATTACATGAACATATGGACACAGCAAAATCAAAATAAACAACAGTAGTCAGCAAAACAAAGCATGTCGTATGTGCATAATTATTTACCCAATAATCAGATTTAGTGGTCATATTAGAACAAGCCATGAAATTTTAGATAGAGCATTTGGTAGAATTTCACACACAAATTAACATGAAAATATTTCATATGACAAGATGTCAAATCAAATTGTGTTAAAATAGTCTCCCATTAATCAAAACAGAGCCACTTTCACGGCTAAGCCACTAACTAGGTATTTCATTGCATAACGATTTTTTTTTAAATTCATTCTTTGCTAACAGAAACTATGTGCAAACAATTCCAGGCCCTATTTGAAAGTCCCTAAAAAGACATCCAGGATTAGTGGGAGAATCAATTGAGACATTTTTAGATGCAAGTGACAAACAAACCATTCAGATTTCATGTAAGTGAGAACTCTAGGAATGTTGCCAAACACAGGCGCTCCTGTGTCCAAAGGTTCACTTGATGTCATTGGAACCTCTTCTCTCTTTTCCTCTCTCTCCCTCGCCCTCCCTCCCTCTCTCTCTTTCTCTCCTTCTCTCTGTGCTCTAATTTCCTTAGTGTAAGCTTCATTCTTAAGAGAGTTTTGTTGTTGTTTGGTCTTGTCATTTTTCCAGCAATAGTGAAAGAGACAGCTATTGGCCATCTTCATGTGGACCTTGGTACTCACTGTCTCAGTGAGAAAAGACATAGGGCCTCTTCAGCAATAGCTGTGGCAAGTAATGACTCTGGTTGGCCCAGTTAAAGTACACCAAGCCCTATCTCCATGTCTGTATTCTTGTTGAGCACCTCTGAGTTATCCCCTCACATCCCAAATGAAGCAAGGTAAGGGGAAGAAAGTGGCAAGGCTACACCATAACACAAAGATGGAGATGATGGTGTCTTTTTCTTTCTTTCTTTTTTTTTTTTTTTAAGAGTTTTATTTATTTATTTGACACACAGAGATCACAAGTAGACAGAGACACAGGCAGAGAGAGAGGGGGAAGCAGGCTCTCCGCTGAGCAGAGAGCCCAATGTGGTGCTCCATCCAAGGACCCTGGGATCATGACCTGAGCCAAAGGCAGAGGCTTTAACCCACTGAGCCACCCAGGCACCCCAACGATGGTGCCTTTAAAAAAAAAAAAAAAAAGTTCTCTTTCCAGAAGAAGTGCAAAGGGGTGAAACCAAGAAAGCACGCATCCCCACACAGATGATGAAATTATAGCAGAAAGGATGTTTGAGAGATTTGGCTAGATCAGGAAACGATCCTCACAGCCAAAGTGTGAGCTCATATCTATATTATTTCTAAAGTAATTGCTTAAAAAGGTATTTGTTTTTACTCTTACGGCATATAATTAGCCATCCATGAATTTGACATTTTAGTCAGAGGAGACGGGGCGTGCACCAGCTTAAGAAATGTCTAGGAAACTTGCTGAATGTTCTAGGACCCAAGTGCAAGTTAGCAGAAAACCACATAACTGATGGGCTCTTCTGGGAGCCAACTCCAGGAACAGTGGCCCCCAAAGAGGTACAAAGGAGTCCAAAGCAGTCAGGCTCACGAGATCAACATCAAGTAGATCATCATTGTCTGACTGCTGAATTTAGATCACAGTCATTTATGAGGAGAAAAAAAAAAAAAAGAGACACTTGAAAAAATAAAAGTTGAGAATAATTTGCTGAATCCTATCAGCTATTTTTCTGGAGAACACTAATACACTTAACTAGAATTAAGAGGAGTTTCAAGGAATTGATTGCAATTGATTTCAAGGAATTGATTATATATATATTATATATAATATATATATGTTTTTTACTACTATATAACAATACTACTACTATATATGTTTATATATATTATATAAATAATATATATATTTTACTACTGTGTGTGTGTGTGTGTGTGTGTGTGTATTTTTACTACTTTCTTGGAAGTTTATCTAATTCAATCACTCAATAATTCATAAGAAATTACCTAGACAATGAAAGAGAATATAAGAAAATATAAGAAATTTAAAACTGTTTCTCATAATTAACCTGAGAGAAAAACATAAGCAAAGTAGACAAAGCAGAAAGGGCTAGGTATTCAGGAGAGTTGACAGGTGACGTTATCTGTGGGAAGGACAGGGTTGCTAAGTTGACGAAGGGTTATTAAACAACTTGTCAGTGACCCCTTCAAACACATAGAATCTAAAGTGCCAATCCTTTAAAATACTTAAGATAGTTTCTTCCTACAGAAACTACATCTATAACAGGGTCACCTAACTTTCTGTAAAGTTTTAAGCTTCACATACCCATAGGCCCTGTCACAACTCTGTTCTTAGAACATGAAATCAGCCATAGAAAATATTGAAATGAATGACAATGGCCATGTGCCAGTAAAACTTTATTTACAAAAAGCAATCAACCATCTTCCAGGCCATCAGTATTCTGACCCTTGAATGATGTCAAGACAAAGGTTAGATTAGAAACATCTGCACAGGAGAGTAAGGAAATAGTCTGATAAGGCAGAACTGTGATTCAGGCCAAAAGGTGACACGTCTGTCTGTCTGATGTACTCACATGCCCAAGCCTTTTATGTATTTAAGGTAATTTTTCATCAATATTTCAAATTATACTTAATTAGCTCAACTTAGTATTTTTTTTTCAGCTCACCAGTATTTAAAGCACAATGTTACATACATTTTTAGTTATAGAGGATTAGAGTTCGACAGTAATGTTTCAAGCCTCTCTCTCAAATTTTTCTTTTCTGTCTCATCCTCCCCCACAGCAAACCTAGAAAATACTTTTTAATAAAAAGTCACTTTTCCCTATGTTACAGATGCCCCAGATTTGCCTTATTCAGCTGATGTTTTCATCTTTCTTTCTTTCTTTCTTTCTTTCTTTCTTTCTTTCTTTCTTTCTTTCTTCTCTTTCTTTCTTTCATCTTATTTGTACAGGATAGAAAGAAGGAAAAAATAGAACTTTCTGGGAAACAAGGTGTAAGAAGGTTGAATTGCAAAGAGATCAATGTAATTTTCCCTAGAGCTTCCTAGGCAAAGCACAGAAAATGCAGATAAGTGGATTTGCTTGTCAGAGAATGATTCAGGCTGTCTCCACACAATGCTATCACAGCTGGGAACACTGGCTTGATTTTTTTTTTCACACATACTCAAATAACTACTTTGACAAATTTTCCCACTCAATTGACCTTTGTTAGAAGTTGTAAAGATGCAACCTGAAACACTTAGTTTTTGATCCATTGCTTTTGTCCAAACAATGGAAAACAATTTAACTAAGAGCTTCATTTATTCTATTTGTCCCCTGTGACTCATTTTCATTTAGATGTTACAATGTGTTCTACAGGATTCCTTCTCTCTCTTCCAACTGTTACTTCCTCCATATAGTCTCCCTTGAGATCAGTCATGACTCTGTTAGCCACATGAATACTTTTATATCCTACTTTATTTTGTTGTTGTTGGTTTGCTACTTTTTTTTTTTTTAAGTGTAAAACATCTGAATAATTAAACCTACTTTCTAGGACTGCTCTTCTATTCAGTTTTCTCAATAGTTTTGAAGTATTACCAGATTAAAATGTGTAGGTTATTTGGGATACTGGTGGTTATGCTGAACTTTGCAGATTTAAAAAGTCTGTCTATGAATTTTTACTACTTAAAGAAGGATATAGTTTAAACTTCCTTAAGTATTATTGACACATTACTTAAATTTCCCATGAAAAGGGTTTAATCTTATTTATGAGCAACATTATTTTTTCAAATGTTAATTATTGTAAATTAATATACCATAGATGTATGGTCAACCGCAGTAACATTTTCCCCAGATACTACAAATGGAAAAAGAATTTTCCTAAAATACGTATTTGCCTTTTCCACTGGTCCCTGTTTTAGCAAGCAGATAATCAATCTCCTTCCTTGTAATACCACTTTGTAGGTTAATTAAAGAGCTAGGAGGGGCACCTGGGTGGCTCAGTGGGTTAAAGCCTCTGCCTTCGGCTCAGGTCATGGTCCCAGGGTCCTGGGATCGAGCCCCACATCGGGCTCTGTGCTCTGCAGGGAGCCTGCTTCCTCCTCTCTCTCTCTCTGCCTGCCTATCTGCTTACTTGTGATCTCTGCCTGTCAAATAAATAAATAAAATCTTAAAAAAAAAATTAAAGAGCTAGGAGCCTTATTCAAGGCCATTATTTTAGAATGCCTTCTGAATGTCCCTATTCATCTCTTTACTTCCCTTTGTGATTTAGATACAATCCATCCTGGTATTCATCTTTTAATGATGTGTTTATGGGCTTCTGTATTTTTAAATGATGAACTTTTCAAAAGCCAGGGTCATGTTTATTAGTTTTTGAACTTTTGTTGCCTAGAACTGCACCTGGCAATCAAGGGGTAATTAATTCCCAAATGCATATATGTCTAGTGCAGTGCATTGGTCAGAGTATTGTATAACGTTTCCCAGTCTTTGGGGATAGGTACTAGAATTTGGTCATTGGACTACAATGTAACCTTATGTCTAGGATGCAGATAGGTAAATGGGAGAAGAGAAGGTATTTCTGCAATGGAAAGGGGCTCATTCGTTGCGATGTTGTCATTTGAGATGCTGGGGTTGCCTTAGCTTTATTATTTATTATTCATAATTTATTATTTCTATGGAGACTAGAACTTGTTCAAATCTTGATCCACTCCACTGTAAGTTATGAATAGAGAGCTATAAGTTGAAGGGTTTCTTAACCAGCCTACCATTCACTTACTTCTTGGATACATATAGTGTGAGCTTAATTATCATGAGAACTTTCAAAGGATTCTCACATTCTGATGGAAACCAGATACTGCTGTAATAACTGACCTTTGGATTGGGAAGAATGCAACTCATATAAGTACTGCATATTTTGTCAACAGATTTACTTATTTTTTAAGGTTTATTTTACTTTTAGTTAGTTAACCTACAGTGTTATATTAGTTTCAGAAGTACAATAAAGTGTTTCAACACTTCTGTACATCACCCAGTGCTCATCACCACAAGTGTCCTTCTTAATCCTCATCACCTATTACTGGCTAGTTAGAAGGGAAAAATACCTTGGTCACGAAGAGCATAGGATCAGACAGTCTGAGTTCTAAGTTCAAATCCTAAATCTTACTCTTACCAAGTATGTGCCTACTGGGTACTGAGTCATCTGAATCAATGCCTAGATGATAGGGTTTTGTCAAGATTCAATGTTATATTATCACCAAATATCCATTGAGTGTTCCATGTGGATTCAAAGGAACACAAAAAGGTAGACAAGGTCTTTCTCTCAGAGAGTCTGCATCCTAAAGACCCTCCAAAGTTAATACATCTAAAGACTGAGGATGGTGCAAGACACAAATTATTTTGCTGTGACTAGTGTACATGATTAAACCACCCTGTGTCTTCCAGCCATGTATTACAGATCACTCTTACATCGTAAGTCCTAGATACTCAATAGAAATCTACACTGTTAAGGTTTTGTACTGTTTTCTGAAAGGGAATGTGGCCAAAGGCTGAAAACATCTAGGATTTTAGGCCCAGGGGGAGTTAAATTGCCAGAAAATATCAGAAAACTTAACCCCCATCCTTTTAACTTACTGACAAGGTTTTCCCTGGTTACTCTGCCTACCTTCCATCTGTACTTGCCCCTCAGCAGGTCCTCACCAACCATGACTAAGAGGGCATCCACCACTGAGTTTCTGGGGAAGAGCAATGTGGTCCCATACCACAAGTTGGAGGGAGCATGTGGGCCAAGGTGTGGTATTGCACTCTCTTGGATCATAGCCTTTATTTATTTGGCAAAGAGATTCAGTTGCATTTTTTTAATAGATTTTTTTAAAGATTTTATTTATTTATTTGACAGACAGAGATCACAAGCAGGCAGAGAGGCAGGCAGAGAGAGGAGAAAGCAGGCTCCCTTTGGAGCAGAGAGCCTGATGCGGGGCTCGATCCCAGGACCCTGAGATCATGACCAGAGCTGAAGGCAGAGGCTTAACCCACTGAGCCATCCAGGTGCCCCATCAGTTTGCATTTTTAAAGATGATGAAAAGCAGTACTTAACTTCATAACCTTGTTTCACATTCTTTCTCTTAATGGTTCTAACAGAACAACTGATATTCATGTTGCCTGATTGAAAGAAGTCTTTATTTGACACAAGCATAAAGTATGACTTCAATACTCTCCTAGTACCCAAGTCATAAACAATTAAATGTCTAGGATGTATACCTTACCAAACAAATGTAATAGCTTTTTATTGTTAAACAACCAGTAGCCTACTAAAAAAAAAAATAAGCTAGAATATCCTTTTCTGATTTTTATAGAGGGACAAAGTTTTATTTGGACTTTTAGGATTTTCCAGTAGAGCTGGAATAATTATAGAATAGATTTTGGAGGTAATATATTCAGGAGTAAAATAATGCAATGTGCAATAATTCAAGTTGATAAATGGGTTAATTGTAATAATGCTTGGTATATACATCTTTTTCCACCAAGACTTTTGAAATTTAGAAAAACATAATATTTATCCTTGTCACTAAGGGGATTATTAATATTCAGAAACATGTCCTAATTTCCTTTGAGGGGAGATAATTTAGTGGCGGTAAAATAAGCATTGGCATTGGAATTTGCCAAACTGAGTTTAAATCTGGCTCTTCCACTTATTTGTTATGTGGCTTTAGATAAATGATTTAATCTTGATTTTTTTTCTCTGAAAAATAGGGATAATGATACTGAATGCTTTAGTAGTACAATAAAGTGTTCCATGAAGATAAAGGAGAACAAAGAAATTAAACTGGATGTAACCACTAAGAAGAGTTTTTCAAAATAACGGAATACCTCCATCCTTAGTGACCAAGATTCTGATGTAACTGGTCATGGGTGAGACTGGGAAGGCAGTGTTTGCTGTTTGTTTGTTTGATTGTATAAATCCATACAGATAGAGTCCCTATCCTGTATAGAATGTGTATCATAGTAGATGATACAGATAATATAAGTAAAGAATTAAATTGAATATGAGTTTTGAAGCCAGACAGATTTGTTATGACTTATATTACCTGTGTGTCCCTGGATAGTAACTCGATTTCCCCCAGTCTCAATTTCCACAGGTATAAAGTAAGCACTAAAGTGAATGTACTTAACTTAGCACAGTGTTTTAGGACTGCCGGGTAGTAGCTGTGTCCTAAATAATTTATTCTGTATGATTTAAAAACTGTTATTGCTTCTAGTTTTGCCTCAAAAAGATGCTTTAGCTCTGATTCTCTGGGTCTACAAATATTTAATCACCCAACTATAATATTTAAAGATGAATAATATAACTCTCAAAGGTTAAGAAAAATCACATTTATATCTCATTAGTGATGGGGGGAAGTAGTTCTACTCTTCTTTCCCATACCAACTCACTAGTACTGTTATTATCTACACATCTTTCTATCCATTAGTCATGGAGTTTCAGGTGTTCAGTATCAATCTATATTTCAGTAAACAAATGCAGCTAAATAGTATCTTTTTACATTTTTATTTTTAATGTCCATTGTGCAAATTTTAAGTTTCACCTTATATCTTGTTGTATGTAAGGATGTGTCAGAAATGTTGATAACTTTGGAGAAAAAAAAAATGACCCAACAAATGCCTTCATCCATATCAATTTAATTCAAGTTCTCTACTTTATTACAGCCTAATACTTAGAAACCTAGGGGCCACCCTTATAGGCCCCTGGTTCTTAATTAAAATATCATGTTGCCAAGAGGAAAAATCTACTTTTTCATGTTTTTCTGTTTTTATACAGAGTTCCAGAACATTAAGATTATAGCTCTTGGCCTAAGATTTTAACCTTATAAGCAGAGGGTGGTTTTGACCATATCAAATCTGGTATTTATCTTTTTTGGCAGGTTCCAGTTGCAAATGAAATTTCCCGGAATATTATGAATGAAAGACATTGGCATATAAAATGCCTCTGATTTATAGCACAAGACCTCTGTTTCAAAATAATTTTGTGGGGCATTTGGCTTAATTCTTATTTTCTCTTGATTTTCTATCTTAATGTAGTTAAAATAAACAATTTAATTTGAGCAATCAATTAAAAATTAGGGATAAGGGGCACCTGGGTGGCTCAGTGGGTTAAAAATTAGGGATAAGTCTACTCTGTATGAAGACAGAATTAGGGATGACAAATCCTCAGTTCTTGTCCTTTTTAAGCCTCTTTGATTTTGACCCAAGTCAGAATACATGTACAAATACTAAAAGAATCTTCTTTATCATGAAAATATAAGATATGATTCTGAAATATGAAGCTTATTCCCAAAGTTATACATAATTCAAAATTGTAATTCACCATCAAGTGCGCCAAGAAATAGTCCTCCACCCTTGTCTCAGAAATCAAGTTCTGCTGACCTTAATTTCGTAACAGTGGAAGTTGAGATTCACCAGGTAGGGGTTGACCAATCATTTCACCCAGAGACCCACTTTTATTTTATTCTCTCCTTTTCTTTATTCTTTCCTAAATTATTTTTGGACAGAAGATTATTCTTCCTTTAATGCCATTGACCAATGACTATGATCTTGTTCGATCTCATTATATCTTGAATGAGCTCTGTACTCTGTGCCTTCTTGTCCTAAACCATTGATTTAGTCTCAGCATTAATTAATAATTAATCAATAATAATCAATAATATATTATATAATACATTAATAATATAATAATTAATAATATTATTATTAATAATAAATAATTCATAATAACAGGATTTTCACTTGAGCTAGATGCCTGAATGTGCTCCATGCATTCCTATCTCCTGCAGCTGCATAAATCCTTCCCCTTGTTTGTAACAGTCCTCTTCCTGCTCTCTACCTAAGCAAACCAGTGAAAATGCCAGATATTCCACACAGCCTTTTCTGATCATGAACTGTTATAAATTTTCTTGCCCTCAAGGGGTGCCTGGGTGGCTCAGTGGGTTAAATTTTCTTGCCCTCTTATTTTTTGTTTTCTTGTCTTTTTAATTAATCTTCACTGTTTTGTTTGTCCATACTGTTATGTTTTCATGTGTCTGCTTTGTTTCTCTTCAGTTACATTGAAAATTACTCGAGAATAGATCTAGCAATGCTTTTCCTACTAAACTCACAAAAACACAGTATCTTTCCTCTTTAAATAAACTTTTACCAAGCACTTCCAGATACTTTTTTGACATCTAGGATACATCAGAGAACAAAGCATGCCCATCTATAAATATGTAAGAATTGCTGCTTTCTTTTCAGAGTTTGTTAAATTTTAGAAGTATGATGGATTTAACTAAGTTTTAATAGGCAAGTAATTATGACACACCCAGTGAAGTGCTCAGTTCATTACTAGTGATTCTTATCAGTTTGGCTTGTTGTCAGAAACCACTGAAGGGAAGGGGGAAATAAAACTAATAGCTACAGAACAACACACATTTATGTAGTCCTTTTCATTTAAACATCACAATAAATCTTGAAAGGTATTTAGCCTCTCACAGACTGTCTTTTAGTAAAGTAAAAAGATAAATGGATCAGAGTGGAGATGGCCTACCATGAAACTCTTGGTCTGACTTCCCATACCATTTAAAGTATTTTCTTATTCAGAGGTAAATGGCATCTATATCTTCTGAAGCCAGTTCTAGTTATCTGGAATATCTAATATGAGGAAGGGGTTTTGATTCAAGTATCTCTCAAATTACCCTTTTAATCAGTTGGCCACATTTTTGATTGAATATTATTATATTGTTTTCCAACAATTCTCTCATTCTCTGGTACCTACTGGGAATCCAACATTTTCATTCAATTCTGACACTACTCAGAGCAGACTCCAGAGGTTAAGGGTGAATTTGATCCCACAAGACTGCTCTTATTTCAAATGCCAGCAACAGATGGGATCTCCAGACTACCTGTATTTCTGCCTGGCTGACTTTAAATTGTGAAGTTCCCATGACCCACTCACATTTTCCAGGTGTGATAATTCACTAGAATGACTCATAGAACTCAGGAAAGCTCTATGTTTACAATTATAGTTTTATTAAGAAGGGTGCAACTCAGAAACTGCCAACAGGAAGAAATTTGTAGGACAGGACATGTGAATGTGGACAAGTGTGGGGACATACAGAGCTTCTATGTCCTCTCACGGCATTCTACCCTCCAAGCACATTAATGTATTCACCAACTTAGAAGCCCTTCAGACTTCTTTGTTCAAAAGCTTCTATTGAAGTTCCGTGATGTTAGCATGATTGATTGAATCATTAACCATTAGTAACCAAACTCAGTCTCCAGAGTTCTCCCTTCCTCAGAGTCAAGGCTGATAGTTTTAACCTTCTAATCAGGTGGTTGGGTTTTCTGGCAACCAGCTTCTATTCTAAAGTTTTCTGGGGGTTCCACCAAGGGTCATCTCATTAGCATAATCCCACATATGGTCAAAAGGATTCATTAGGAATTAAAAGAAAGATACTCCTGTCACTCAAGGAATTCCAAGGGTATTAGGAAATCTGTGCCAGAAACTGGGACAAAGACCAAATGCATTATTATTATTATTTTTTTTTTTAAATCATACTACAGTGGGAAATACCAAGGAACTTATAAAACCAACAACTGTGCCTCTCTCTTAAAGGTTTTGATTTTAATGGTCTGGAGTGAATCCCACGATGGGCTTTTTTTTTTTTTTTTCTTCTTATGTTCAGTTAGCCAGCATATAGTACATTATAAGTTTTGTTGTAGCGTTCAATGATTAATTAGTTGCATATAACACCTAGTGTTCATCCAACATGTGCCTTCCTTAATACACATCGCCTGGTCATCCATCCTCTCACCCTCTTCCCTTCTGTAACACTCAGTTTGTTTCCCAGAGTCTGGAGTTTCTCATGGTTCATCTCCCTCTCTGCTTTCTTCCCATTCAGTTTTCCCTCCCTTCTCCTGTGGTCCTCTATTCCTTATGTTCCACATGAATAAAACTATATGATAATTGTCTTTCTCTGTTTGACTTATTTCACTTAGCATAATCCTTTCCAGTTCCATCCATTTCAATACAAATGGTGGGTATTCATCCTTTCTGATGGTTGAGTAATAGTCCATTATATGTATATACATCTTCTTTACCCATTCATCTGTTGAAGGGCATCTCAGTTCCTTCCACAGTTTTGGCTATTGTAGACATTGTTGCTATGGACATTGGGGTGCATGTGTCCCTTCTTTTTACTACATCCGTATCTTTGGGGTAAATACTTAGTGCAATCACTGGGTCATAGGGTAGCTCTATTTTTAATATCTTGAGGAACCTCCATACTGTTTTTCAGAGGGGCTGTACCAGATTGCATTCCCACCAACAGTGTAAGAGAGTTCACCTTTCTCCACAACCTAGTCAACACTTGTTATTTCCCATTTTAACTGGTGTAAGGTGGTATCTCATTGAGGTTTTGATTTGTATTTCCCTGATGGCTAGTGATATTGAACATTTTTTCATGTGTCTGTTAGTTATTTGAATGTCTTCTTTGGAGATGTTTCCGTTCCTGTCTTCTGCTCATTTCTTGACTGGATTATTTGTGTTTTGGGTGTTGAGTTTGGTAAGTTCTTTATAGATTTTGGATATCAGCCCTTTATAGAAAATATCATTTGAAAATATCTTCTCCTGTTCCATGGATTTCCTTTTAGTTTTGTTGATTGTTTCATTTGCTGTGCAAAAGCTTTTTATCTTAATGAAGTCCCAAAAGTTCATTTTTGCTTTTGTTTCCCTTGCCTTTAGAGATGTTTCTTAAAAGAAGTTGCTGTGGTCAGTGTCAAAGATGTTACTGTTTATATTCTCTAGGAATTTCCATCATGGGTATTTTTAAAAAGATTTCCAGGTAATTCTAATGAACACCTAGGGTTGAAAACTATTCTTATATAGGGGGAGAGTGGGAGTATTAAATATTTGATCGTCAATTGTCAAATATTTGTTGAACTGTGGTCCATGTGCTATGCTAGATGCTTAGGAGCTACAGTGAGTAAATTAGACATGTTCCTTTTCATACAGAGCTTATAGTCCAATAGGAAAGTCAGAAATTGCATGCATATGGCAAGTATGATGGAGCTGAGAATGTGAGTTCCAGAGTGCTATAAAACCATATAGCTAAGGCCCCTGGCACAATGAGGAAGTAAGGGGTAGGGCCAGGGATGCTTCCTTAGAGAAAGACACTGATGGGAAATCTGAAAGAATGAATAAGAGTTAGTCAAAGAAAAGCAAGATGATTATTTTTCTTGGCACTCACTTCTTAAAGTGAGGTTCAAGGGAATAGTAGCATCAGCATCACCTAGGAGTTGTTAAAAATACAGAATATCAAGCCCACTGGATCAGAATCTACATTGTTCCCAGATGAACCCTATACAAAATCAAATTTGAGAAGTACAGCTCTTGGCAAGTCCCCAAAAGGAACTGCTTATAAAATCCTCGATGAGATCCCTAAGGCAGCTTTGCTTCTTGTCCTTAAGAGAATTAATCATACAAATATTCCTATAATTCCATAAGCTACCCTAGGAATTTTCCAATAAAATTGCTTTTGCTTAAACTAGTAAGATTCATATTCTATTATCTCTAAGAAAAGTACCCTAAGTAATGCACAGATTCCATTCTCAAATTGCTATGAAAAAATGACTGAAACCCAAATTATGCCTCATATTTTTAATCCAATATTCAATAATATAGTTCTAAGATTTCAAACATAATCAGAAATATTGTTCCTTTCCTTCATAATTTAACAAATATATAGTTTAAAGCCTATTAGTTTTGACTGGATACCCAGAATTTTGTGCTTTTGGTTTTTTAAATTATTCTCTCTTTTTCGCAAATGTTTAGTTTATGAGACTGTGTTAATTATCTATTCTTGCACAACACACACCAAAAGAATAGCTTAGGACAATGATAAACATTTACTATGACCTGTGTGATAATTGTTGGCCAAGATCAGAGTGACTTTACTGCATCATTTTTTCCCCAGGGTACCTCCTGAGATTACAGTTAAGATGTTGACTAGGAAATTGTTAGGCTTGCCTGAGGTTGGAGGATCTGATTCCAAAAAGGCTCATACCTGTGGGTGACACATCAATGCTGGCCATTGGTAGGAGGCCTTAGTTATTCACCACATAGACATATCCTTAGATGGGCTTGAATATTTTCATGTCATGGGAGCTGGGAAATAATCCATGTGATCGAGACAGAAGCTACAACATCTTTAATGAGCTAACCTTGAAAGTCATTCTCTGTCATTTCCACAACATTGTCTTTGTTACCAGGTCAGCCCTCTTCAATGAGGATGAGGGAAACCCTTAGGGATGTGACTACTAGAGGGGAGAATCACTAGGGTAATCTTAAAGGCTAACTAACACAAAGTCCATATTTCATACAGTTTCATGTTTCTGCTTCCAACTATTTTTTTTTTAAATAATAGGAACCAAATGTAATAACATATCAAGCATCTTCCAAAGATAGTGACTTCCTTGAAACTGACAGTTGGCAACATTACATGATGGATATTTTAAGTATATAATAATAATGCTAATAATATAATATCTGATAATAACAAACATATAACACTTAATATATGGCATGCACTGTTCTATAGGCTTTCCCTATGTAAATGAAATTAATCTTCACAACAAATCTATAAGGCAGGTACCATTTTTCTACCTATTTTATAGAGGGGAAGTTAAGTCACAGGGAGATTAAGCAAGCAGTGTTTTTATTGTCTCTCTTAACTCCCTATATTAACACCCAAACTACTATGACTAAATACATGGGTGGTGGAAACTAGTTGGTAATGAGTGACAGTGAGGGGAAGAATATGGACTGGGGATCATTTCTGTTAACTGAGATTCAGTGTTGGAGAGCAAGGTGTTGCAGGGATGAGAAATAAAAAGACTATAGTTTTAGCCTTCAGGATACTTGAAATATAACCAATTAAAGAGGAAAATATTGTAAACATTGCTATTTCATGTCATTTTTAAATGTTCAACATTTTTTTACATGTTTTTAGATTAGTTTATTCAACAAACATAATGGAATAACTACTGTATATTAGGCTGTTGAAGGAACTGTGATAGAGCAGTGAACCAACAACAACAACAACAAAAATTCCTATCTACAGGGAATTTATATTCTAATGGGAAAGAGATAAATATTAAGGCAGATAAATTAGTAAACTATATGGTAGATTACATTTGATAAGAGCTGAGGATAAAGAACTAAGCAAAGGAGAGGGATAAGATGTGTCAATGTGGGGGAAAGGGAGATGACAGAAATCCAGAGAAGATTTTACTGAATAGGTGACTATTTTTTTTAAAGGCTTACTTACTATAGATAAAAAGTTAGTATCCAAGATCTATAAGGATCTTCTCAAACTCAACACCCAAAAAACAAATAATCAAGTCAAAAAATGGGCAGAAGACATGAACATACCCTTCCCCAAAGAAGACATATTAATGGCTAACAGACACATGAAAAAATTCAACATCATTAGCCATCAGGGAAATTAAAATCAGAACCACTTAGAGATACCACCATACACCAATTAGAATGGCAAAAATTGACAAGGCAGGAAACAACAAATGTTGGAGAAGATGTGGAGAAAGGGGAACCTTCATACATTGTTGGTAGGAATGCAAGTTGTTAGAGCCATTTTGGAAAACAGTATGGAGAGTCCTCAAAAAGTTAAAAATAGAGTTACCCTATGACCCAGCAATTGCACTACCAGGCCTTTACCCCAAAGATACAGACATAGTGAAAAGAAGTAGTATATGCACCCCAATGTTCATAGCAGCAATGTCCACAATAGCCAAAATGCGGAAGGAATGGAGATGCCCTTCAACAGATGAATGGATAAAGAAGATGTGGTACATATATACAATGGAATATTACTCAGCCATCAGAAAGAATGGATACCCACCATTTGCATCGACATGGATAGAACTGGAGGAGATTATGCTAAGTGAAGTAAGTCCAGGAGAGAAAGACAATTATCATATGGTTTCACTCATATGTGAACATATGTGGAACATAAGGAATAGCATGGAGTACATTAGGAGAAAGAAGGGAAAAATGAATGGGGGGAATCAGAGCGGGAGAAGAACCATGACAGACTCTGGAAAGTTGAGGGTTTCAGAGGGGAAGGGGTACAGGGTTGGATTGGCCTGGTAATGGGTATTAAGGAGGTCATGTATTGCATGGAGCACTGGGTGTTATATGCAAACAATGAGTCATGGAATATTACATCAAAAACTAATGATGTACTATATGGTGACAACATAACATAATAAAATTAAATTAAAAAATAAATAAAAGGCTTATTAAAAAAAAAAAAGGACTCTCTCTTATTTGAGAGAGTGGGGAGAGGCAATGGGAGAGGGAGAGAAATCCTCAAGCTGACTCCTGCTGAACACAGAGCTCAATCCTAGAACCCTAAGATTATGACCTGAACTGAAATCAGGAGTAGGACGCTTAACCGACTGAGCCACACAGGTGCCCCTGAGCAGGTGACTACTGAATGAATACCCAGAACATGTGAGAGAGCTAGATCTGGAGGAAAAACATTTTATGCAGAGGGAACAGCAAGCACAAAGGCTCAGAGGCATGCAAGTGTAGAGAAAAATTTTGAGGAACAACAAAAGAAGACAGTGGGATTAGAACAGAGCAACTAAGGAGGGAGAACTAAGAAAGGGATTTAGAGAGTTAACATGTGGGGGAGTGAGCACAGATCACATCAGACATTGAGGTTTATTGGCACTTACTGTGATCCCTTTGGCTGCTGTGCTGAGAATATACTGAAGGAAAACAAAGGTAGAAACAATAAGCCCAGTTTACTATTATAGCAATCCAGGTAAGAGGTGGTTAGGTCCATGGTGAGAACATGAGAGATTTTGGAAAGTGGTAGAGTATGTCACAGAAGGAAAGGAATACCCACTCTAAGATAGCTACCCTTTAAACCAAAACCAAAACCAAAACAAAACAAAAGCATGTTAATGATGTTTAAGGGAGTAAATTCAAGGGATTAGGTCAACAGCTATGAAGGGGTAGAATGATGGCATCCTGATTGGAGAATCAGTATTCACTTAAAACATTGCTGTCTGATGGTTTTCTAAAGTACCCAGCCTGCTACCTACAAAAAGAAGCTGATTTTTAAGAAAGGAATTTTTATGTCCTACTGAGTTACTGGCAAGAAGTTCAGAAATATAAAGATTTAAAGAAGAAAAGGGTACTATGAAGGTTTAGAAGACTGTTCTTTAAAAAATATGCTAACTGATGATCAAAGAAAAACTTGGCAAATTCTCTTGGCAGTCAAATAAAAAGAAAAAAAAAAAGATCAAAGAATTGATTTGTTAAATAAGGTAAACTTATTCCTAGAATTTCCAACTAGCTATTTACAGACACATTCAAAAGTCAAGACAAAATTAAAATAGATGTCAATATTTTCTTTCTTGAGCACAAATAAACACAATTTATGGGACAAAAAGATGTGTATCAACAGCATACAATCCCAGGGTAGTGAGAAATTCAGTGCCTGATTTTGACATCTCCATTATGGTCAAAACAAAATATCTTACTAGTGGGGGAAATTGGACTCTTCAAAAATGATCATCCCTTCTACAAACATTTGAGTGTCCATAAACCAAATGCTAATGAATTATTTCAAACAATTTTTAAATGTTTTCCTTTTTCAACATATGCAATCAATAAGTTTAAAATGGAATAACATTCTAAAATTTAGTATTGTAGACCTGGAAAGAATCACAGAGATAATTTAATCCATCTTCCTTCACCCCACCCATTTGACAAATGAGGATGCATAGAAGTGAAGTAATTTGCTTAATGTCACATGACTAGTTAGTTTCAAGGTTAGTATTGAAAAATGGAGACCTTCTTCAGTATTAATGTCTTTATTTCATTCTTTCATAACCACAGCTTTCAAAAATTAATTTGTGGTGTTCTCTTTTCATTAAATCATGGGAGATGCATATGTTTTCCATTTGGACTCACATAGGTGTCTGGCGTCGTTCTGTGGGACAGTGAAAGGGAAACGTGTACGGATATCATTTCCTCTCCTGTCATGGAAGTGTAAATCCAAGGCCACCCTACTCTTGCCTTGTGAGGAAGAGGTTACTGGAGTCACATACATTTCTGTCTGTTTCACATTTGCTCCCTCAATGCCCCACAGAACCTGGGGCATACAAGATGCTCAGAACAATGTTGCTAAATGAACAAGGAGATTTCTCTTTCCTTGCTGTCATTTGAACCTGGAAATCTAACAGAAGGTAAAGCACAGGGATTAAACAGGAGTTGCAAAGTGCAGTGCTTCCTGGGTGACAAGTGCACCTTAGCTGAGGTGGCGGTGAAGGCTTTTAGAGACAGAAGACCCCAGTGATAGTAACTGACTCCACCTTAGCCTAGACTAAGACACAGGTAAAGGAGAAGGTAAACAACATGGGCTGAGAGTCTCCTCAAGATGTAAGAAGAGAGGAAAGTGATAGGAGTGCTGATGAGAAGAAATAAGTGAAACCATGTGCGAAGAAAACAAGCCCTAGCAAGCTGCTATTTAACACTGTTTGCGATGGGCCACCCTCCTATTGTTTGTAGAGTAAAAGAGCTCCTTTAGGTCAGTGTCTTTTGAAATTCTGATTCTTATGAAATTTTACCTACTAAACCATGCTCCTAATCTTTCAGTTAGATATAAGACTCTAAGTCATCAATTTCAAGAAGAGAAAAGGAAGTGTTATTAGTGTGGACCCCTCAGGGGCATCTAGCTGGCCCAGTCAGTTAAGCATCAGGTCATTTTAGCTCAGGTCATGATCTCAGGGTCATGGAGGGGAGCCCCAAGGGGGCTCCGTGCTCAGCATGGAATCTGCTTCTCTCTTCCTCCCCCTCTCCTCCTCCCTTGGTGTGTGCTTGCATGCACCCATGTGCTTTCTCTCTCTCTCTCCCATAAATAAGTAAATAAATAAATAAAATCTTAAAAAACAACAACAAAAAACAAAAACAAAACAAAAACAAACAAAAAACCCCACAAAAACCAAAAAACAGTGTGGTCCCCCTAATGCAGTAGGAACATATAGAGACAGGCTACTTGCCACTATAGGTACGCAACAACAATTTCATCTTTCAGTGCAGTTTATTTTTCAAAGTAAAATTTGGCAAACGGTAAGTTGTAAGACTGCAATATCCTTCACTACGCAGGAATATTCACTTTAAAGTTGGATGCCAAGGGAAGTCATGCCGTAGCTGCATGATCGCCTTTAAGTGTATGGCCAGAATGTAGTTGACCATTAGAATGTTTAGCAGTTATGTCCACTCTTTTGTTCAACTGTGGGCAGCTAATAAAGATTTACAGCCAATCTAAATGACTGTGTTGGAGTCCTTTTTAAAGATGAAATTTTTAAAAGTCAAAGTCATAGTTTATGTGTTGTCCAAGCTCAGTTCATCTTTGATCGAAAGGTCAACATCCATAATCACTAACTTGTATTTCTGGAGCCCACACAAGGATGTGTGCACAAATACATACACAGATGTGTCCACACAGTGCCAAATGCTTCCCTCTATGCTTACTTCTTCTTTGCCTGGATCCAGCACTAGGGCGAGCCACCGGCTTTAAGTGCCAAATTTAAGAGGAGAAAAAACTCATCAGTCAAGATAAGGATCAGTAACATTGCTGTTCTGAGCCATTATAGGAATCTGAAGTAAAAGAAAAAAATCAGTAACCTTGATCCTGTTTTTATTTAAAATGTATATATTTTCTTTATTATGGATTTTTTGCATGCCATTTGATTTTTAAAATACTATATTCAAACATTATTTATTCTGATTGTTGATTTTTTTTAATTAAAGTATAACTGGCATAAAATAGCTTATTAGTTTCAGGCAACGGTAACTAGATTTATAGTAGAGATCATTTATAATGTTTAAAAATATCAAATCTCTATGATGTATGACTAATTACTAACTTTTTGATACACCTTAAATTTTGCCCCTGAGGCATGAGCCTGATACGTCTAATGCACTTTGCCCTGGTTATAACCCCACCTCAATGATTCTGCTTTATCAAAGACAATGCAAGAAATATCCAAGAATTTAAAGATTCCATTCAATGGTTTCAATTTCTCAATGAACATGAATGTTCAAGCCATGAATGACAGCTCAAAAGTATAGCCGTATAGTATTTTATTTATTTTTTTATTTTTAAGACTTTTTAAAAAGATTTTATTCATTTATTTGAGATGGGGTGGGAGAGAAAGAGAGAGAGCACAAGCAGGGGAAACTGCAGAGGGAGAGGGAGAAGCAGGCTCTGAAGAGAGCAGGGAGCCAGAAGTGGGGCTCCATCCCAGGACGCTGGGATCACGACCTGAGACTGAGCTGAAGGCAGGCGCTTAACTGACTGAGCCACCCAGGTGCCCAACCACAAGGGATTTTAGAAGGGCAATGGCTAAGTTAAGAAAAGTTTGAAATTAACACATTTACAATATAACAGATTTAAGGTTTAGTGGATCAGAGAGTATATCCATGTTCTGAATTTGAGTCTACTTTACCACAGAATCCCAAGAATACATCTGAACAGTGATGGAAAACATGCTACTTCCCATCACAGCCCATTCTAAGTGAAATTGAGATCTATTAGAATATTCTTCCTTACACTGAGCCATATTTGAGTCATTCTTCCCAAAGTGTCACACTTTGGTTCACTTTGAGTCCTTTGAGCAATTATTTAAGAAGACTAATCCTAATTTCACTCTACTAGACTCTGAAAATATGAAGACACATAAAATTGGCCTCTTGAAGCAAGTAATTTTCCTTTTGGACATTTATCCTAAGGTGATAACTATTATTATTATTTTTTTATTAAATGTTCTTTTTGGAACTTGAATTCTATGGAAATAAGAAGGAACATCCTTGTGACCATATGCATCATAATTCAGTGCTCAGATTATTTCCTTAGGGTGGTGATCTTCTCAACCCTGGCTGGTCACCAGAATTTCCTGATGGTAAATTTAAATAATACGAATGTTTGGAACTAACGTTTCAGAAACATGTCTCTAGATCTAGGATGGAGCCCAGGCATCCTTAGCCTTTAGAAGCTCTGCAGGAAATCCCAATGTTCAGGCAGGGCTGAAAATCACAGCAGTCCACTCAGATGAACAGGTGTATCCTCTCGCCCTTGACCTTCTCCATATCAGGCAAGAAAACCTGCAAGTTTAATTCACTTTAATTAAGTAAGTCATTTCTTTATATTTAGTTCTCCTAAAAATGCAATAATTGTTTTATTGTTGAAAAGAGACTATCTAGGGATTATTTTTCCTGCACTGCTGGGGTTGAGGGTAGAAAAATTAGTTAAATATAGTGGTGCCCTGAACCACTCTGTGACAGGTGTTCTAGAAGTCAAAGAAATGTCAGTGAATTTTCTGGATTTTAACTCAGAGAAAACATTTAATTACCTTGGAAAACACTATAATTAAAGATAACAATAATAATAGTTTGCATCAAAAATTTTGTGCTTGTGTTGCTAGCTCTTTAAGACCTTATGAAAACTCTAGGATAAAAGGAAATAAATGTATCAATTTATATACCTACTAATTTCAATGACTTGTCCATACTCACAATTCTAGTGCTGCTGATAGAAGACAGGCATCCTAATGCTATTATTATTCACTTAATTTAATAAGAGCTACTGAAATCATCAGTCTTTATGAAGTATGCTGTAAAGTATTTTACTGGTTTATAAATATACATATTAATTCCAAACAGGAGAGTTAAGAAAATACTACAAATTAACCAGATTTACATGATCTAATATTTCTATTAGTCTTTTAATTTGGCTAAAATATAAGAATTTTTTCTAATTATTATTTTAAAGTAAACATTCATTGGCTCAATGAAATTTTACTATACCTGATTAATAGTTGATTTCAGACACAAAAGTGGAGTCCTACAATAAGAGAGAAAAGCATGTGTGGTCCTGCTGACTGTTTATTTGGGCAGAATCAGAAGCACTTTTAAGTCTGGCTCTATTCCCTTTTTTTAAACTATTTTCCATTTATAAGCACATAATGGCCACAGGAAATACCTTCAGGTTTTGTATGCTACTCTGAATTGGTTCTTTCACAAGAAGATACCCTGGATATGAAACGCATGTCTTTAACTGAGAATAATTTTGTTTCTAGGATCTATTATACTTATGAACAAGGATCATGTGCCAAACATTGTGCTAAGAACTCTAGATTCAGACATGGTATTATTCTTATATGTCTTTTTTCTAAGTCCCACAGAGATGACAGATGTATGATGGAGCGCATCAATTTCACATTCAGGGTCGCTCCTGACGGTGGCTTGGCTCCTCACGGGTCAGCCACAGCTCTTCTAATCACATATAATGAGACTGAAGCCAGAGAACCATGATGTGCAAAGCAGAGTATCCTACAGCTTGAGCTCTGATCACTTTAAATGTTTCAAGGCTATGTATATTAGCCCATCTCATGTGGTGGTTTTGCTTTGAGTTCATAAAGATTAATAAAATTAATAGCCATTAAGGAGATATATCTAAATGTTAGTACAGGGAGTATTGCCATCATGCTTTCTAAACACCAAATTGATTCAATAAACCCCACCACTTATCAAATAGTGTCAGGAGTTTTATGCATGAGAATTAACCAAAGTAGGATATATTTATACATTCAGAACTGGTTTTTTAAAAATCTCTTTCTGAACTTGCTAAACTCTGTTAAGCAAATTATGTTGATTTGAGCCCTCCAAGTCGTAATTGAATTTCATTCTAAATGGAGGTTTGACCATTCCCTTTGAGTTAGAAAATACACATTGTAGACTCCATTGATAAAGCTATCAGTAAGGAGAGCAAAAAGAAGGATAATATGTGAAACATTTTTGCAGAAACCCACCACGCTATAGTTGTCCAGCATGTCATATTGGATTCATTTCAACAAAAAACGACTTTCACAGAATGCCCACCAGACATGTTCTCACAGGCTGTTTTGCCATCTGTAGTATTAAAGAGTATCCATTATGGGTGCCTTGGGGCTAATTTTTCAGAATTGATTATAAAGTGTTCATGATACGTTACCTCAAATGGAATTATTGGCTTTAATTAAAACCAACCAACAGAACCAAACAAAACAAAATCCTCCAAACAGTAGCTTTATTAAAGCAAACAAAGATCTTGTTTTAGACTTTACATCTGGATTGAAAGAACATGCACACATATTTACTTATGATCGATTTCTGTTAATATAATTTTTTTGACTATATAATGGTCATATAGAATTTATGCATAATGTAATCTACTCTAGAAACCACTTTCTCCTTGATTTATTTACACAAAAATGCACATCTCAAAATCCACCAGCATCCAGCTTATAAAAAAGAAAGGAAGAGGTCTCATCTTTCTTAAGTTTGGCATTTAGATGCAGTTGAAAATACATGGAAAATAGCAAACATGTTCTAAAAACCTGTATTATGAATACATTGATTTCATCTAATTTAGGAAACAGAAAGTAAAGATAATATGGATGTTTTAAGTCATTTCCCTAGTTGTAACACCTCTCCTTTACATGTTCTGATCAGCAGCTATTTAAGAAATTTTATTTTTATAAACTGAGGTTATTTTCTATAACCTTAACAAAGCTGGAAATACCAATGAAATTGTACAGCCTGGGTTTGGAGTCACGGGTTTACATACTCACCAGCACAAATAAATCCTCTAAGTGGCTTCCAAAGTAATTATTCCAGTTCTTTACTTTCTCTTTTATGCAGTCTTTGAACTCCTCAAAAAGCAGAATTCTGAAAACATTCTCAGCCTCAAATGACAAATTATGTTCCAATATGTTATCAAGAGAAAATGGAATGACTATTATGCAAATTGGATGCCTAATTGCTGCCCTCTATTACTCAGAAAGGCTTGATTTGGAACCCATCCCAGAGGTCATTTAGTCACGGAGCGGTCTCCCACCCCAAGAAGGAGTAACACATACCCTGTGAGGCTTATCATAAGCCCATACATGTGACATATTCTGTTCAATTGAACTAAAAGTCTCACAGAAGACTGAGTGACCAAAGAGTATAGTTTTGTCGGGTCCTTTTACTGCCGGAGATTCCACGATGCAGGAAAGTTCTTCTTGTTGTGATGGACGTTTATTGTTCCTCTGACCACCTGCTGTCCACTACCTTTTCCTAATAGAGAATCACTTTTCTCTCCTATTGTTGTCTGCAGTCTTAGTGCAAACAGGCTAAAATGTTATTCATTCCACTTGAGAGGTTGCAATAGGAATTCTTCACCAGATTTGAGGGTTGTAGAGGCATTGCAGTGCGGGTACGCTAATCAGATAATTTCTTCAAGTTTCTGCTGCTGGCCTCTGAGTTCATGGCCTCCAGCCTCTTGCTAAGTCAGTCTCCATGCTTCATTTTAGTTTTTGTGACTCCAGATATTTTTCCAGTTAATTTTGTTTGTTTGAGGCCACCAGACTCTGTCTATATATCTGCAAGCAAAGAACTCTGTCATCAGAGTCCCCAGTAATTTCCCCCTTTGTTCTGAAATTTACTTTCCAGAATTTGTCCATATTCACAAATCCTACTTTTAAGTATAAAATCCTACCTTCTATTTATCGTCTTTATTCTGGTTGAACAAATAAGCTTCCTTCAACTGTTGCTTAGATTATTTGAATTCTAGGCCTTAGACAACTCTGATCACATTTCTTCTCGGGGAATTTGCCCCATACAGAACTCGCAGTTAAGTGAAACCCATAAGACTCCTTCCTAGTTTTTTGTTTTTGTTTTTGTTTTTGTTTTGTTTCTCTTGAGAGAGATGAACTGGTTTCAGTTCTATAACTTTCATAACCATGTCACCATGTTTAGTTAATTCTCAAAAAATATTTAAGACTTTAATTTTTGACCATTACATTTTGCTTAATTTAGCACCTCTCTGTTATGACTTAAATGAAATATAGTATTATTTCTCCCAAATCTTCATTGAACTCATTGATAAAAATATTGAGTGGACTGGATCCCTGAGGTAGACTGCCAGCAACATGTTTAATGTGATCTAATAACCAATGGCTTTTGCTGAAGTTGTTTTAAAAACTTTGAATTACTTAGCATACCTAACCATTTAACCGTATCTAAGTATCTATTTACAAATCTATTACATTTCAATTTTTTTAAAGATTTTATTTATTTATTTGACAGAGAGAGATCACAAGTAGACAGAGAGGCAGGCAGAGAGAGAGAGAGGGAAGCAGGCTCCCTGCTGAGCAGAGAGCCCGATTCGGGACTCGATCCCAGGACCCTGAGATCATGACCTGAGCCGAAGGCAGCAGCTTAACCCACTGAGCCACCCAGGTGCCCTATTACATTTTAATTTTAAAGATTTTTATTTATTTTTTTTTGAGAGAAAGAGAAGACATGTGCGGGCATGGGTAGGGGCAGAGGGAGAAGAGGGAGACAATCTTCACAGACTTTGCACTGAACACAGCACCTGAGGCTGGGCTTCATCTCAGGACCCTGAGATCGTGACCTGAGCCAAAATCAAGAGTCAGATGCTCAACTGACTGAGCCACTGAGCTGCCCCTATTCGATTTTAATTTATTCCCTATTTCCCTACAATTTCTCAATAAGATACAAAATATTTCTATTCAACTAAAAAGCAGCATTATTATTATTGGGAAATGCAGCATAGTAACTTAATCACAGATACAGTACATATGTATAAATAAATCAAGTTTGGGAAACAAGATTTATCCTTGCTATATGCAATATATTGTATTTGTTTCTATTTTGTTCTATAGTATTTTTTTTAAGCTAGTCATATAAGATTGGTGGGTTACATCAAGATCAGTACTGACTTTTTGACTCTGATATTGCACAATAGTTACATAAGATTTAACTAAATCTTGTAAAGATTGAGAGATCTCTATTTTTTTATAACTGCATTTAAATCTACAATTATCTCAAAATAAATAAAAGCTAGTCATGAACTACCAAATTCAGATCGTGATCCACTAAGATTCATCAACAGAAATGTATAAGATATTAACAGCCATTAACAGAGATATTAACAAAGACATTAACAAAATAATAGTGAATAAAACAAAAGTGTCATCCTTGTTTTTCAATATTATGGTAAGAATTTTAGTCACTGTGGGGTGCCTGGGTGGCTCAGTGGGTTAAAGCCTCTGCCTTCAGCTCAGGTCATGATCTCAGGGTCCTGGGATCAAGTCCCACATCAGGCTCTCTGCTCAGCGGGGAGCCTGTTTCCCCCTCTCTCTCTGCCTGCCTCACTGCCTACTTGTGATCTCTGTCTGTCAAAAAAAAAAAATCTTAAAAAAAAAGAATTTTAGTCACTGAAAAGCATATAGAAATAGGAAATATTTTTATTAAAGAGACAGAATTATAATCATTTTCAAACTATAGGAATATTTATATGGAGAAATGTCAAAATATAATTGGAAAACTGCTGAAAAGGATGATTCACAGAAGAAAATATTTTAATAACTAAAAAACAAAATTGTTTAATCTTAATATAAATAAAATAAGATACTGTTTTTGTTTTTAAATAAATGACTTTAAGAAAATTCATTAAACTTAATATTTCTGTGACTGACAGGTATTACCTCAAGCTGCTACTGTTAGCAGACATTGGTGCAAGTCTTTTAGAAAGGTATAGCAAGGCTCTTAACCCATATAACGTTAGTTCATATCCTTTTACTCAGTAAATATCTGCTTACATTCTAAGAACATAAATAACTTGGGTAAGGATTTATATAATGACTGTTTTTCACAGTTAAAGTTGTAATATAATAAACAAATAAAAAAAGGTTTGGCCTGAATATCCAATACTAGGATTTTGTTTTAATACATTTATGGATGGATAATATATAGCTTTAATAATGCCTTTCGTTAAGTATTTAATAACAGGAAAATAATAAAATACAATGTTAAATGACCAGAAGGAAATATTAAAGCATCAGTTGTTATTTCTGCTAAAAGGTTTATAACTAATTTTCACATTCTTTTTTACACCAGAATAGTTTATACTATCTGAAGTAGCTGGTTCAAACTCTGTTCCATAAAGGTACTTATTAGCCAAGGCTGTCAAAACACAATACCACAGACGTGGGGACTGAAACAACAGAAATGTACTTTCTCAGGCACCTGGGTGGCTTAGTCGGTTAAGCATCTGCCTTCAGTTCAGGTCATGATCCCAGAGTCCTGGGATGGAGGAGTCCCACGTCAGGCTTCCTGCTCAGCAGGGACTCTGCTTCTCCCTCTCCCTCTGCCCCTCCTCCCCACTAGTGTTCTCTCTTCCTCTCTCAAATAAGTAAATAATATTTTTTTAAAAATGTACTTTCTCATAGTTCTGGACACAGGAAGTTGAGGATCAGGTGTCAGTAGGGTCGATTTCATTCTGAGCACTCTGTCCTTAGAGTTTGGATTGCTTCCTTCTCTCTGTGTCTTCATATGGCTTCACATGTCTGCATCCTCTTCTTAGAGGGACACGAGTCATACTGGGTTAAGGCTGACCTCAATGACCTTGTTTAAACTAACTTACCTCTTTAAAGACCCCATCTCCAAATACAGATCATTCCGAGGTACTAGGGATTAGGATTTTAACATATGAATTTGGGGGGGAACATCCTTCAGTCTATAATCGTACTCTAGGCAGATCAACTGGTGCCATACACACCCAGGCCTGTCTGCTTCTATAGAAATAAATTGCCACAGTTAATAATGGGAGAAGGTAGGTTAGTTGCCTTTGCTGATATAAAAGCACCAAAGCTGCTGTGGCTCATTAAACTGGGAGATTTGCTGTCTGGGGTCATAGAACAGCTGCTGTGATAGACTACCCATCAAAGTCCATATATCTGATGGCATGAGCTGATGGGAAAGAAAGCTGATATACAGGCTTCTATACGTCCTTCTAGGAAGGATCCATCAATATGTATCATTCATGTACGTTTCTCTTTGTGATCCCAATGAACTTGCCTAGCCGGACTGGTTTCATATTTAGTAGATTGAGGATGAGAAAAACAATAACCACAGATAAGAGCTATGACTGCTGGGGACAAGTTATTCTCACAGGAAAACTACTGCCATACTTAGCAGATAAGACAATACTTTAGTGAAGGAAAATTCTATAAACACAAAAAATGAGTTTCCACACATGAATGGTTAACCTGCTTATATAAACCTTAGCTGTCCACAAGGATTCTTCCTTGAAGATTCTGGAAAGCTGCTGTTATACTACAGACAACCAGAGTTACATAGAAATAAAGAGTATTACGTATGTCAGCAAAAGGAAAACTACTTCTGAATCTTTTTCATCACCATCTTCTTCAGGAGAATGTCTGCAATATTTGGATATATATTTATTGTTTAATATTATAAAGATCTTAGTGTCTTAATATATTAAGCACATCATAATGTATATAAAACTAGAAATTAAGACTATTAAAAGAATATGAACAAATAAATTCAAATAGGAATTCTTGAATGCCTCAAAATCAGTGGTCAGCTAGCATGTCACTGAGGGTATGTACAATTCATTTTAGGGATCTCTGATCTATATAAATAAAGATCATAATACAGGTATTTAGTGCTTAAAGATAGTTTCTTTCCACCAATGACAATCTACAGAGAAGTGCCAAGAAAGGATCTACCATAAATGGTAGGTGTGCATCTTTCTATCTTTATTTACCTCCTACCAAAGAAGTAGTCAGGTGTACCAGTAAAACAGAAGGCAGTATTGGGCTGCCTGGGTGGCTCAATGGGTTAAGCCTCTGCCTTCGGCTCAGGTCATGATCTCGGGGTCCTGGGATGGAGTCCTGCATCGGGCTCTCTGCTAGGCAGGGAGGCTGCTTCCTCCTCTCTCTCTCTCTCTCTCTACTTGTGATCTCTCTCTGTCAAATAAATAAAACCTTAAAAAAAAAAAAAAAAACCAGAAGGCAGTATATAAAAACTACTGTCCTTTTGGGTTTCTCCCTCAGTAGCATTTATTCAGTTTAAATGGACACTTTGTAGAAGGATTTTAGAGGGATACTTTCTCAACTTTTCTAATTCTTAATTAGTGGAGCAATTTGCACACTTTTTGTTACAAAAGACATCGACTAGACCTGTTTCAAGGTGTCTTTCACAAAAACCCTATTTCCAAATCATATAATATGTTCCATACTAATTAATTCATTTGTTAAAATGAGGCAAAATAAGTGACTTATGACCTTAGGCCTATGACCACATTGGTCTCCCCTTTGGATTTTATTTTTTTATTTTATTTGGTTCTTGGCATGTGAAGTTTTATGATTTTTTTTTCCATTATAATTTTTTGGTTGTTTTTACAGATACAAAAGACTAGCAATAATCTGATCACATCTATTTTTCCAAAGGACTCTGTATTGTCTCAGCTGGTTAGTCACCTCTAGATGCTGAACAGCAATTCTGATAAATCAGTCTGCTGTAGCAGCATTTTTGCCCACAAAGAAGGAACTGAACCCACTGGGGATGTGACCCCCCCCTCCTTAACCTAGTCTTTTCCAAACTTTAGAGAACATTTCTAGTTTGAGCCTCCACTGAAGGGGCATATCACTATTCACACATTCATGGAAGAGGTGATTTTTTTTTAAGATTTTATTTATTTATTTGCTAAGGAGAGAGAGATCACAAGTAGACAGAGAGGCAGGCAGGGGGGGCGGCAGGCAGGCTCCCTGCTGAACAGAGAGCCTGATGCGGGGCTCGATCCCGGGACCCCGAGATCATGACCTGAGCCGAAGGCAGAGGCTTAACCCACTGAGCCACCCAGGTGCCCCGAAGAGGTGATTTTTAACTTCTAGCTGATGGGACAGCTCAGGGCAGTCGGAATGGAAAAGACAGTTGGGTATTTGGTATAACAAGAAATATGGTCACGGACGTATCATTAGCCATTAGCTTTTGGTATTGGCAATTCTATAAAATGCACTTTCTATCTCTATTGCCATGACTAATTTAATTTAAGTCAGACTGGAAGACTATTTTCAGGTGAAATAAAACCAATTCTTTGCAATAACATTTCATCGCAGTGTACTCACATAACTTAGTATTTATTTCAAACTCAATTTACCAAACAGCACAGATACAAAAGTTAATGTTATACATACACTTTACAGTCAGCACTGAATAAGTGCCTTTGACAAATATATGTCATACTTGTCTTCTTAACATCAACACTGACAGTTTGTAAAGTAGTGAAGGTAATATAATAGCAACACCTTCACATTCGTATAGACATCAGTGGAAGTATAAAAGACAAAGAAGTTTGATGTTTATGAACTTTGCTTCCTAGTACCTTACTCAGGTTTTGCATGAAGTTGGTGAAACACTAGTGTTGAGAACAGACACACTCAAATTAGCAGAAGCAACAGGGATGATTGTAAGGCTACAGACACATGTCATCTTGGCGAAGCTGAACAGCCTGGTTTGAGGCAAGGCAGGGCCTATGGTAGAACACAGCATAGCATTTTCACTCTAGAACTTTGCTGTTAAATGGGCTCAGCTACTTGTCTGCTCCACACTATGAGTTTCTAGTTGTCAAATTCAGTGTGTCCTTCCAGTCAATACTCTACACAAAGGAAATCTGATTTACTCAGCTCATATTTTCACAGCCTGTTGCTAAGATCCCCCCACACCATGGACCATTAAGTAAATGGGATTGCACAAAACAGCACGAGGTGAAAGTCAGGTATAAGATGAAGTTGAAGAGTGCTGGAACAGAGGGTGGTGCAGCTAGCACACCTAGTTTCTAGAACCAACCATCTAATCGACTGGATCCAACCAAGGATTCGATTCTACCTGTATCCATGATTTTAGGTTCTAACTTCCCCGGGGAAAAACATACTGACATGCTCACCCCCTCGACTTTCCTAGCGAATCCAATTGTCTGCTCACAGTCCTAAACTGTCTCCAGGCACTCATCCTTTTTGTTGTCACCTTGAATATATTGACACATACAATTAATGGCCCTTGTCATTGTCAGCTTCTCTTATACATGTTCTCCTGGAGCGATTGGTTTTGGCTAGCCACTTCACTAGGTCATTGAAATACAGATGTTTACAGCTTATCAACCCAGAGAAGTTATTCTCAGGAAAGGAGGGAACTGTTTCCCAAGGGACCTTTAATGATGTGTAAAGACATTTTTCCTTGTCACAACTGAGTGCTACTGATCTTTAATGAGTAGAGGCCAGGGTTGCTGCCAAACATCCTGTGGTACAGAGGAGAGCCCACCCCCACAAAGGAAAATTATCCAGCCCCAAATGTCATAGTGATAAGGTTGAGAATCCCTGATCTAGAGGCATTCTGAGACTCACATCCCAGAAGAACATACATGCAGACTAATTTTGAACAGATTAGTCTCTGAGTTAGAGCAAATCTTATGACCTGAAGGAGACTCATGCTATGAACATCCACTCTCACAGGATCGGCTGTCCAGTGTGCCTGTCAGCCTATGCTGCATTCCTTGCCTATATACGAGATTCTGTCTTATATACATGCACAGACTCTGATGCAACTGGGGAACATTTTCTCTTGCCTTTGTTGTTCCAAAGGTCAGTGCACAAAGCAGACCACCCAATTCGACAACTCCTAGAACACCTTCCCCTGCTGCATTCACATAAGCTTAGAGGCCTGAATGCAAATAGGACTCCTCAATGCCCAGTTAAGAGCTTAGAGATCAAGCTCTCATTAATCCTCAGCTACTTTAGTGACTTTAGGGAGGCTTACTCAACTTGATCTTCACAAGTGCTTGGAATTCACGTGAACGGTTTGATCAATCTAGGGAGGAGCTAGCATTGTTTCCTGGATGTTTGCTATAGACCAGACCCTCTGTTGCCTTGGAGTAAATTGTGAAATGGAAACATGTACTCTTTGGTAGATAAGATAATTGTGTCTCTCAAATAAAATTTGTGTCCACATTTGTGAATGTAATCTTCCTTCAATGCCAATACTGGCACACCATGCCAAGCTATCTTTGGAGCTCAGTAAGTATTTATGGAACATGTGAATTTTTCTCAACTCTTTACTCTTTCTGAATACATACAAGGAAGATATTCACATTCCCACAATCCCATTAGTAACAATAAATTGGCTGTCCCTAAATGATGGGCAGTGGGTTATATTCAAATATGTACTGAATGGAAGGTAAAAGAAGAGAGGGATGGGAGAATCTGACAAACTCTTCCAAGTGTATCTGATTTCCCCAGACCTCCCATTGAAAGTGACTGCTGTATACTTTCTTACCACTTCTCAATCCCAGCAAAGCATTTACCAGATTACAAAACATCTTGAAGGTATTTTTTCTGACTCAATACCTAGTGTATCTTTTGTTCATAAGTTTTTCTAAAATTGAAATTATAATAGCAAAATCATGGCCAGTGATTTTGAGTGTTTCTTAGGTATGGAGCACCACCGAAATGTTTGTATCTATGAGGTAGCTACTGGTACTTTCCCCATAATGCAGTTGAGACTGAGCTACTGAAGGTCTTATAAGGCTGGACCCTGGCAGACTGCCTCTAGACCATGACCCTATTTCTACCCAAATATCTTCAACTCTATTTTGATCTCCCTTTATGAATACAGTTAGCTATATGTCTCAAGGATCTGGTCCTCAATTCATAGCATTATTTCATACATTTTGAAATTTCATTGTATCCTTGCTTATGGAATAGTTGCGTTGCACATTTGAAATTGCACACAGGTATTGGGAGGTGTGAACTTTGAGGGTAAACTCTCCTGTGCTCACTTCACCTTTCTTTATCTTTCTAGTCCCTCTACCACAATCCTGATCACCAGCAGATATTAAAAATTGAGTTGCTTGTAATCAGGAAAAATTCATCACATCAAATTCAGAAGGACAAAGAATATTTTTAAAAAATATTTTATTTATTTATTTGACAGAGAGAGAGATCACAAGTAGGCAGAGAGGCAGGCAGAGAGAGAGGGAGAGACAGGCTCCCCATTGAGCAGAGAGCCCAATGTGGGGCTTGATCCCAGGACCCTGAGATCATGACCTGAGCCGAAGGCAGAGGCTTAACCCACAGAGCCACCCAGGTGCCCCGACAAAGAATAACTTTAACTACATTCCAGATGAGATGATTTTTTTACTGTTGAATTTTCTAACATTAAAGATCTGAAGAACTGCCTTCTATCATCACCCAGAATCTACTAGCAGGAGCAGTGAACCCAGCCAGTCCAGGTGACATAGGGAAGAGATGGACCCATTGTTCAGTGGTCAGGCCAAATGCAAGAAGACTTTCCTGTAGGTGCTCTGATTCACACCACTAATTCTTCACCTTTCACTCTGCTCCTGCAGACTTTTCCCTCTTCTTATAGTCATGATCATCATCGAGAAGGGACAATTTTGGAGGATTTTCTCAAAGATAGCAGAGCCAAACCCCCTTTGCCATCTGCTCTATAACTGCTCTGTTACCACAACTAATGTTACTTTTTTATCATTATGTTTTATGCTGTAAAATATTTTGCTGAAATTTCTTCCTAGGGTTCCCTGTTTATGAAGAAGGCATATATATTTCACTGGCTTTATTCCAAGAAAATTAATACACTTATTAAAACCTAAAAGTGTTTTGAAATCATCCTTATAAAAGAATATATTTGTTAGATTTGTGCTCATGTGTATCTGTTGGTATCACGTTAAATACAGGTTTGGTTATCAATACATATGTGACTCATGAATACTAGTGACAGTAAGATCAAGAAAACTTGATCTCCACAAATTACATGTTTGATATGCTATCCACACAGACTCATTGTGTCCTTGTTTATTTAATGTTTCCATATAGTTTCTTCTGGAAATGAAGCAGCCCATGTTAAAAGTTTCAGATTGCTTGGTAAAAAGTCCTCTATCCACCTTAATGACAAGATATACTTGAACACTATGGGGTGCTGATACAATTTATAATTTAGTTAGTTAGTGACAGGGAGCAAAGACAATCCAACCAATGTGATGTTTTGTAACAAAATGAAATGTTGCAAAAATAATCAAATAGCCAGAAGATGAAGCAGCTCTGTAACCAAGGCTGTGGAGAGCCGAATACAGAACTTCAGGTCTCAATGTTGGAACACCATATGCAAATTTTATAGCTCAGTCTTCCTGAGTAAGAAATTTTGTGCATGATTTAAATGTCATAAACATTTTACAAGTCTTTCCTAGCAGCAGACTTCCTGTTCTGGGAGTTAAAGGGCAAGTGTAAACCTGAGAACATGTTCTACATATGTATGACAGGCATAAAAACACACAGAATGACCTTTACAAACATATCAGGCTGACCATTTCTATCCTGAAGAGAGAAACTGCCAGACTGAATACACATTTAGATGGAGTCACTGGTACTTAAAATCTGTAGCTCTGAAAATATAGTAGTCTCTTTTGTAATTATATGGGCAATTGTCTCAGGTTCTGTGAGTTACCTCAACTTTTTACAATTCAGAATTTCTTTTCTCTCTCTCTTTTTTTATTCCTAACCCAGAAATACAATAAGACACACAGAGAAGAAATTCTTCTCTAATTAGTGTCTAATGCATTGCATTAATGTGTTTAATTTTACAAATTGATTACAATGGTCTGCACAACATAATTGCAGAGCCATAAGTTTAAAATAAGTTTCCAGCCTTCCAATGGCATGATCAAGTTTATATTACCCGACTACAGGTTTGGAAAACAAGGAAGAGGGAGAGTACACGTGAGAAGGACCATAGCTGGAGGGATGTGGTAGGAAGAGAAGACTGAATGATGGATGGGCAACAGATTATGTTTGCTTCTTAGTTTTGCCTAGGGTCAGATAGAGGTATAAAATCAGATGAATGTATTTCCAATTTTGCCTTCCTTCTGTCTGCCAGCCTAAAAGAAAATTTCCAAATGGTTTATTTATCCACAGAGTAAAAGGCTGGCTCTATAAGCCATAAACATAGACACAAAAGTTTAAAACCTGAGAAAGGAATCGGACTCCCCTCCCCCCCCAATTCAGATGATGTTCTAGACTCATTTATTAGCAACACTAGTTTGACCCACTTAGGAAAATTAAAAGTTGCAACTGAACAAATCTTGATATGCCAGGACAAAATCCAACCTATTTGACATGCATTCTTGTGTTTGCTGGTGCTTTTCCTGATGTCCTGGAAACATCGTTCTCAAACTATAACTGGAGAAAACAACAGAAAACACGGAGCCTGAAAATAAAGACCATGACCTCATATCTGCACTATTTCAAATACTGGGAAATTATGTTTCATTTGCGTGGCTGATATTTTAAGTGATCTTGTTGCCTTCCACTAATGCTAAAGGAGGGGGCCGGCAGAAAAAAGAAAGCTGTTCTATACTGCTCATTGGTTATACATTCAGAAATCTCATCCATAAAAGAATGTTTTCTTCTCTGCTTCAGATCGAAGCCTAAAGAATGTAAATCTTAAACATGCCGGATCTTGAGAATTAAGCTCTTACATATTTGGATACTCATGTTATTTATTTTTGTAAGAAAGATTTTACAAGGCTCCTTTTTAATGTCTGATCCAGTAGCACAGACTTATGTATATTGAAAAGATATAAGCCTAAGAGAAGGATTGTTCCAGCACACTAAATGAATTAAGATCATCAGACATGCCCCAAGACCACTGTGGAATCTAATATTTAACATCAGGAAAGTTTATTTTTCCATGTATCCTTCTTCCAATTACTGTATATTTTAGCTCTGCCACTTCATGTAACATTATGTAAAGAATTCTCTATTAAAGTCATGGCAATAAACTCTGGTGCTTCTGGTCCACCAGAAGTATGGGACACATACCCTACACATGTTATTCATTTCAAGTGCATTTCATCTGTGGTTGCTGTCATTGCGGCTAGATAACAAATATAATAGCATGAAAAGTAATGTGATGCAGAAAATATTATTAATATTATTATTTTATCTGGATTTTTAATCCAGTTTACAAGAATGTTTTTCATGTCTGGAGGAAAAGGAGACTGTAATCCTATCGTGGGACAATCTGTTAATAGCAAACATCAAGGAAATGTAATTCGTCTGCTTTGATAACTTGGTTGAGGGAATTTTAGAAACTACTCTGAAAATTAGCTGTAATATACTTGGGAAAAAGAAAAGTTGTGATAATATGGGAGAAAGGAATTTTCCCACTGCGTATGACTACTGGTTTAAGCACAATTGCATAATATTTTGAAACTGCATTCTCTCAAAAGTCCAAGTAAAATATTAAGTATGTGGCTTTATCAGAATCCTGAACCTTATTGCTTCAGTACTTGGCCTAACTTTATTCCATTTTCTGCACCTAACCACAAACTTCTTCAGATCTTATTAGTACGTCATTCATTCTTGCATATCCTCTTTGTCTTGCTGGTTGATTTTTTTTTTTAAACAATATGTTTTGTCTTATCTATCAGATTAGAAGACCGCAAGAGGGGCTATCTTATTATAGATCTCTATAAAACAAAAAAATATTACTAGGCACCAATAACACCTGAGGCTTAATCTATTTTATCATCTCATTTTTCACAGACTGAACACAGTGTTCCTTCTGTTTATTTCTTGACTGTGAACCATCTCCTGATTCCCAGTGTTTTCCTTGGATGTCCCATATAGTAAGTAGTCCATACGTGCTTATCATATTGAATTATTGCCAAATTTTTATTCACTTAATGGTATATATGTCAGTATAACATGAATTCCAGTAGTTCCATGTATTTTAAATTTATACCAGTTACTATTTTTAGGTAGTAACTTATTTGACTGGTCAAAGCTGGTCTAATCTTAACTAATTATCTTCTAAACTATTCAGAGCACTTGTTTCTTAAGATTGGTGAGGATTTGTTACTTTATTTATTTTCATTTTTTCTTACTTTATTTAAATTATAGTCTTTGTCCACTCTGTAATTTATACCAAAAGAGACAATGAAGTAGTATCAGTGTTCAGTTATTCAAATACGAATTTTGAACAGAGTGCAGTGGCTTGCCATATAGTATAAGGACCTTTCTTTAAAACTAAATTAATTACATTAATTAATCTTTTAAACTGAATCAAATGCTCATACAAAGAAATGTATGGATAAACTAAGTTGCCTGTTACTCACATGATCCCATATTTCTCAATATCACTTAATTAGTTATTTTTTTTATTACCTTTCTTTCTTGAGCTCCTGAAGTGGCATATGTGTATGCTGACACAATAGGCAATAAAAAATTAAAAATGAAATAAATTATCTGAATATGCTTGAGATTATAAAGTGGGAAAAAAGTCTATGTTGATAATGCTTATTCAACCAAATACTATAAGCTATTATTTGATGAGACTTTATATCAGTAAGAGGAGAGCTTCTTTCCCTGGAATATAGATAACAATAACAAGTTATGATTCATGATAATATTACTAGAAGTAATTATCTACTACAAAGGTAAATTCTTTGGTAAAAAAAGATATACAATTTATATTAATATTACACATACACACACACACTATATATATATACATATATATATAGTGTGTGTGTGTATGTGATGGATAAAATAAATGCCATTGAATTTCATGTCTTTGGCTCCATATTGAGTTGTTTTCCTATTAAGTGCTGGTGGTATCCCTCCATAGATTCTGGGAGCTGGCTCTTAACAGTTGTGCTATAAAGATGATACTTCATGAGTTTGACATAATGCATGCAGTAAGCCTTAGGTGGATTGGGACTATGCTAAATTCATTATTTTTTCACTCCTGCATGGCAAGATGCATTTTAGTTCTTATCCAAGTTATTTATGTCTTAAAATTAGATATGATCTTTTCAAAGAAGTAGAGTGAGATATTGGGGGAAAAGGACCAGATGTAGCATTTTCAGTTTCCATTTGTGCACTGTGTTCTGGGGCCCAGGGACCTCAGCAACACAATTAAGGCTGTATTGATCTGCTCCTGTCATTACATTGTAGACAGGCAGACTAGGGGTTTGCAGTTTACACATTTATGTGACTTCACCTGGTTTGGGGTTGTTTTTAAGTGAATCTAGAGTTTCAAAAAGGTGTAAAATTGACACTCTCTGAGGTCCTCCAGGCTTCTGTGAAATAGTAGTAAAGGAAGTGCCTGGCTAGAGCTTCCCCACATGGTTCTAAGCACTAACAGGAGATCAAGGCAGGACAGCAGGGAGGCAAAGCACCAGGCCCTGAAGGCAGAGCATGGCCGTAGCCTCTTCCAGAACCCCTTAGGCATCTTTGCAGATGGTAATGCGAGCTTCGTTTTCCTTAATTCTTACTCTTCCCCAGACTCTGTGCTAAAGTGCCTTACATTCATGCTTACTTTTTACTCCTCACAATAACTCTAAATGGTATGCACTGCGATTCTCATCTGCAAGATGAGGAAACTGAGGCACAGATGAGTAAATAATCTGTTTTCTAACACAAAGCTACCAAAGGACAAATCTGGTATTCACATCTAGCTATGCATCATAAAGCTAACCCTATCATCCTCTACATGTCAAGTTCACTGTGCCCTAAATATAGCACTTGATTCAGCCTGTGTCTCTGGGATTCCAAGCCATTTTATTCCTTTGATAAATAGACCACATTACTATAGCACCCTTGGTCTGAGCATGTTTGCTAGATTTCCTCTTGAAAGCAGTTTTCATATTTTTAATTTTACTTGGCTATACTCAAGAGGGTCTCAACCCAAGGAAATGTCTTAGTCTTTCCTCCATTGTGGACCATGGGGTTTGATATTCAGCCTTATAAATTCCAAAAATCAAAGTTTGGATTCCTTGTCATTTAAAAAAAAAAAGAAATTCTTGGGTCACTTGGGGGGCTCAGTCAGTTAAGTGTCTGAATCTTGGTTTTGGCTCAGGTCGTGATCTCAGGGTCATGAGATCAGCCCTGAGTTGGGCTCCGTGCTCAGCCTGGAGTCTGCCTGAGATTCTTTCATGCTCTGTTCCTCCCCTGCTCTTGCACACTCGCAAATAAACACATCAAGTAGATTGATTAATTTAAAAAATTTTCTGTAAGATTTAATAGAAAGGTTATAGTGTAATTAGAATACAAAGATGGGTCATTGGAAGGCAATGCTGTTCAGCTATCTAGAGAGTTCTCTGGGTACTTCCCAAAACACCCCTTCTCCTGCCATAGTTACCATCATCTATACCCAGTTCCTTCTCCACTAAAGGCCACCAGAGAAGACAATTATGGAGAGCAGTTTCTTGGCTATATTCAGGAATCAGACCAGTTGCAGGTTGAATCCTGACATAACACTCTCAAGCTCTGGGTTTTCCAACAATTAACTTAACCTCTTTAAGCCTCAGTTGCCTTGTCTTTAAATAGGAATGATAATTATATGCTAGTGTCAGCTCTTTCTTTTGGGATCTCAAGTCTGTAATTGCAACAGAACTGTAGGCACTGCCATTTGAGGGGAGGCTGCTCTCCCTGCATTGCCAATATAAGCATGTGAGGCAGTTGCTTTGCTGGTAACTCTTGGTAAGGAAGAGGTGAGGGGAAGTCAGTGGGTGGCTAGATTACAAGTAAAGACAAAAGTCTGGAATTGTCTCAATCCTTGGTTGTCGTCATAAGTGGTTATGTGGGGGGGTGAGCATGCTAGGAGTCGAGCTCATTGGGAACACAGATGACTTTAGCCCCTTGTTCTTGGTCCTACGGACCATTTGTACCAGCAATGAGAAATGCCTGGTGTCAAACACAGGTCTGATGTTCTTGAGATTGGTGCTGAAACAGACCACTTAGGGCTCTTGAGCAATTCATTCTAAAGACATAGGTAGACACAAGATTCATCCCCAGAGTCAAATAACTTTCCTGAGGGATGCTTTTGAGGTAACATGTTCAATTCAGTTAGGCATCCTGCCAAGCAGGTACATGCCAATTCCCAAATCACGCTTATAGAAGGGTAGGGCCCAGTTATCAAATACCTGCAAATTACAACTTGCTCATAAGCAGACCCTGTTACTAGCTAAGGGAAGTTTTCCCTGTACATTCCTTTTTGTCATTCACAGCAAATCTCCTTCCCTGAGGCTTATCCTGTCAACCCAAACTCTGGAGAACTGCCCAGCCATCAACACCTACATTTATCCCAGCACCTTTGTTCTCAAAATGAACACTCTCTTTGAAGAAAATAAAGACTCAAATTCAAATGTCATCATAAATTGTTAAAGAAGTAAAAGAAGTTAGTCCATGTGAATATAAACAGCTATCAAAAAAGCAAGAGGCAACAACACATACTTTTTTCCACACACAAAAAAAGTGATAAAATGCAGATTCATGAGCTGCTCTAATATCAGTGAATGGGGCCAGAAGATGCATGAGAGGACTAACATTAACCCCAAAGAGTTGAGATGAGTGGTTCTTAACTCCTATGTATCTTCATGTGATGCCTAAAATCCTATTGTATTTGGTTCCTGTTTCTGCTATACCACATTATCACAAACTTCACAGCTTAAAATAATGTAAGTTTACTATGTTACATTCTGGAGGTAAGAAACCCAAAAATCAAGGTGTTGGCAGGACTGAATTTTTTCTGGAGGCTCTAGGGGAGATTCCATTTTCTTGCCTTTTCCAGCTCCTAGAGGTCACCCACATACTGGGTGTTTGGCCCCTTCCTTCATCTCCAAAGCTCATCAGTACAACCTCGAATTTTGTCTAATTTGCATCTCTTCTCTCTGTAATCCTCTTGCCTGCTTCTCCTAAGGACTCTGTGATTACATGAAATGCACTTGGATGATATAAGATGCTCTCACCACAAGTTCTTAACCTAATCTATTTACAAAGTCCTTTTTATCACGTAAGGTGACATATTCACAGGTCCAGGGATTAGGATGTGGACATCTCCGGAGGGCCATTATTGTGCCTAACATACTAATTAGCTGATAACAGTCAAGCACTTATAAGTCATTCCTTCCTTCCATTTAAAGTATTGTGAGGAATCTGTTAGGTTTTTGTGACAAAAAGAATTGCATAAGACTTTGCCCCTACCCATAACAATAAGAAAATTATCTAGCACCTGTTAAACACTTGGTATGTACCAGACATTTAATTCTGGGCTTTTAATTCTTTTAATCTCCCATTAAGTCTATGATGTTAGCTCTATTCCTTCTCCCATTGTAAAGCTGAAAGACCCGAGTCACTAAGAAGTAATTTCCCAATCTAAACTGGTAGTAAGAGGTAAAACCAGCATCTCAACCTAGGCAGCATGTCCATGAGCCTGCCATTCACTTAGTTTGCTGTTAGCCAGTCCTCTTTATGGTTTTGTATCTCTACTTCTTGTCAGTATAAATCATTCAGACTTCAGCTAATTTTAAGAACAGTTGCTGGCACACTGTACATACTCTGTAAATCATAATGATGGCAATGATGATGATGATGATGATGATGACAGTGGTAATGATAATGACGACTTGAAGAAAAATTGGCTACCTTCCTTAGGGAAAGGGTTGGCTAAGGAAAGGTTAGGTTCTAATGTTCACTTACTCATTAACACTGCTGGGATATTACATCCAAATATAGAAAGATCAAATGAAGGGGAGTTCCAGAAGACAGTTCCTGATGAGGAAAAAGGAGAGTAGCCCAGTTCTCAGTTCCTATTTTTATCTGAAGTCTCTGCTATATGCTCCTGGAATGAAACAGTGTATTTGTCCTACAGCTTCCCTAATTATCAACTAATTAAGGAAATGATGGATAACTACTGCCTCTTTCCAACAGTATAAGATAGGTGGGCCAGGGCCCTATGCAAAAGGGTGTGACGAATACATAGCCAGGCATCTGCCATTAACAACATAATCTCAGCTCCCAGCACAGTACACCCAGCCAATCTTTTAAACTGCCTTGTGATTAGATTTACTCTAAATTATGCCCTTTCTCAGATGTCCAAATTCAGGAAATTCTACATCTCACACTTGAGCTAAATATATTGAAGAACACAAATTAACATCTCAGTTTATTAGCAGAAACAGAAGGAAATGTCCACAAATTCAAACTCAATCATGATAATTGGATTTCTATTTACCATCCTGGGAGATATAGTTTTACTAACAGGAAAGGAAAGAAAGTCATTTGGTTGCTACCATGGACCTCCACAAAGATCCGTCCCAACATTTTGCTTACTTTAATTATTTTGCTCATTTTCTCAACCACCCCTGCCCCTACCACTCTTTCTCTCCAGTGGTTCTGGATTTAATCCTGAGGTTTATTTCAAGCAAATGATTACATCATTTTTCTTTTTGCCAGATTAGTTTTCATTTGTGAGTCTACTAAAATGGATAATATTTAAGCCTTTGAATGAAGGTATGAATCAAGCCTAACTCTAACCACTTATCGACCAGATGATGCTGAAAATCACTTTATCTGATAAGATTTCCAGATCAAATACATACTGGAAGAGCACATGGACAATCATTAAGATAGTGGTACAAGGCTTATATCTGAAAACCTTAAAGCTTATAACACCTAGTTTGGAAGATTTGGGGACACAACTCTAAGAATCTTTTAAGTAAATTTGGCATTAATTCACTCAACACTTCTTTTGTGAGTGATTATTATTAGTATTAGGCAGAATACTATGGGAGTGGATATATCTATGTTAGTAGTGCAAGTGAGGATAGAGAATGATGGAGAAGCCACATAATGTCACATAAGACCTAGCTCTTGGTATGTAATTTAAAGAGGGATGGGTGAGTGGAGGAAAGGAAAAGAAAAGAAATTCTAGTCCAATACAACATCAAGAATTAAAGAGTGGGTGGGGTGAAACAGGAGTTGGCAAGGATCTTGAGAGTTGTGAATCTTGGGACTTCCTTTGATAGATAAGGGGGTGCTATACCCAGAAAACTCATTAGACGTGAGAGTGAAGCCAAGATAAAAGGGTTCTGTCCTTGCTGATTTTTGGCTCTTTGCATTCTAGAGATGTAATGAGCAGCAATAGGAAAATCAGTGGATTAGTTTCCCTTTGCCACTGCAACAAATTATCATTAACTTGGTAGCTTTAAACCATACAGATTTATCTTGCAGTTCTGAAGGGCGCAAGTAAAGTATGACACAGTCTCGGTCTTCGCTGGACTAGAACCAAGTGTCGGCAGGGCTGTGTTCCTATCTGGACACTCAGGAGGAGAATACTTCTCTTTGCCTTTTGAAGCGTTTAGAAGCTGCCTGTTCTCCTGGCTAATGGCTCCCTTCCTCTAGCTTCAAAGCCAGCAAAATCTTCCCAAATCCTTCTCACAGCCTTACTTCTTTGGTTTTCTTCTTCTAAAGATCTATTTGGATATATTGGCCTTTCAGATAATCTCCCTATTTTAAGATCAGCTGATTAGCAACCTTAATTCCATCTGCAAACTTAATTCCCCTTTGCCATATTCTAGAAAGTATTCATGTATCCCAATGATTAGGAAAGGGGCATCTTGGGGTTTGGGGGAGGCAGTGGCATTACTTTGTCTACCAGTCAGAAAAGGTGCTGATATGAAAGAATGATAATGAGACAGACTTTGAACATTCTGAGTTTATAATACTTGGTGTATGTTTAGTAGGAGAAATCTATAAAAAATCATGATTTAAAAAGCCTGGGCTGTTAGTTGATCACCAACTCAATGTAAAGCCAATAGTTCATTTGGGAAACACCATAGGCTTCTGGAATGACATTGGCCACATTCTGCCAACATACCCACTATGTGTGAGACACTGGGCTAAGCCATTTTCATAAATTAATCACACTACAATTCACAGGGACCAACTTTTTTCTTTTTTCTTTAAAAAAATGGGGACACTAAGTCTAAGTACTCAAGTTCAGCTTGTCCCAAGCAGAAGAAGAAAATGTCTGCTTCCAAAGTACTTAAACTTAAGGTTATTTCTTTTTTCTGTCTGAAGGAAAATCAGCAAGCAAATTAGAATGACCAGCCACAGGATTTATGCAAGAGTGGTGCATTGTTAAACTATTTATTTTTTTTTTTCACAGAAGTACCTTTCTGCTAAGCAAAACAAAACAGCAAAAAACAAACAAACAAACTAAAAACTAAATTAAGAAGGTGCAGAATTACTTTTAAAAATATTAATAAGAGTTTACGTTTATTGAATTCTCAATATCAGGCCAGGGACTGAATGGCAGGCACTCTTCCAAAGAGGGCTGTAATGAATGTCTTTTTTTGCTATTTCACCAAGAAAAGAGATGTGAGCACTCCTTTTATTATTTCCATTTGTCTCCTCATGCTAGTACCAAGCAACACTTTGTCTTGTATTATGTTGGAGAGCTGGCCATGAACCTATCTTGGGCCAGCTCTTCCACCTGTGGGTTAGATCTTATCCACCCACCTAGTCAAGGCTTCTGCTCCCACTAATGGCCACTCTTTCTCCTGCACCATTTGCTTTTCCCTCTTTGTTGAATCATTCCTATTAGCAAAAACATATGCTCTATGTTCTCTCATCTTAACAAACACTTCTTGTGATTGCATTGCCCCTCCAACTTACTCTGCTCCACACTGGGAGAAAACTCTTAAAGAATGATCTATGTACTCTGTGTACAGTTCGGCTCCTCTGATTTCTCCCTTTCAAATGCCCCCACCCCAATCAGATCAGTGCCCCTACTATGCCGCTACCAAACTGCCCTTGTGAAGGTCACCCATGACTAGGGTGACTATACAGGTTAGTACTCAAAGTGGGACACATTTAAGAGTGAATGGATACCAGCCATTAACAATTATATCAGGATAATAGGCAAATATCCAGGTGGCCCACTGGTAAACTCTGGGTCTTAGATAGTATTCAGTAGGAGAATACTGAGGCTGAGGCTCAGATAGAGAGGCTGAGATAGAGAGTTCCATGCAGAGAGTTCATGCGGGAGTACACATGTTAGAAAGTAAGAAAAGCAGGATTAGGCAGAGGGGAAAGCTGATTGACCATTTCAGTATAAGTGAGGCTCAGCCCATCCTATAAGAAAGCTCTGAAGCTGGATTTGATATTTATAGAGATTCCAAATTAAGGTGAAGGGGCCAGCCTTTAGTTCCCACATTAGAGGGAATTAGTGCCTAACACTGAGTGAGGAAATTTCCTATAGAAGGACAATTCCACTGAGAGACACAACTATAAGCCACGGGCAGCTAATATTCCCAATGGCTACAAGATGCTCATGCCAGCCCTGAAGAGGGGCTCTGGGGCACATCTTATGTACTACCAATGTCGGCCATGTTGCTAAGTCCAATAATCAAGTGTCTGTTCTCATCTTACTGGATCTATAAGAAACCTTGGACATAGGTGACCAATCCTTTTATCTTGAACCTACATTATGTTCTTATCTTCCAGATATCACCTCCATCAGCTTTTCCTATTCTTTCACAAGGCTTTTCTCCTCAGTCACCTAGTCTCATGCCTCTTAATTTCTTTGATTAGTGACCTCTGGTGTGACACAGAACTGTGTTTTCTCACTAGACTAGTTCCCCAGTCAGGGTCTGCAACAATGACTGGAAGGACAAATCCTGACCATCACCTTTTGCTGTAAATAAAATTTTATTGGAACACAGTCACACTTACTCATTTCCTCCATGACTGTTTTTGTGCTACAGCCACAAATGCATAGTTACGACAGAGACCAATGGTCCACGAAGCCAAGAAAATTTCCTATCTTGTCTTTTGCAGAAAAAGTTTGGCTGATTCTCGCCCTAGAGGATCTGATCTGATCTTTAAGGATAGAGTATCTCCTTCAGTTCTTTGCAAATGTCACTTTTAAGGAGAGTTTCCTTCTGTCCTCACTACATACACATACATCATACATTCATTGTGTCACTTTCCAGTTTTAACTTTTCTTTCTTATCACTATCTGTATTAGTCAGGGTTCTACAGAGAAACAGAACCAATAGGATGTGTATAGATATATATATAGAGAGAGTGTGTGGGAGAGAGAGACTTATTTTAAGGAATTGGCTCGTGCAATTATGGAGGATGGCAAGTCCAAAATCTTCAGGGTGGGCTGGCAGGCTGAAGATGCAGGGAAGAGCCAATATTGCAGTTCAAGTCCAAAGGCCATCTGCTACAGAATTCCTTCCTGCTTGGGGAAGTTAGGCTTTTGTTCTATTTAGGTCTTCAGTTGACTGGATGAGGTACAAACACATTATAAAGGATGATCTACTCTGTTCAAAGTCCACTGATTTTAAACATTGATTTCATCCAGAAATATCCTCACAGAAATATCCGGAATAATTTTTGACCGGATTTGACTGGATTTGACCAAATATCTAGACACCATGTTTCAACTTCACGGACACCTAAATTAACCACCACATTATCTAATGTATTCACATGTTTTATTATTTTTCTCCCATCTCTAACCTAATAATGAGTTCCGTGTGGAAGGGATTTTTGTTAGTTTTGTTCACTGCCACGTATCCCTAGCACCTAGAGTGGCTGCCAAAGCACATAGTTGATGTTCAATATATATTTGTTGATTAAACAAATGGCTTTCAATACCATATATATGACCTTCAAGTTTATATATTTAGCCTAGATCTTGCCCTGAACTCAAATAAGTATATCCAAAGATCCTGCATGTATTTCCTCTTAGATTTAGAAGAAACCTCAATATAACATGCTCAAAGCTCAACTCATGATCTTTCTCCTGACACCTCTCCGTCTCACACCCCCATCTCCTTCAGTGAGTCCTTCCCTGGGCTCTCTGTTTAAAACAGCACATCTTCTTCCCCTCCTTCTTTGGCTGGCTTCACTCAGTCATACTTACCATGATCTAATGGGCTACCTATTATATGCGTTTACTTATTTGTAGCCCATAACCCTCTCATCAAAAAAGTTAATCGAAGACACAGATGTCTTTCTTTTTTCTTTCCTGTCTTTCCCTTTTAATTTTTTTTTTAAATTTTTAAAAATCTGTTTTGCAGTTTATTGCTATGTCCCCAGTCTCTGAAACAATGCTTGGTGCATTTTATATCAGTATGTATGTCAAATTCTAATACAGTAAATGAACAAAAAGGGTTGTCACTCTAGTTAAAGACAATGTGGATGCATGGAAATGGACCACCCTGCCACTCACCAGTCCCAAACAATCATGGCAGAACTAGAGACACTTTAGTATATTCTGATCCCCAGACCCATTGGAAGCTCCACCATTCAATATAAAGCCCATTTCAATGTACCCATATTCCACATTAAACATAAATTTTTGCTGTAAAATTTGACTTCAAAAGTAATTGACTATGAGTAACTACGTAGAGTTGATTCTGACTTCTCATCAATCATAGCCTCTTTTTTTAAATTCAAAATTTAATATAGTTGATAAAACTGCCTTGTAAAGTAGGCACTTAATAAAATATTTGTTAATGTCAAACCAGTTTTGTCATTTTTGTATTGTTGAGCCAATATGTTTCTTTTTCAAAATTTTTTGTTGGCCTCTGGCAGTTAGGTATAAAACAGCCTGCCCAGAACCATAAGAGCAAGGGGCGTTTCAAAATCCACTTGTGTGTCAAGAGTTTGGGAAAGTAAGCTGGAGTCAGCATGCAGAGGCCTTTTAATATCAACATCACTCTCCCAGACCAGCTCCCTGACACTAACGGTACCTGGTGGCAGTGACTGGCAATCTCTGCATGAGGCAGACTCCACAGGCAAACCTTGGGCCAGAGATCTCACTGGGTTGACTGGGACTTCCTCAGGGAAGCATTACAGTCAGGGCTATTTTTAACCAACTCTCTGTCCTTCCCTCTCTTTTTTCTCAGGTGTCAGACCTACAATGGTCAAGAGGTTGTCTTGCCTACTCCTGCACCATCCACATTTATCTTTCAGAGGCATTGCCACAAACACATTCCCTGCGCTTCCACGCCTGGCTATCTGCTCCCTATAGAACCCAGCTGTTAGAGAGGCATGATCTAAGGTACTTTGCCTGGCTTGGAAGTCATCATAAACATAACCGGTAATGCCTGTTCAAGCTGGTTCCTTGATCTTTCCCACGCAAACTTTGCAGGCAGGCAGTCTCCAACCTAGGCTGGAGATGTTGTTTCTAATACATGCCCCGTTCATTCAGGTCTTGACTCGTATCCTATTTTCTGTCTTCTATGATTCCATGGGTTCAAATCCTAGTATCTCAAAATTTAGTTGAATCCTACAGACATTGTGAATACCAAGCAGATTAATAAAATCTCTAGAATTCTATTGCATTTAGATAACCTCATAGTCCATCTGTTAAATATTTCAATGGTTTATTTAATTTTAATATTCTTGAGACCAATTAATGAATCTTTTACTCACCTTTCCTTTCTTATCGGTTAGTAGATTTAAGGTTTTTTTTTTTTTTTTTTTTGGTGGTGGTGGTGGTGATTCAGACCTTTGAACCAGCGATTGAAATGCTTTGAAAATAATTGAAATAGGCTAGTGTAATAGCAGCTACTATCAGATGTAAAAGTTAAGAGCTGGACCTCAGGGCTTATAAGGAAGCAGTCATGTTTCTAATTAAAGTTCAGACTTGGTAGGAGGTTGTACTGTGATTTAGTGATAATGAGAAGTTGGGACACCGAGAGGAAGTGTAATATAGAAGTGGCTTTATCATATAGATCACATAAGATTTTATATATGTATGTATACATATATAAAATCACTTACAACCTTCTCTAAAGTGGTTCTATTAACTGTTCTACTAATGCAAACTACTCTCCTGAGGAAGGGAGAAACACAAATAGTCTCTGCCTTATATTTTTTCAAAATCATGATGTACTTAATGAGTTTGAAATAGGATCTTTTTCAGGAAGTAATCTTGACAAACATGCTTATCTCCTTTTGACAGCAACAATAAACTAAGAGTCAAAAAAGCAAGGATTAGTGAGAAAAGACGTTTGTGAGTTCAGGGTGTGTATGTGGCTGTACAAGCCTGGGTCCGCCAGCTTCTGCCCATGAACTAGAAATGACTTAGTTGAGGAAAGTGGACGCATCACAACAAAAGAAATCTGAGGACTCTCCTTCATGAGTCCTATTTGTGTTCTGGAGGACCTATGACTCAAGGAGGCAGCACTCACTGAACTCATGGGAAAGAAAACAGACTGTATTTGAAAACCTGGCACCAGACAATATGAGAGCTCCCTTCTCTCCCAGAAGCTGACAAGGCAGGACTTGGGAATCTTGGAACCCTGAGCTCCCTCAAGGAGAGAGATCATGACCCAGGAAGAACACATACATTTCAGGGGAACGGGTTAGATGTTTCACTGCCTGATGGCTGGTTGTTCCTTCTCTTTTCATGTTGGGAACCAAGCACCAAGGAAAAGAAAATTTATGAAAGAGATTGTTCTGCCCATTCATAATTGTAATATTATGCCAATTCATAAAAATTTAGTATAAAGTCTCCTTTGAGAGTCTTTTTAAATCACCATAATCTTTTCATTTGGCAAAGCCAAGGATAAATGACATTTCTTACCACTCTTATTATTATTATTATTATTTTTAATGTGATCCTTCAACTTCACATTTTCAAAACCTGTTAATGACAAGGACCTGCTACCCAAACAGAATATTTTTCTTCAACGAGGATTTCAATCAAAAATAAATAACAGAATTACTGTTTAAGATAATCTTATTTACATAAGTATTTTTAAAATCTCATCATCCAAATATCTTAGTTTTACGTTATGACGAGAAATGGAACTTTTTGGATCTTGACTATAATCTTGGTGGGCACAATTCATAGCAATAACATAAAAGCACTGATTCAATTCTCTCCTTTCTTTACCCATATAACAGTCATTAATTCAGTGTTTAGGTTTAAGTAGGAATAAGAGAATTCAAGATACATCTTTATGAACTCTGCAATGATTGATAATGTTTACTTAGGAATTATTATCACGATTCATATGAAACATACTGGTAGAAAGTAGAGACTTTCCAATTATCTCCAAGGAGTTCCAAAGTCAAATCCAACAAACAAGGGTCCACACCCCTCTGTTTGTAGAAAACAGAAATGAAAGCATTCTTACCATTCATGAAGGGTTTTCCCTCAGAGACTGTTTCACAAAAGCAGTTATAGACACATTAAGTAAATCTTGCCCCGCCTTCTCGAAGAAACTTCTTGTGTCTGCTCTTTTGCTTTACTAGAATTTATGGTGATTAAATTAGGTCCTTTGTATGCTTCATAAGTCATGGATTTTTGATGTTCTATGTATATCCTTCAATTTACAGTGTCATCTTACATTTCTAAGTACTTAAAATCCTAAATCTTAACCAGTATCATCAGTCTACCTCCTTTGAACTAGTATTCCCTAATAAATAATCAATTAAGTATCTGAAAATATAGCGGAAAGCAGAAAAGAGTGTTGTTTAAAAATCACAAGAGATGAGGTGCCTGGGTTGTTCAGTTAAATGTCTGCCTTAGGCTCAGTTCATGATCTCAGGGTCCTGGGATTGAGCCTACAGTCTAGTTCCCTGATCACAGGGTCAGCTCGTCCTTCTTCTGACCCTCCTCCCCACTCCTGTTCTCAAGCTCTTTCTCAAATAAACAAAAAATAAAATCTTTTAAAAAAAAAATCACAAAAGCTTTTTAGAAAATGTCCTGCTCCAGTAATAAATACAGAGCAAAATAATGCATACCATGTGTAATCTTTAAGAAATATATCCTAGGTAATGATTAAGAAATAATTTAATTTTATTACAGTAGCTGACAAACGTGCTTCACTGTAAAATAAAATAAAAACATCATATTACAATGATATCTCTCAGAACTTGAACTTCTTGGAAAATTAAGCAATGTAAGTTTTACTGAGCAAATATTATGCTTCTAATAATTAGGATGCAACAAAAACTTAAATTGAGACCAAAATGAAAAGGAACGCAGTTTTTTAGAGTATTCAGATCCTAGAGGTACGGAGTGTTAGATCCTAATATATAGCTTCTGGAAAAAGAAACAAAGAGCCTGTGTGGCATGTGACCTGAGGGTCATGGTACCCTTCTGCTTCAGGCAACCCAAACAGGTCCCAAAGTCTTAGCCAGAAGGTGAGCCATGCTACAGACAAATTCAAATAGCACTTTCAGAATTTCGGTAGATCTGCCAAAGTAAGCCATCCATTAGCATGTATGAAAGTCATACAGTATTTCTACTACTGTATCTCATTCCCCTAAATGGTGTTAATTCATTCAGGATACTGGGTAGGACAATTCAAATATTATCTGGTAAAAGAGATCTGTCTTTTAATCCTTTCTAAATGATTCACCAACCTGGCTTTGGTAATTCTAGTTTAATAGACATAAGTGGCTTAAGCTTCATTTCTCTTAAAGGTACCCTTAAACATATGTCTCAAACATGACAGTACAGTAACCTCCTTGTCCCCAGGGTACATTTGGGAAATGATGTAAGACCCAGGGGCATATATGTAGGGAGGATAGAGGCAGAAAAAGACATCTCCTAGTGTTTTTTTTAAATTTAGTGTGTGACACAAAATCACCCAGGGTGCTTAAGAATGCAGAATACTGGGCGCCTGGGTGGCTAAGTTGGTTGAGAGAATGCCTTCGGCTCAGGTCACGATCCCGGATTTCCAGGATCGAGTCCCCCATCGGGCTCCCAGCTCTTTGGGGAGTCTGCTTCTCCCTCTGATCTTCTACTCTCTTATGCCTCTCTCTCACTCATTCTCTCTCAAATAAATAAATAAAATTAAAAAAAAAAAAAAAAGAATGCAGAATCTTGTGTCTGACACCCAGTAATTCTGATTCAGAAATGTCAAGGGTAGCATTAGGTTTAGGAATCTGAACCTCTAACAAGGTAATTTTTGGTAATTCTGATGCCAGGGGTCTGGGGGCCATCCCTGGGAGAGTTCAGCTTTACGCAAATGAGGCTTTTGATCTCTTACCTAACCCCAGCTTCCTTTTAAAAATAACCTTTGAGTTAGAGAAGCTATAAAGTGATCATGATGTTCTTGAAGACAGTAGGTAGTTGACTCATCTTCTGTCCCATGGGCACTAATTGACATTTATCCTCAGCACACTAACTTCCAAAGCACACGTATTTAATGACAGCATGAGCCTGTGGTTATAAGCTTCATAAATGGAACTATACACAGCAGTGGTGGCCTTTTATTTATATACTCATTTCAAAGGGAAGTCAGAGCAGTTAGCTGTGTGCAGTCTATTTACTAAACAGAGTTTAAACAATGGGCAGAGACGGAGATTCTTCCAGCTTAATGTCTATCAGATGATTAAAAAAGTTTCCAGCTTAGCTTCCTGCTCTCAACATACCGAGCAAAATGGTAATACCTGTAAAATAATGAGGGTACAGCCTGTGCTTAATTTATTCCAAACATTGCAAGATTTTCACATTAACATTAATGGCTTGCTTATAGTGGAACCCTAGAGGCCACATAAAATAATAGGAGGCTCAAAAGTTGTAGCTAAAAAGGAAGTGTTAAAAAAAAAAAAAATATGCACACTGTTTGTGGTGTGCTCCACCAAAAGATTGTGGTTCAATGTTCACATTGTTCTCTCCAGACAGTACTAATTTGTTTCCAATTAAAAGAAAATGGATTGCAAATGACTTCACAGAGCAGCTCGGTCAGAGAAATAAGGCTTGGTTTATAATGATGCCTCAGGAGCAGTGCTCCTGCTGCAAGGCACAAATCGAGGCCTCATTGAACAGAGTAGCTGTGTCTAGAGAAGAGTTGGAGTTACCCTGGCCCTGGAATTTATTGTGCTGTTTAAGCTAATTAGCATTCTCTATTTAGGTAGTTTGCAGAAGCTTATAGCTCTTCGTGGAGAGTAGAGATTAATAAACTCGCATTGCAATTTATTTTGAGTCATTGTTAATGTTTACCCTCATTTTTAATAGTATAAATCTTTTTAACCCCCTGTCATGGGAAGGTAATTGTTTCCTTATGATCTTCATCTCTTTGATATCTGGACAATGAGCTATGAAGCAAGCATCTGATGAAGGGAGGCAGGGAGAAAGGAAGTGTTCTCATTGATAAAAGACATTGAAGAGTTGTGACCCCTTCTAACCCCTGACAAGCAAAAGTTGGAAAATGTTTCTCATCCCTGTGTTTGCATTAAAGTCCGGGAAGCAACAGCCATATTGATATTACCAAAAGGAAAGGGAAATGCTTTGCAATTAAAAAATGGACACACATACAAAAAAGCTTAGCTCACATACATTCTCTTCACCTCCATTATACAGCTGGGAGGAACTGGGACATTGACAATTGTTCATTAGAATCACAGAATTCCTATATTCTTTCTCTAGAGAGAACATGGATCTCTAAGATATGATGGTGTCTATGTGGACTTAATTATCCCTATACATTAGAAACCACTGGTCAAAGTAATGTCTTTGAAATAAGTAGATTGTTTCTAATAACAATCCATTGAACTGGATCAAACGCTGGAATGCGATGAACTTGAATAGCTATTCCCTAGAGCTCTGATTTGTTACTAGTGAGGACTGCTCACAGCTAAAGAAACAAATCCTAACTCAGATTTGTTTAAACAAAACAAAAGAGATTATTACAACAAAAAAGTTTATTTTGGGGAGAAAGAGAACTCTACTTGACTTGATCAAAGTTTCAATGAGTAAGGATCTTCATCTCCTGAGTCTTTTAAGATGGTTGAAATAATAATAATAATAATAAAAAGTTAACAAAAAGCTAAAAAAAAAAAACAACCTAATGTATATTGAACAACCACATATACATCTCAATATTGTTTTAAAATAATTTTTCTAAAAGTTATGTTTGTTTAGAGAAAAATATATTTAAAACTTGGTAAGTGGTATATCTTGTCAATATTATGTAGGAGAATGGACCTGCCCAAGGCCCTGTTTACTATTGTTTAAAATGTCAGTTTAGTGAGGTTACATCCAGACGTGCAGATTTTTAACCAGTGGAGATCCAAAAAAAAAAAAAAAATTTATCTAGTAAAATGTTAGTCCAAAGTCATAGCTTATTGCCCTATAGAACAATAATCAATTTTGTACCTAATTTATTGATCTTATGGTAATGTTCCTCTATTATATTGACTATAAATGCCTAGATCCATAAATCAGATTTTAAACTGATCTTAGTATCTTACTGGTTCCCTCATTAATTAAAGAGTTGAATAAAATCTTCCACAAGGGTGCCTGCTTCCTTTTACCTTTGCACAGGAGTCTTAATTTTACATTGCTGTCTGTACTGGTTTCCAGGTAAAATTGAAATTATTTGGCATAATATGTACATAGCCAGTAGGAGCACAGATAGAAGACCTTATTGGCAACACAAGGAAACAAGGTGTATAACGAATTTAAAATAAAATGGGGACTCCTGAGTGGCTCTGCCTTTGGCTCAGGTCATGATCCCAAAGTCCTGGGATCCAGTCCCCCATTGGGCTCTTTGCTCAGCAGGGAGCCGGGTTCTCCCTCTCCCTCTGCCTGCCAATCCCCCTGCACTCTCTCTCTCTCTGATGAATAAATAAATAAAATCTTAAAAATAATAAAGTGAAGAAGAGTAATAAATTCTGTGGAGTACACCTTCTATGCCCAGCACTATTCTAAGTACTGTATAAGGCTGATGCTTATATGACTACAAACCCAACTCAGGGATACAAATACCCTTCCTGACTATAGAAATATTTTGTTAGCCACATCAAAATAAACAGTGATCAGCTTCAATAAGCACACTAGTTCTCCAGAATAAAGACTGTCTCTCCTGAGTTGGGAAGCAGGCCCCTTGGGGTGTTTGAACTATAATTCAGGGCACAGATGTCTGTTAGGTATCTTCTATCTCCTGTATCTGCCGTAACACAAGGAGAGAAAGAGTCTGCTGGTCCTCGCTGCCCAAGGACGATAGCAATTTAAAATGTTACCCTCTCACCTTCTGCATTTTCCCTGGCCTCGGTCCGTCCATAACTGAATCCATTTATTTAATAATCTTATGTGTGAAAGAAAGAAATACAGTCACTGCAGTTTTAAAATAGGAATGTAGGAGAGTGAAATAACTTCCCTAGGGCTGCCACTTCCCCAGCAAAAACCAAATCAAGATTAGACCTCAGACTTTCTCAGTTTTAAATCTGTTTTCTGGAGAGAAATTACCATGACAGTGCTTTAAGCCCAGAAGGCTATCCGTAGTCTCCCTAAAAGGTTTAGCATTAGTGGAGCTGTTATTTTAAAAACTTGTAGGAGGAGCACCATTTTCTGGGTTCTGCTGAAGTAATGGGCAGCCTTGCAACAGGTGCCTCTGGGAGTAGATGGACAGACAAAAGTGAAATGAGAAAGTCGAGGGCATCTTCAAAAAGAGTGGTTAAGAACAATGCTGGATTAGAGACATGGAAACACATCCACGATACGGTTTAGAATGAAATTATAAAGGATTTTGAAAAAAATCCTCTTGTTTGTTTGTTTGTTTCTTTCTTTAACTTGCAGTGTTAGGTTTTGCTCTCACTGATTATTCCTGTGCAACCTGGGGGAAGGCTGGCAGGATACTTAGCACCAGGGTTTCTGGGTTAAAGAAAAAAACAAAAAACAAAAAACCTTCAGTTTTCTGATTGATCATCTGGTTTATTTTTTCTTCTCTTTTTTGGTGCTTCTTTACCCCTACTGTGCACAGTGGGAGGTTGAAATGGAGCCTGAGGAGAGGAAACAATCTTGGTCTCCTTTGTATTCTGAAGGAAGACCTAGAGTAATTTACAAATGTGGGCCTGAAGATAGTAGTGTTTTCTTTCTTTTTTTTTTTTTTTAAGATTGCTTTATAAATATCACTATTCGTACATTGTAATATTTTGAACTTTTATAAAAACATTTCCATAGAGGAAAGCATCATTTGTCAGTTTGGGAAACAGCATTAACAATGAGGTCAGAATTGAATAAAAGCTTTTCATTTGAGAGAAAAATGAACAGCTTCTATTCTCTCCTGCATTTAACTGAACAAGAGACTGAGATCCGCAAAGTTCATAGATGAACTGATTCCATTGCCTTCTTCTTGGCCAAGGGAATGCTCAAAATGAGATCCTTCTCTTTTCACCACACCACAGTACTTGAATTTTTCACTGTGTAGTTGAAAACAAACGAAGGCTATCAAGTAGGTGCTTCAGAAAAGAAGTACAGACAATAGCACATTCCTCTTTCTTCATTATGATGAAATATGTTATTACTCTTTATGTTTTAATGAATTTTCAGAACTTTATGTGAATACGGCTCTTGACAAAGATCAGCCTTAAATATTGTCAAAGATAAGTTGAGCTTGTATTTTTTTCACAGGTAATAATATAAATGAACATCTTAGAGTCCCTGAACTTCCATGTGTGTGATTCTCCAGGTGATAAAATGAACCAATTTTCCTTCAGTTTCCTTTCTTCTACAAGGAAAATTCTAGGAAATGTTTGAGAAGCTTTTGTATTGCTAGAGAAAACTGTTTTGGGCAAAAGAAACAAAATGAACTCTTTAGTTGGTTCAATGAGTAGGGCTACTCCGTTTTGGAGAAATTGCAGAAGAAATGAAGAAAGTCATTCTATTACTTAGATACTGGTAAGAGGAAAAAGCTGGAATGTAAGGGAAGGCACAAAGGAAAAAGGCAGCAAAATGAGAGAGGTTGTGTCATAGTAGAGCAGCTCAAAATAGAAAAACAAAGGAGGGATTTTGTTCTGGGTTAAATGCTGACCCTCCCCCCTCCAAAAGATAGGTCCACATTTCTAATCTCTGGAATCTACTAGTGTTACTTTATATAACACAAGGTGGGATTAAGTTAAGGCTCTTGAGAGAAAGAACTTTATCCTAGTTTATCTGGGTGGCTTTAAATGGAATCAGGTGTATCCTTTTAAGAAAGACACACAGGAGAGAAGACAAAGAAGAGGACAAGGCAATGTGGTCACAAGCCAAAGAATGCCTGGAGTCACCAGAAGCTGAGAGAGGCAAGGAAAGTTTCTCCTGTAGAACCTCTGAAGACACTGTGGCCCTGGCAGCACTTTGATTTTGCTGCAGAATTTCTTTTTCTTTTGGTGCCCAAGGTTCTTGGCCGTACCAGCGCTTCGAAGAATGACGAGGTAGAGCAAGGAAGAGTGGTGGGCAGCAAGGCAGACTTCATTGAGCCATAGTAGTATAAAGCTTCCAAAGAGGGAAGGGACCCAGTAGGGTTGCTGCCAGAGTTTCTAAATTCGGGGGATTTGGGGGGCTTGCTGACAGGCAGTTCAATCTGATTAACCCTCGCTGTGCCTGTCACCCAATCAGGTTTTTGTCCACGTGCTCATCTACCTATCAGGTAGCTGTTCACTTGGAGATCTTCTTCCAGGTGGTGTAAAATCCTTTTAAGGGTAGATTCCTCTTAGGGTGGGGGGTGGCGCTTGTCCCTATCCGCCTTTGTTCTGACTTTCATTAATTTCTGTGAAGCCATACAGTTTGTAGTAACTTGCTGTAACAGTCACAGGAAACTAATCCAGACTGGAAGAAAATCCAAAGTCTGTATTCTGCTTGTCTTTGGTCTAAATATTTTGTTTTGCCTTTCAACCCCCACCTTAAAAATATTGAATACCTCAGTAACCTGGGCATGACAATGGAAGGGGATCAGAATTTGTCATGCCAAAATATGCCTCTTTGGCATAAGGATTAATTTTAATAATTAATATCAATTAATAATCAATATTAATTAATAAGGATTAATTTAGGCTGATCATTTTTAAGAAACAGCAGACACAGAAGTTCTGAAAGTTATGTTTTTGTTAGAGGTAATTACATTTATAAGGGAAATATCAGTTGGCAGAGACATCTCCCTTTCCCTCCTTATCAGGATGATTGAATTTCTAGAAACCCTTCTGGATGGAGAAGTCAGTAACCAAAATCTACATAACAATCTTGGTTAATGAGCTTTACCTGTAAACCCACCCTAAGGCTCCCACACCTAATATTTTCTTTTCTCTTTAGTGGGAGATGTTATTTAAGGTAGTGTCTTGGAGGAGTTACTTGAAGGAATTACTGAGTTTTCCCTGTACACAGCAGGTATACATTTTATTAAACTTGTTCATCATTCTCCTGTTAATCTGTGTTTTATTACAGGTGGGTCTCAGCCAATAACCTACAATAGTAAAGGAAATTTTCTTTTTCCTCCCATACACCATGTTCTCGGGGATTTATGTCTTCTGGTAATAGCTATAATCTGTTGTGTTTATAGTTTGCATGTGGGTTGAGTGTGTTGGTGAGAAGAGTATAAATAAGGAATGCAGCAGCAGCAACAATAATAATATTTATTGAGTACTTCTCTATCAGTTTGGTCCTAGCAAGGAAAAACATACATGTTAAATGGTTCAAACTAAGAAACTTTAATGACTGCCCTACCACCAGAGGCATGATCAGAGTTAGAGAAACAAAAAGCAGACAAATGAGGGATGATACTATAGCCTGAGACAACCAACTGTGGACAATTGTTGAAAGGACACAGAGAGGAAAGAGTGTTGACAGAGCCCAGGACAACTGGACCCATGGAGGAAGGACTTCCTGTAAGGCACTAATGCCAGAAGAAACACTACTGTGTGTCTCCTCTACTCTCAATACTTTGCTACAACACTGTTTCCCCTGATGCCACATATGTGGGTTTTCCACACATTAAGGATTCTGTGATGCCAGCTGGACATTCTACAATTTAACTCAATTCTAACACTATTTACCTGGAGATAATGTCTGATCCCACAACTGAAGGCTCAGCCCCATGGGACTGCCTCTTTCTTCCCATTTCAGATGCCAATATCAAGTCCAGGTTGTTACCTGTGCATCTTATTGATGGGCTGTGAATCAGAGATCCCACAACCCTCTCTTCAGGATCTATTAATTTGCTAGAGTGTCTCACAGTACATGAAAACAGTTCATGCACTAAATTACCAGTTGATTATAAAAGAATATAATTCAGGAAGAGCCACATGGAAGATGTAAATAGGGCAAGGTATGGGGAAAGCATGAGGAGCTTCCACACTGTCTCCAGGTATGCCACTACTCTCCAAATTTCCACATGTTCACCAACGCAGAAGCTCTCTGAACCGCGTCTTTTTGAGTTTTTATGAAGGCTTCATTATATAGACACTATTGATTAAATCATAAAGTTGGTTCAATCTCCAGGGTCTTACCGCTCCCTGAGGTCAGGGGGTGGGAA